>NC_092878.1:141281803-141881803 GCF_028372415.1 Notamacropus eugenii
CCAACTGATGTAGAGCCTTCTGAGCTCATATTGATCTGGTCAGCCATGGATAAACACACTGTACTTGACCCCAAAATAGTGATGTTATTTTGGTCTTCTTTGAAAGCAAAAGATAACCACCAACCAATAAACACATTAGTCTGCTTGTCTCCCTCAGTGGATATCCTTGAGGGCAAGGACTGCCTTTTGCCTTTTTTATATTCCCAGCACTTAGCATAGTACCTGGTATATAGTGGGCACTTAATACATACTTAGTAACTTTCATACATTTTCATCTGGATACTCAACATCTCACTTCATTAGCCAGGAATGACTTTAACCAATAGGATCTTATATGTGTCCTCAGTATTTAGTGCAGTGCTATGCACATAATAAACTCTTAATAAATGTGTTTTCTGTCATTCATTCATCTGTTTCTGAAAGATCTGAGAGTCTCCTGGCTAAGGAATTCTGTACCTCTCCCATAACCACGGGGTATTCTTGATACCAAAGTAAGAGGTCAAGGAGCTCCAGATTGATTATAAGTAGTAGTTTAATCAATTTGGGTTGCTTATATATATGGGGCAGTATAATGGATTCCAGCCAAGATATTAATTGTCCTTGATCTGGGGCAGCAGTGGCCAGACCAGTCAGTGAATCTCTGTAAAAAAAAACCCCAAAACCAAACAAACCAACCTGTGGTAATTATAGAAAACAGATAAACAGAAAACAACAGAGGAGGAACTAGAGAGTGCATCACTATTGATTGGTGGATGTTTTTGGTTTTCCATTTAGTAATGAGCTTAGTCATTAAGTCTGTGTTATGCTCAAACATAAGTTTGTGTATTGAATATACAGGTCACATATGCATCACGATATTCTTGTTATGGCTTTCATAGGTCATAGTATTTAAGTTATGATTCAGTTTTTAAATTATGATTCACTCTCTGAAGTAATGATTTTTACCAGATCACTGTATAGGTTTTATGACTTTTCACTTATTACTGTATTTCATGGCTTTTTTCCCAATATGGACCCCACAGTTTCTAAGAGACTACAATTATTACTAAAGCTCTAAGAGTCAAATTGAGTATTAAAGGGGGGAAATTAAGCTCACAGTTTGGAGTTCAGTTAAGAAATGACTATGTTCTTCTTATAGAATCAGATAAATGTATATTTTTATCTGTGATCCAGGGGGATCTGCTTTAAAGTCAGCTGAAAAAATGGCTGGATGTGAATTGAGTACTCCCTATAGAGTCAGAGAAAATGTGTACGTGTGTGTGTGTGTGTGTGTGTGTGTGTGTGTGTGTGTGATCTGTGATCTATAAGATCTATATATAAGATATATATATATATATATATATATATATATGATCTATAGATCTATGGAGTTGTGCTATTTACTGACTCATCTTATGCAATTATTTTTTCCTGGCCAGGTCCTAGAGCAAGACAGAAAACTTAAACTTTTGTTGCTTCTTTTACCCTCGGACAGAAGAGGCTTGAACATTTCTAGTTATTTGAACTTGTTCTGAAGAACTGGGAGAAGGCAATTAAAGAAATGCGAGAGATGAGAAACTTTTTTCACCCCCTCAATCTTGGTCCTGTCCCTACTTCCACTTTCCCCCAAGATGTGAAAGGAACATGGAGAGACAGATCCCCAGTCACACTGACCCACACTGGCCCAGCTCCTATGGACCACGTGAGGACACACCTGACATGCAGAGGCTAAAGCTAGATATCCATACTGCATACAAAAACATACAGACCAAGAAGTCCCAGATGAGGTCAGAAATGCAAACCATGAAACATGACCTCTTACTTATTACCATGATGGAGGAACTGGCCAGATACATGAAATGAGAATGAAAGATTAATAAAATGACCTTAAAAATAAACTTAAAACTCATGTGAAAGTATGAAGAGCTCAATTAGCCAAAATTAAATTGAGTCTTAAGCAATTTTTTTACATATTGCAGAATTTTCTTTCTAGGCTGTATTTATGATCTCACTTATTTGGAAGTATTATTTCGACCCTGTGACTGTGCTACCAAGTAAATGGATAGCTCCATTAGAAAAGTAATGCTACTTTTTACTGAAGTAGTAGGTGGTATTAGAATTACTTCTTGGCTTGTTGTCTGCCACAAGCTATGTATATTATGCTGTACCACTTTAGCCAAAAAGGAAAATGAATAAGTTCTAGAACTTTACATTACTATCAGAATTAAAAGTCAGATTTAAACTTTTTATTTGTGTATATAAATGAACCAGAAAAAATTTTCTTAATATGCATGCAACCCAGTCAGCCTGATGCTAGTTGATTTTCTTTAGTAAGAAATGTACAAAATTCTGGTAGCATTTATGTTGTATTATATATAAATTATAATTGTTAAGCATAAGTTAGAAGTAGTTTTTTTGCCTCTACTGTCAGTTAGAAAAATAGATGTTCTCAAAATGTCATAAAGCACTCTAAAATAACACTTAAAAATCTAATTTACTAAGGTAATCTTAATAACAATCAATTATAATTTATTACATTTTATGTACTTTATTATACTCATTATGACAAATAACATTTTATATCGTTTATTATGATGATAAGTAACTTATATTTATATACTCTGCTACATTTATTATAATATAAATAATTTATTATATTTATTATAATAAATCCTAATAATATCAGTAGTGACTAAAGGAATCCATGGAGAAAAGAGAAAATAAGGATAGACGGCTTGCTTGTTAAAACTGTCTTAAGTGTAATTTTATAAAAATCTTATAGAGAGAAGTTTATATAAGAGATTCTATGAGAGTATGTGAGGAACTTATAAGTACAATGTGTTTTGGAGAGACTTTTCTATGACTACTGAAGACAAGGGGGAAAATGGAAAAGGACTAATCTTAAGAAGAAGTAAGCAGTCTTAAAAGTCTTTAATCAGTATCCATAGCAAGCTGAATGGAACATGACTGCTTCCAGACAAGTGAAGTCAACAAGTGTTTGTTATATACTACTATGGGCCAGGCAGTGTACTAAACCCTGAGGATGAAAAGACAGCCTTGACTAGTTCAGTCTAATGGGGGAGAAGGCATGCAAAAAAGTATGTACAAAAACTGTACGTACAGGTTAAATTGGAGACAATTTCAAGAGGAAAATACTTCTTACAGAAGAAAAGACATTTGTTGAGACTTGAAGAAAGTCAGAGGGAGCCAGAAGTGAGAAGAGAAAAAAAGAGAATTCCAGGTATCTGATAGATCAAATGAAAATCCTCAGGGCAGCCTCTTTCAGCATCCACTGAGCATGGGATTTGCTCCCTGTTCCACAGAAAGGCCCCCTCAAACAGGACCAGGGAGCTTCTGGCCGCAAGGATCTCTGCAATGTCCCGCCATCTCATCGCATCACTCTCCTCTGTATTTATAGGACTCTTCCCCCAATTCAACCACAAAACCATCTCATTTTGTCCCATCCTATAACTATACCCAATATCAGATATATGGTCTTACCACCAGCACCCTCTTAGGTACTGAAAATATATCTGTATAAATATATTCTATATCTGAAAACCCATGGCAACTTGCATAGTCTGAGGCATTGACTTTTTATATCTTTAGATGACTAGGAAGCTGTATCAGAGAAGCTCAGGCTAAGGGGTTGCAGGGATAGTTTTGTCCTATCACACAAAGAAAATAATAATTTTTTTAAAAGTTGAAAGGGAAGAGGTTTAGCAGTACCAGATCTCAAATAATGTTATAAAGAAATACTCATCAAAACTGTTTGGTACTAATTTCTAAAAAATAGAAACTTGTGTGATATTTTCAAAAGCTCAGAGAGACAGTTTCTGGGTAATTTAGTGACTTTATTAATAAGGCCAGCATGTTTACTAATAAAAAAAAACGGACATTTGACTGTCTCTCTTAAGCCAAAGACACCTCATGGCAGTTTATATGCCCTTCAAAGAGTATGTGTTCCTGAGGATGGCGATCAACTGTGATTGCTTATCAATTAATATGAAAATGAATGTCACAGTGATAGGATGGGTTATATTACAAGGAGGGTCTTGGAGTACAATCACTCAAATCTTGGTCAAAGAGACTTATCAATTTCCATAACACCTGTCTGACAAAAGGGACAATCCGCATTTTTCCAGACCTGTCTGACAAAACAAAATGAGCAAAAATGTACCCACTAGCCCAAATTTAGAATTTCTTTTACTGTCTTTGATTAGGTCTTGATCTGGGTACATCTTTGATGTACTCTTTGGGGAAGGACTGCTTTTTGGATAACAACCCCTAGGAAAACTGGCAAGCGGTATGGCAGAAATTAGGTTTAGACTACCACCTTACACCACAATAAGTGCCAAATGGATACATGACCCAGATATGTAGATGTCTCAGTGACATCTCAAACTCAACATGCCTAAAACTGATCTCATCTTTTCCCCCAAAGCCTCCCCTCTTCCAAATTTCCCTATTTTTGTGGAAGGCATCACCACTCTTCTACATAATAATAGTTAACATGGATATACTTTACATTTCTTATCTCATGTAATTCCCATAACAACCTTGGGAGCTAGGTATTATTCATTATCCCCATTTTATAGATGAAAAAACCAAGGCTGAGAGATAGAAAGTGATTTATCCAGGGTCACACAACTAGTAAGTATTTGAGGTAAGATTCAAAATCAGGTCTTTCTTGCTCTGATTTCAAGATGTCATGAAACATATGTATCTGAAAAGAGGGTAACTACAGAGCAGATTAGGTGTGTCCCCATGTGGTCCACGGGAGCTAGTGTGGGCCAGTGCAGCTGGCCAGTGTTCTTTCCAGTGTTCTCTCCAATGTTCCTTTCACATCCTGGGGAAAAGTGGAAGTAGATCAAGATTAAAGGGGTGAAAAAAGTTGCCCATGTCTATTCCTTTTTAATTGCTTTCTCTCACCAGTTCTAGAACAAGTTTAAATAATTAGAATTGTTCAAGAGATTTAAAATTTTTTAAATTATTTATAATATTTTGAAACATAGTGCTAAAGAGAGTGATGAATAGATTAGGGTTAATTTAGGAAGACTTCTTGGAAGAGGTGATTGAATCTTAAAAGTCTGTGGATAAATATATTCAATCTTTATTAGATAACCAGATGAATTCCAGGGAAGAACTATTAGCATATTCATTCATTTTCATCAAACTGGCTATTAGTGACTGTTATAAATGTTGGTATTTCATAAGGTTGTCTAACTGTTATAATGCCAAAGTTATAAATGTGGGAAGATAATTGTGCCTTTGACAGAAATGGGGAATTCTCAAAGAGAAATGGGTTCAGGAGGAAAGATAATAGACAATTTTGGCCATGTTGAGTTTGAAATGTCTCCAGGACATACAGTTTGAAATTTCCAGTAGGCTATTGGTGATGTGGGAGAGACTATGTATATATATATGTACACATATATACCCATATTTATAAGTCATTTACTCAGAGACGATCATTAAATCAAAGGAGCTGATGAGACTGTTGAAGAAGGGTAAGTGGGCTTAGTCTTTAGGGAACAATAGGGTTAAAATGTAGGCTGTGAAATGGGTGAGAGAAAGGAGATGAGAAAGAAGTCTGATAGATATGAGGAAGACCAGGAGAGAGTGGTGTCACAAAAACCTACAGAAGAGAAAATATCCAGGAAAAGAGGGTGGTCAACAGCATGAAAAAAAGAAAGGGAGAGAATAGGAGACCACAGCAACTGGCCACAAAATTCCAACAAAACTCTCCAGTGCTGAACCAAATTAAAGTGTAATTAGGAAATAATTAACAAAATAAATAAAAATACAGTGCAACATAGATAACGTTTATTTGTGTTTTTAAAGTCAGTATATGGCTCCCAGGGATCTTTTTTCAATTTGCGTTTGACATCACTGCTTTAAAATAATACAGATACATGAAGGACACAGTGAACTGATAAAAGTAAAAAAAATTGAAGGACAAAAATCTGTAGCTGTAATTTCGCAATCAGATTTGGCAATTAGATATCATTGGTGACTTTGGAAAAAACAATTTCAGTTGAGTGATGAGACTGGAACTTGTTTTGGAGTCAGTAAGAGGAAGGGAAAGGGAGGCCCTAAGTCTGTGCAGGTTTTTCAATGAGTTTGAGAAGAGGGTAAAGATAGAACATGATAGCTTGAAGGTCTGGTCAAATCTAATGATCTTATTTTTTTTCTTTTTAGGATGAGATATTTGGTTATGCTTGAAAAAGGAATCAATAGTAGAGATTGAGGATTCAAGAGAGAGGGGTATGACTGAGGCCAAAATCTAGTGGAGAAGTTGGGACGACAAAGGATGGGATCGAGAACAGGAGAGTTGGCATTGGCAAGGAGAAAGGCCACCTCTTTGTCAGAGACTGGGGATGTGAGAGAGTAGAGGAAGAAAGAGACAAGAAGTTTTTAGAGGAAGAGAAAGGGAGAAGAGGACACTAATATGAAAAGGCTTCAATAGTCTCAGTAAATTAAGGGGCCCGGACCTCAACTGAAGGGAAGCGGGGTGGAGAGGGAAGGAGAGAAGGGGAGGAGGGAAGACGAGGTTTAGAGTCGCTTCTCTGGGGAATAAGGAGGCAAGCAATTAAGAAAGAGTAAAAGAACTGCCTTGTGTCAGTGAGGGCCTTATTGAAGTTGGAAAAACTTAAATTTGCAATGTACCCAGTTAGTGCTGCTGGGAAACTTTCTCCAACTACATTCAAGTAGCCCATGGGTAGGAGGGAAGGAAGGTAATGGTGGGGAAAATCCAGGCTACGTTTTCAAGTGTTTGGATGGGTTTTATGTGGGAAAAGTATTAGAATTGTTCTGCTTGATGACAAAGGGAAGACTAAGGAGCAAGGGACGGAAGCTGTGGATACCAAGTATCAATTAGAGTTACCCAAAAGTAGGATGGACTGACTTCAGAGGTGGTGAATTTCCACTCCGTGGAGGTCAGAGTCTCACAGAATCACAGATTTAGAGGAAAAGGAAGATTAGAAGATATCTGGTCTAATTCCATCATTTTACAGAAGAGGAAACTGAGACTTAGAGTGGTTAAGCAATTTCCCCAAGGTCATACAGGTAGTGTCAGAGGCAATATTTGAACCTCGGACCTCTGATTGCTAAGTCAAGTTTTCAGAGAGTGGATGAATGACTATCTACTGGCAGTGATACAATGGGGATTCTTGGTCAGGTATGGGACTTCGAATTGATAGCCTCTGAAGCCCCTTTTAATTCTAAGATTCTGTGATTCTCTTACCTTTTGGAAATCTAGTCCAACTCACTATTTTCCTTAGTAAAGGAAACAATTACACAGAGGTCAAATGTATTGATCACAGAGCTAGAAGCTGAATTAAAAAGAAGAGCCTGTATCCTGATTGAAGTGCTTTTCCTTTTGCATTATACTACTTTTTTTTTTTTTTTGAAGCAATTGGGATTAAGTGACTTGCCCAGGGTCACATAGCTAGTAAGTGTGTAAGACCAGATTTGAACTCAGGTCTCCCTGACTCAAGGGCTGGGCTCTGTCTACTGTACCATCTAGCTCCTCATTACACTGATTTTTTTTTTTTTTACTTTACATTACACTGATTTTAACAACTACAGCACTTATCACTCTTTGGAGCATGCTCATCAAATGTTACCTGTCAGAGTGGTGACAATACAATTAGAGAACCAGTGTTCCTGGCTGGGACCCTTAATTACCAAAATTATGAATAGTAGCTATACATAGTCAATTGTCTTTGCATCGTTCAGAGTCAACAGAAGAACCAGACTGGTTGGGAAAGAGAAACCTGAACTGCTAAAATGTTTAGCCTATGCAGTTACAGGATTCCAGCAAAAGTAGTTCCGCAAGAATCCTTGAAAAGGGTATTAGGTTATAATAGTTTTCCCTCAAGTATGAAATCAGTTGATATGGTTGTTCAGTTGTGTCCAACACTTCATGAGCCCACGGACCACAGCCCACCAGGACTTCCATCCTCCCCTATCTCCCAAAGTCTGTCCAAGCTATGTTGTTGCTTCCATGGCACTATCTATCCATCCCATCCTCAGCTGTCTCCTTTTCTGTTTGCCTTCAACCTTTCCCAGTGTTAGGATCTTTTCTGGTCAGTTGTCTTCTCATTAAATGGCCAAAGTATTTAAGCTTTACCTTCAGTATTTGACCTTCCGGTGATTAGTCTGGATTAATTTCTTTAAGCTCTGACTGCTTTGATTTCTTCACTCTCCAAATATCAATTCCTCATTGCTCAGCTTTCCCCATAGTCCAACTCTAACAACCATACATTTCTACTAGAAAAACCCATAGATTTGACTCTACAGACCATTGTCATCAAGGTGGTGTCTCTGCTTTTTAGTATTCTGTTCAGATTGGTCATAGTTTTCCTTCCATGTGATTCCATGGCTACAGTCACTATCTGCAGCGATCTTTGAGTCAAAGAGATAGATAAAAAGACACAGATGGGCATTCAGAGAGAGAGAAAAAAAGAAATAAAACATCTGAAAGCCAAGAAATAATTATTACAGAAAGAACCATGTTTTGTCATATCTTGAAGATTTCAAAAACCAAATCTCTTGGTATTTTCAAATATAAACACTTTAAAAAATATAAACACTTTTAAATCTTGGCTCAGAATAAAACCGCATTCATGAGAAAGAACAACAACAAAAAAATACTAAGCAACAAAATGCTTTACAGAGGTGTCAAATGAGAAAAATAGGCTGCAACTGGCCACAAAATGCCCAACACAACTCTAGTGCTGAGCCAATTTAAGATGTAATTGGAAAATACCTAACAATATAAATGAAAAAGGCAATGCAATATAATGTTGATTTGTGATTTTAAAGTCAGTATATGACCCCCAAGGATCCTTTTCAATTTGAGTTTGACCTCTCTGCTTTAAAATAATATAAATACATGCTCACGTGCAGTGATAAAGATAAAAAATTTGAAGGATAAAAATCTGTTGATATAAGTCCACTGTCCAAATTTGGGGTTTGATGCCTTTCTTAGATTATTCAAGCTCTCAGATGTAGCAACAAGAAAAATTTCAGAAAGGAAAAGCAGTAGAATGAAAAGGATAGAAAAGGGATCTTATGAGGAAATTTAGAATTCTTAAGCCCAGAGAAGAAATTAAAAGAGGACTCAGTTTGATATAAAATCATTTTGAAAAGAATACTGATCATGTATCCTCCTCTTCTAGAACCTTAACAAGATGAAAAATTTACAGTTGTAACAAGAAAATATTTTATTAGATATAAAAAACTTATTGATTATAAGAGTGATTAAATGTTGTAGTAAGTATCTAATTCATCTTCCTAGGGGCTAAATTTAAACCACAGTAGTTTGAACATAGTTAAAGAATTTATGCTATGAATATATAAATAGATATAAATAGGTATTATATATATCACTATATGTAATAAACATTTTGTATAGTACCTAGTATGTGCCAGGCACTGTGTTGTTTTTTTTTTTTTAAATATTATCTCATTTGATCTTCGAATAACCCTGAGAGGCAGGTGCTATTATTATCCCTATTTTACAGTTGACACTGGCAAACAGAGGATAGGCGACTTACCAAAGGTCACATAGCTAGCAAGTATCTGAGATCAAATTTAAGCCCAAGTATTCCTGACTCCAGGCTCAGTGTATTATCTACTGTGCTACCAACTGCTACCTCTGTGAAAAGACCTGCCAATGAAGGATGTTACTGACAGTATAAAGACAGCTTTAAAAGTCAGAGAGACCATCCATCTGTCCAGGATGAAGCTACCCTCAAAAGCCCTTAATATGAATAAAAATAGACCATATTATGATATAAAGATAGTTTCATAGAGATAACCTCTTGAGGTCCCTTTCATTCTTATTCATATATTTTATCACCAATATTTACTTTTGTTTTTGCTTGTTTTTTTTATACAGCGCTCCTGTGTCCCAAGTCAAGAATGTTCCAACAGCTGGAGAGTAAGTAATTCAGATCTATTCATTCTAGTTCTCTCACTGTGAAAAACAAGCAAGAAAAGCAACTTTACTGAAAGACAAAAGATAATGAATTCACGGATAGGGACTGAAGCCACAATTTCATACCTTTAGTGAAGTACCTTGATAGGAAACTCTCTGCTAATGCTGATCAATGCCTTTTCTGCTTTAGTCTTACAGAGCTGGTTGCCTGGAGCATTGAGCTAATGACTTGTCTAGGGTCAAATAGCCAATGTATGTGTGAAATCTGTGATTGATATAATACAGATATACACATATATAACTTGAAATAATGGCAGTAATTTACATTTTTGTAGATTAAGTGATGCCCTGAAAGGTAGAGAAACTTGATCCATAGCCAATGTGGGGGCAAAGCTTGAATTGAGTTCTTCTTCTGAATCTAAGATGAATATCCTTTAACTTACTATATTGACTTTTTTTACAGCTTAGCTATACCAGATAATAAGTCTATTTGTGCATTTGTGATATTTATATCAGGCGGCATGAGGTAATGGATAGAAAGCTCACTTTAATCCAGGAAGACCAGGGCTCAAGTCTCCCCCTCTGACACAATGGGTAAATGATTCAGTTTCTCCTCGCCCCCAGACGAGTCTCTAACTTTGTAAAACATACATGAAGTGCTGCCCATCTTCTTTAGTAGAGGAAATTTCCCCATCAGGAGTCCCCAAGCCCAATAAAATGATAGTTCTAGTCAAATAAAGAATATATACATATATGTGTATGTATACATATATACATGCACATATATACATACATAAACACACCTGTGTAGTGTGTTTATGTGTTTATGTATGTGCAATATATGTATCTCAATATACATACATTGAACTATAAATACCTATGGTGATATACAGAAGCATGTCTATAAACATACATATATACATACATACTCATGCATATGTATCACATACATATATCTGCATATATTTGTGTATACATGTTGTGTATATATGTATATACAAGGATACATATATATTTATAGACATATTTCTGTCCTTCCTCATCATCAGTATTTCCTCGAAGATACAGACCAAGCTCCCTCTAGAGGGCCCAATGCACTCTTTTTTTTGTCTTTTTTTTTTCTGGGTATCTTACCCATTTTAACCAAAGCAAATCCAACCATTCAGCTGATACATTATGAGCATTTAAAGGACCACCAGCCATATCGATGATATGCATCATGTCTAAATTGAACAGCCCTCAAGAAAGGATTGTATTGATTTGCTGTAATGACTAATATTTGCATCTTTGGGGAGGGAGGTCAAGGAAAGGATTTATTGTTACCCATCTATTTCCATTTTTTTTCCTTAAAGAGCCATTGCCAAATTTAAGAGGCAACATAAGATTGGATCTGATGTTTTGCTTGGCTTCTTAGAAAAGCCCTGCTATTTTTTTCTCCTTTATGAACAAGCTGTTTACCAAAAATCTCAAGGCAACCTACTTTCTTAAGAATAGATCTACTAATTGTTCTCTAAATAAAAATTTTCTGTCCTTATCCTACTTTATTTTAAATGGTATTTGCTTCCCGAATAGTTGCTGTCTTCCTCCCTTTGCACTTTTCTGTGGCTTTAGATACCATGCAAAGACTCAGAAAACATGTAAAGAACTAATGAAATGTTTCATTTAAAAGATAATGTGTGGCATACACACATGCAGGCTAAAGTCACATGCTTTGCCTAGTATGACAGACATACCAAAGCCACAAACTCATTACAATATGCTGAAAAAAATTAAGAATATGGAGGAGTGTTTTAATGGCAATCATTCTGTAGATGCTAAAACTTGTAATTGGCCAAATATGTCCTTTAATTACTAGACTCTTAGAAAGAACAATTCGATCAACGGTGGAACAGCATCTTTTTGATGTTCAGGACTCTGGAGGTCAAAGTTCGGAAGATTCAGAATGTGGAGGACCATCAGCTTCTTCTACAGCAGCTAGCAGGCAGAAGCGGTGGCATAACAAGGGTCAGAATGAAATCAGACATAACAGAGAAAGGTAAGATGGGAAATGGTCCTTTTGTGTCTATGCGTATTGAACGATAGAAATTGCGTATATAAATCTATAACTATATGTACATTCCTAAAATACTACTATGATGCAATTATGCTTACTGGTTAGATCTTTGTCACCGCAATAAAAATTGTTTATTCATTCCCCCATCTGTGCAAAGTCCTCTGGAACCATTTGGGTCTAGTGGTCAGATACAGATCAGGGCAACTGGAGATGCCCCTCCTCTCCCCCCGTCAAAATGGTTAGAACCATTTTTATCAATAAAAATTTCACTTTTCATGGTAGAAATCTGTTCAAACTTTATTTAGAAGTCATATTTTCTCCATTAACAACTTATTTTTGAGTAATAGTAGGGAAATTTGGAAGGAAGGCAGACTATGATATGGTATTTGTAAAATATCTAGCAACAGTGCTGTTTTGGGTTGTGAAACTTAATCCCTTGGACTCTTAGACGAGTTCATGAATGAGCTGTTGCTTGTCCTTAGTTCTTGAAGAGGACCATGCCATCCCGGAGGTGATGCCACAACATGCAAGTGAATTGGATTTAAGTGAGGAAGGCTGAATAGGTTCCTATAAAAGATTAGCCAAAGGAAATGTAGAAAAGTAGTATTTGTGTAATAGAAGCAGTGCCAACGTTAAGAGTTAGGGGACCTGAGTTCAAATCTTGATTTTGACACATCCTAGCGGTGTGATTTAATCACTTAATTCTTTGAGCCTGTTGTGAGGATGAGATGAGATTTGTATTTTAAATACTTTGCCAGTTTTATAGCACTATGGAAATGTTATTTATTATTATTATTAAGTGTCACTATATCATTGTAACTCTGGAGAAGAATTTAGCATAGGGCAGATCCAATTTAGAGATTAACAGATTAACAGAGGAAATGTGCAAGAAATCTCATTTTCATTAAGGTCTCAGTCATAAGGCATTCACATATACAACCTAAAGGTGAGCACTAGCGAACAAGGCTTACGTTGTAGGTGTAGTATTATATTTATACTGAAGATTAATATTAACTCTCACAAGTATGAAGAAATTACAGGAAAATTTATATCTTACCATTAAAAAGAATAAATGGAGTAAAAGGAAAGGATGGCTTGTTATTTTACTATAACTTTTATAAGAAAAAATTTTTTGATTACTTATATATATTAGTATCTTCCTATTTTTTTTTCTAACACTGCTACCCCAGTATCTGCTACCTTAAAATATACGGGCTGGTCAGAAGCACACAGACCACCTTCCATGCCTGGTATGGCCCCTTTCCTTACCTCTGTCCCATAGAATTCCAGGAGTCTTTCAAAGCTCAGATCAAAGGCGACCTCCTATAGGTCGCCTTTCCTCCTGTCTCAACTTCTGCTGTTACTTCCTAGAATTACTTGGAATCTCTTTTGTATAGACTAATTGTGTACATCTTGTTCCCGCCCCCCCCCCCCCCAATAGAATGTAAGTTCTACTACTCCATTTTTGTCCTTTTATCCTTAAGATAGCTAAATAAAAGCTTATTGATTGATTGAATAAAGTATATTTTAAATATGTAGATTAAGATGGAACCATTTACTATTCTCTTTATAGGCTACACAGATATTCCTTCCACATCTCCGGGGTTAGGGATGTGGCCCACCATCAATCTGGAAAATCCATTTAAAAGTTTTTGGCACTCCCTTCATACTAGGGGAAAAGTCTAAATCATTATGGTATCATATAATACCGAGTTATTATGGTATTATACAATACTATAATATTAAATAGTACTGCACATATCCTTTATGCATTTCTGAGTTTCTAATTGTTTCTGTGTCATATGCTGCTCCCACAAAAGTTCCCCAAAAATTCCCTTTTAATTTCTTATGCTGACACATGATATATAGAAAACCATGATGGGAAAGTCACATCGTGGCAGGGATAACTTTACATTTGAAATGACAAGTAAAGTAAAAGCATTTAAAATGAAGGGTAAAGAGATAGAAAAAGTTCCCTTTGTCTGGAAAACTAAAAGCTTTTTCCACTGGTATACCCAATCAAGCAACTTTTGAGGTAGGTAGATCAGAGGCTAGACATAATGTCACTCCATCATTAGAAGGCAATTGACTTGTATAAATTGACAAAGAAACGTGAGCAGGATTGTATTATTATTTATTAAAACAAAAATACTTGGAAGTTTGAAGACTATTTCTGTGAAGGTTATAATGAGGTAGTGCACAATTGGGGAAAAGAAGTGGAACATGGCAGAGCCTAAAGGAAATGGAAAAAAAACCCCAAAACTGATAAGATCTATAGCCAGACCAAATGAGGGGGAAAACAAGTTATCAGTGCTCATCTGTTCAACCACAACTCACACCAAATGCAAACATAGTGCAGTGTTTTGAGACAACCATTCACACAAGTTCTCATTCACTGAAGGCATTGTGACTGAGAAGTATTTGTTCACATTAGCAACTTCTCCATAAGAAATATATTTTCTGCTGGAAAAACAAAATTCCTGCTTAAGCTAAGCATAACGGTGACATTTCATTTTGCTTATTTTAATAGATTTTGTTCTATAAGGTGCTGTAAATTGTGAAGGAATTTTCTTCTTTCTTACTTTTTTATAGTTTTTAACATTTAAATACAAAAACTGCAGTTTGGTATAGCAAAAAGAATGTTAGACTTGGGGTCAGAGAACTTGGTTATACATCATGGCTCTGGTGCTTGCAACCTGTGTGACTTGCTCATTGACCATCTTTCATCTGCATTTTCTCATCTGTAAAATAAGGGGGTTGCACTCAAATCCAAAATCTAGATGATCTATAAGGTCCCTTCTAGTAGCTAAGTAGTCAAAAGATATTTTTGCTGATGTTTATCCTCTGTTCTTGAAGAACACCAAAATACCTGGAACATGATGCTGTGACTCACAAATGAATTAGATTTAAGTGAGGGAGGGTCTGTGCAAAGTCCTTGGAACCATCTGGTCAGATATAGATCAGGACAACTGGAGATGCCCCTCCTCTCTCCCTGTTAAAAGATATGAGTAGTTTTCAAAAGCAGAATTGCAAACTATCAACAACTATATAAAAGATTGTTCTGAATCATTAATAATATGAAAAAAATAAAATGACACAAAGATTAAACCTCAGACCCAGAAGATCAACAAAGATTGACAATTCCATGTTAAAGGTTTTTCAGGAATATAATAATGCTTAACATGAATATAGCATTTACTATGTTCCAGGCTCTGCGCTAAGCATTTTACAATCATTATCTCATTTGATCCTTACAATAACCCTGGAAAGTATTCTTATCTCTGTTTTATAGATGAAGAAACTGAGGCAAACAGTAATTAAGGGACTTGTCCAGGGTCACCCAACTAGAAAGTATCTTGAAGCTACATTTGTGTTGAAGTCTTTAAGACCCCAGATTTGGTCTCTATCCACTGCACCACCTAGAGGCTCCTACTACAAGGCACACTTTTGGTGGAATACTGAAATGGTTCAACTATTTTGGAAAATAATTTGAATTTATGTGAGAAAAATTCCTAGCCTTTAACCTAGAGATGCAAAATAAATGGAAACAAAGTGGGTGCTTTGATGGGGGAATGAATAAACAAATGCTGGTACATGAACATAATGAAATATTATTGTGTCATAAGATAAAAGAAATATGAGACCTGTGAGAACAAATACAGAAGAAAATGAGAATTGTATACATAATCACTGCAGTCACCATGTTCCATTTGAAAAACAGATGGTGAAATTAATGCACGTCTGCCTTTTTTGGTAGACATGGACAGAATGGGGCATGTGCTCTCCATCAACCAATCCGTCAGTCACTTGTCAGATGGTTTTGTTTAACCATCATGCACGTTCAATAGATGGAAGAAAGCAGTGGGATGCGGCCTGTGATTTTTTTTTAAGTGCAAAGTGCAGCATATTTGAAGTTACTTACTGGGACATGGGAAAGCCTCTTAATGTCTGATACTCAGTTTCCTCATCTTTTCAATGGAAAAAAATAATATTTGAATAATCCAGAGGTTTGTGAGGCAAGCACTATGAAATTGCATCATTGTTGTGTAAATGTGGATCATAAGTATCATTTTTGCTAATCTCCTCCTCTTCCCCTTTCTTCTCCTCCTCCTCTCCTCCTTCTTCCTCGCTCTTCTCCTGCTTCTCCTTCTACCCACCACTGATACGCGTGGGAGCTCCGATCGGCTCAGTTTCACTCCTTCTTAGGCAGCTTGGGTCTCCCTGTTCCTGTGAGCTCACTATTTGGTGACAGTGAGGCCACCCACTGAACTGTAGTCCACTTCAGCTCAGGACTCCTGAGTTCAAGTGATCTACCATTCTCAGCCTCCCAGGGAGCAGGATTTGCAGCCAATAGTACTTTATCCAAGCCACCTAATTACTTTCTTTCCTATTAGGTAATAAAATTTGGATGTGTGCTTACCTTTCCACTATTTAGGGAAACACATTTGCTCAAAAAAATTGTACTTTAAATAAAATTTCATGAGCATATATTTAAGCTACTTAAACAGATCTATTTTCAAGAAAGTGAAGAATTTTGTTTGCCTCTAATACCTATGCTAATTTCAAAGAATTATTATCTATTCATAAAATTCATTATCATCATATGAATATAATATATTAGAATATAACTCTAATATTGCACAAACATAAAAGGAACCAAACAATTTTAAATTTTAGACTTTTTTGTTGAATTGAAACTTTGCCCTTTGATTAAATTACTTTATTAAGGTTTCACTTTTTCTAATGCATCCATTGTAGCACTAGGAAGTTTGAGGAAAAGCATTGGAGAAGAAAAAGTGTTCTTTTCTAATTTTTTAATGCTTCCTACATGGGTGATAAATCTATCATACTTTTATAATAGGACATTTAATTTCCTCTCCCAGATACCAGATTCTCTTTATAACCAAAAAATAAATCCCTCCAAACCTATATACCAGAAGCCTCTTTTGAATTTTTAATTCTTCTTCCCTTAAAAAAATACATAAATTATTTTGGCCACAACTGAAAAAGTGGTACATTGTAGAATAGTAGCCCTTGCAAATTTGTGTCCAAGAATAACTTGCCTTGCAAAATAAGTAACTTATTTAGCATACAGATTTGCACAGGCTGTTTTTCAGGAGTTGTGGTGCTTTTGCCTTTAATCTCAGGATGAGACCTGGGAATCCCTGGTGTTCATCTATCTTTCTTCAGTCAGCTGTGATTAGGATCATGGGTCTTTTCTCCTATCAGTAAAATTAGGCATAAAAATTATGCTTATTTTTTAAATTGAAGGGTACTTATCAACAAAGAAAATATTCCTTCTGAGTTCAGCAGCCTCGAGGATTGTATTTTGACGGCACAGGAAGCAGAAAAATACCAGGAAAACAACTGTGTATATATTGAAGAAAACAGCAAACCTAAACGACAGAAATCCAGCACCAGACTTTCAGAGATTAATGACAACCAAGATAATCACATAGTAAGTGCATTTTTCTTGTAAAACATTGAAATGCAGCATGTTTAGGAAGATTGTTTCTTTCTGCTAAACATTACAGAATATGAAAACTCATTTTTGCACCCAATTTCATAGAATCATCAAATGTCAGAGATGGAAGGAACCATTGAAATTGTGTAATCGTGTAATCTCACTTGTTTACTGACAGGGAATCAGAGATAGAGAAAAGTTAAATTTTTGCCAAGATAGCATTGGTATGACCTTTTTCAAGCAAAATCAGCATTGAGTTTTATAGCCTTTGGAATATTTTTGAAAGAGGTTAGATTTTCATCAAGAAAAGTTGATGTCTTTTCTCATTTCCACACCATCCTTTGAGTGCTACCTCATAGTTTATATTTTAAAAATAAATGAAGACAGAAAAGTGGCTAGCACATAAATCAGTATTACTGCTGTCCAACCTGACCATGAGCTGCAGTATCCTGAAAATAAGGGGCCAGAGCACTCCCTGTCCCCTGCCTTGGCTCCTCTCAAAGCCTCCTGCCTTCCAGGGTTCATCCCCCAGGCTTCTGCCCAAATTCTTCCTTTTTGGAGAGCCTTTTGGCTGACCGCTACTTTAATATTGTATGATTATTATTTTTAATATAATTTTATTACCAACTTATTAACCATCTCCATGAAAACAAAACAGAATAAAATCATACTTGAAGCCATAAAAAATGAAAGAATGAATGAAGAAAGGTAGTATGACCTAATGAAGAACAAAACATCTGGTCTCAGAATGAAATCCTACCTACAATACATATTTGGTTATGTGACCTGGACAATTCACTTAATGTCTCAATGCACCCAGGTAACTAACTTTCTGAGACAGCCAACTTCAAAGCAGGTACTACCCTGCGAATGAAGATGGAGTTTCGCTACTGAGACTTTCAACACTAATGAAATCTCAGGTTTAGAATTCTCCCTAACCCTACTGTCCCAAAGAACTTAAAAAAGAATAAAAAGAATTGATAATGCTGAGGACTTCCCTTACTAAAGTTACCTTGTATATATGTTGTGTATTCATGTATACAAAATGTATTTGTATGTATAAAAGTATATGTATACATATATATGCATAAATAAAAATATATACAAATGTATGTGCATATATATATATACAAGGAATGTGTATATACATACACTTGTGAATATATATGTATATATATCAAATATATGTGTGTATATGTATATTCTCTCTATATATACATATGTGTATACACTGCATATATTATACATTGTATATATTATGTGTGTATACATAAAATGTATTTTAGATATAAATTTTATATTTATATACGTGTGTGTGTGTGTGTGTGTATTATCCTTGTATTTCCCAGTTGAAAGTAAGCTCCTTGAAGGCAGGGATCATTTTGGATCTTTGTATCCTCCGTTTCTAGAATAGTGCCTGACATAGAGAATATACTTGGTAAATGAATAATCTATCAAATTAATCAAGATATTTGATGATAAAAGGTTGGTTTTAAATGTTCATTCAAAAATCAATCAATGGTTCAACAGCTTAGACATATAAATGTCACTGATGTGGTGTTTGGATCATTGGGCAAATCTCTTTAAACAAAGAAATGTTTATTTAAAGTTTATTGTATGCCTAGTTTTAATTCATATACCTCAGTTTCTTCTCCTATAAAATACTTGCTTCCTAATTCATTCTTGTAAAAAAAATTAGAAACTTAGAAGATAAATTATATCATTTTAGTGGATAGGGAATTCAAATATAGACTGATGGTTTCTTTGAAAATTCCTTTAAGCATTTGAGAAATTCCATTAAGGAAACTTCTTCTACCAGTTCAGAACAGCATCACGTCTGCAGCTTGTTTTCTTAGAAAGTTGCCTTGTTGTCTTTCATTCTTAAAGAGGACCAAAGCGACATCACTATGTTAGAGTCAAGTTACAATGCATCTGACTGTGGCTAATCAGACCAGTATGAGCTTGGAATGTTCTACCACAGTTCTGGCACTAATAGTCCATGTGAACATATAGGATGGATTCTCAAAATTTGTGCATCTCGCAATTTGGGGGGGTTTTTTGTTTGTTTTTGTTTTTTAACTACTTCAATTCTGCTTTGCTCATAGAGCATAGCACCTTGCCTGGGGACGTTAAAAGGTTAAATGACGTGCCCTTGCACATAGGATACATCAGGGGTGGACCTTGAAGCAAGATCTTATGGATTCCATTATCAATTTTCTATTTATTACAACATGCTGCCTTTCAAATTTTCTTGAGTCTTATTGTATAAAATGACCAATATATGGAAATGTTTTACATAATTGCACATGTATAAATTATATCAGATTGCTTGCTGTCTCAGGGAGAAGGGAGGAAAGGGATAGAATTTGGAACTAAAAACTGTTTTTAATGTAATTGGGGGAAAATAAAATATTATATAAAATGGAAAAAAGTCATACATATGTATACTGAGATCACCAAAGGACAGCTAATAATATTACCTCATAAGTATATAGAGTCTATTTTGGAGATTATCTTGGCTTTATGATTTACTACCTGTGTGATCTTGGGCAAATCACTTTAATTTTCTCTTACCCTCACTTTCCTCATTTATAAAAAAAAAAAAAAAAAGGATTGGACTAGATGATGTCTAAAGTCCCTTTTACATTTAAATTTGTGACTATGATCTGTGATTAATTTTTTTATCCCAGTCTATGTTTCCTATGCCAATTAGCATGCTTCAGGACTATACTTACGGTTGATAGTTTATTTAAGTAGAAAGATATTAAGGAAAAAATATTAATTCTCTCCATTATAGGCATGAGACAATGAGAAACAATCTTTAATTAATTTTATATTAATCTAAATCTAAGCATTGTTCTACTTGGAGAGAGACATGATAGAATCCCCTAATGTTCTCACATATCTCTCTAACACATTATTTTAATATCTTGTTTTAAATAAAGAAACTTTCACAATATGTTAAAATATAGTTATAGCTCAGGGTGAGGTAAAAGTTAATATTTTGCTTCATCAGACAGAAAAATTGTTACTTGGACTTTAGGCATACTTATGGAGAATCATTTTCTTAAAATCCCCCAATCCTGTTTCACCATGTCCTTCATGGGCTTTCCTTTGCAGCTGGCCAAAGGAGAACTGACAGAGGCAGAAAATTCTTCACTCTCCTTAATATCCTAACCAGAGGCGGGGAACCTGTGGCCTCAAGGCACCCACCCCTGGATCCTTTCAGGGGGTGGAGGAAAGTGGTACAAGAGCTATTTTCCATACTAAATCTAGGTGCCATTCTTCATCTATTTTCCTAAAATAAAGGACTTCAGGTGGAAAGGGCTATTTGAAAGAGCCTTGGGCTTAGATGAGAACACCTGTATTTAAATTCTGACTTGGAGGCTAATTAAGCTGTGTGACCTTGACAAGTCATTTCATTACTTCAGTTTCCTCATCCATAAAATGAGGTAATTATTTATTTACTTCTGCTCTCATTTTTATTAGCTTTATTTTCTTATGTTTTTGGAATTTCCTTCCCTCTCCCCTTTCTCTAGTGTCTTTAGGTACAGATAATTCATCGAGTCTTTTATATTCTCTTATCAATGTAGGCACACTATTGTAATTTTTCTTCTAAGAACCATTTTGATAAGGGCTGCTAATATCATTAACTTTTAAATATCATTTTATTATTTTTTCAGTTTCATCCTTAATCCCTTAGTTTTTAATAGATTTTTTCTTTCCATTAATCATTCCTTTTATATTCATCAATACTATAGCAAATGTCATTATGTGAATTATTTCATAACCCCCATTACTTTATTGTTCATTATTTGGAGAATAAAACCCAGTAACTTTTAGAGAAGAACAGAGATCCCAGAACTAAGTTGACAACAATATTCATATGGGTTTACTGTTGTACCTTGGTATATATTGTCCATATAACTTGACAATTAAATGTTTCTTTAAAGCAGTTTCAGCACTAAGAAACCAGCCATTTACTAAAGTATTACTAAAAGCATGGATTCTTTTGAGAAAACACCTTTAATCTAAAAATAAAATCAAAGAAATTGAACCCTTCTTTCCAATTTAAAAAATTCATCTTGCTGTGCTTAACAGCAAGCACACCCACCATTTTGACGCACTCTGTGCTATTCTAGCAATCAATCATCAAGCATTTAATAGAAGTCTGTTCTGTGCCAGGCACCATTTTAGGCAGTAGGACCCCATTGACAAAAGTCTCTGTCTTCCTGATACTTACATTACATATGCACATATAAGTCTATACAAAATATATACAAAGAAAATAAAGGGTAATTTTCGGGCAGGGTAGGAGGCTGTTGCTGTTGCTAGAAAGAAAAGTCTCTTCTTGTAGGAGGTCGCATTTGAACTGAGCTTTGAAGGATGCTAGAGATTTTAAGAGGTAGAGATGGGGAGGGAATGTATTTCAGGTATATTGGACAGTCTGTACAAAGATAGACAGGACATGAAATGTTTTCAACTCCAGCAAGAAGACCTATGTGGCTAGAGCACAGATTGACTGAATGAAGAGAAATGGATAGATAGATAAAAAATAATAATTACCACACTATCAGATATATTAAAAATAAGTAAGAATTACTCAATAAACTCTGATGATTCTATCTCACTTCTAGGATAAAATATAAAATCTTTTGTTGGCATTACACACCCTTCATAAGCAGCCTACCACACACACCTCTACAGCCTTCTCCCACCCTATACTACGCCATGTACTTTATGATTCAGTGACACTGGCCTCAAACAAGAGACTCTATCCTTTGACTGTCCTCCATGCCAGGGATGCTCTCCTTCTTCAACTTTTATCTCCTGCCTTCCTTGGCTTCCTTTAAGTCCCAGCTAAAATCCCTTCTACCTTCCCTGATCCCTCTTAATTCTGGTATCAACTCTCTTTTGATTACTTTCAATGTTTTCTGCATCTAACTAGTTTATATATGTAGTTGTCTGCGTATTTTCTCCTCCGTTAGAATGTGAGCTCTTTGAGACTTGGGACTGTTTTTTACCTTTCTTTTATCCCCAGTGTTTAACACAGTGCCTGGTACATGGCACTTAATATATGTTTGTTAACAGATGATTTCATTTTCTTTTGTCAGTTTTTATTGATTTCTCAACTTTAGCATAGAATATCACAAAAATGAAAGGAGAGAAGATAAAAAGGAAGTTCTTACTTTATAGGGCTAAGGAAGAGAGAGAAAATTAGCTTTGAGATTAAAGCTAAGGTGAGCTTTACTTTACTTTTGAAAAAGTCATTCTGGTCCTTTTTTGAATGTTTTAATAATAATACAATTGCAAACAACATGGCATGAAAGAGAGGGGGCATTGTATCCATGAGTGCTGGGCCCAAAGTCAAGGAGACTCCTCCCTCTCCTATATGAACCTGGGCAAATAATCAATTTCTATGAACCTTGGGTAATTCTGGAGAACTTCTTAACTCAGTCACAGATAAATGTGCCCTTCATTTGGTGGAAGTGGTTTCCATGCCAGGATTTCCCCAACCTGATAGTATCATGTCATTCAGGAAATTAATGTATGGAATGAAACACGTAAGGAGAAGTCTAACTCTGCCCTTAGTTTGTATTAATGAGAATTTATTGGCTATGAAGCTCATTTTCCTCTAGTTATGTGACGTTAGAACAGTGAACCAGTTCTGACTAGCAGGGAAGTGCTGAGGTTAACTTGTTTTGTGTAAGAAGAAAAATCACTGTCATGCCCTCTAAAAAAGATTCTTTGACATTTTACAATTTTAAACAATATTTTTTGCCTTGAGGGTTTTTACATGCTTCTATGGTCAAATTATCTCATAGTTGCCTTTCAGTAACAAAACTCAGAGAATTAAAGAAAAAAGAAATTGGAAATAATTTCCACAATCTAAGAGTTAGTCATAAAAAGCCCTACCTTTATTAGACTTGAGATTATTTTTCTAAATTAAAATTTAAAAATCTTTGTGATTTTGGATTGAAGGGATAAGGAAAGATGGGGCCTGAACTTCAATGTGTTAAAGTGCATTTTACAATTAGCTATTAGAATTTGATTTCCTTGTATTGTTTGATATTTTTGATTTAAACATTAAAATTATTCTAATGATGACACTGTCCTACAAGTGCACGTTAGCACATTGAATATTCATAACCTGGTTACGTAAAATGGCCTGCAAGGACACCATGTGCTTTCACAGAAGCCTTTGGGTTTGCATTTAATAGACAGTCACCTATACTTAACTTTGGAATTGAAATCAGCTAGACAACAGGCAAAGTTAAGTACAATGGAAAAAAACAACAAAAAACCCCAGCATTATTGGTGAAGCTTTGTGGGTCCTACTTATTTCAATGGACACAAACTGATCTATCTCCCTAAAGTTCTCTCCTCCTGTTCTGATAGGCTGACCTAACTACTGATTGACCCTTCAGTGCTGACCTCAAATGCCACTTTTACTTCTAAATTTTCTCTGCTCCCCTTAGCTGGAAGGGATCCTCATCTGATGTTTTTGTACTTTGTATTTCTCATATGCATTTCAACACATATTTATTAGATATCTACTGTGTATATATCACTGGAGACAAAAAAAAAAAGCAAAAATAAATTAGTTACTGGCCTCAAGAAGTAGAGAGCTTAACTTCTTGCCTCCTAAGGCAAGCCCAAGAAGGATAGCTTCTATAAAAAGGAAACAAATAAGTAACTATAAAATATATGCAAAGTCAACATACTGGTGTCACAAGGAAGAGGAAATATAACATGAAAGACCATTTCAACTGTCTTTGAAGGGAACTAGGTATTCTAAGAGGCAGAAGTGATGAGAGAAATCATTGACTTGGGGTATAGCTTATGTAAAAGCACCAAGGATTAAGATGGAATGTTGGGATGGAGAATAGTAAACAGGCCAGTTTACCTGGAACACAGAATGCATGGCAAAAAGCAATGTGAAATCATTCCAAAAGAATGAACCAACTTGTGAAGTGTTTTAAGTACTAAACAGTGGATTTGCTATTTAATCCTGAGGCAACAGGAAGGAACTAGAACTTCTTGAGTAGGGAAGCTATGCAAAAAAAAAAAAAAGAGGGGGTCATGCCCCATCTTTCCTATGCTTTCAATCCAGAATCACAAAGATGAAGAAAAAAAGGAAAAGAAGAAGTCATATTAAATATGACTTTGATATTTAAGCCAGGGAGAGTTGAAATAGAAAACCATAGACTGATAATAATAATACATATTAATGCAAATTTATAAAAATCAAATATTAATAAGGAGACTATAAACATATCACAAAAAATCTACCCTAGATTGATTTTTGCCAGGAATTCAGGGCTAGTTCAATTTTAAAAAATACCTAAACACATAATTGTCCATTTTAACAAAAACAACAAAAATCATATGATTATATATTATATTATATATTATATATATTACATAGATGAAGAAAAAGCTTTTGACAACATATAATACCCATTCCTATTGAAAACACTAGCCACTAGCAAGCATAACAATAAATGGACCTTTCCTTAATGTGATAAGGAGTACCTATCTAAAATCAAGCCCGTGTTATCTGTAATAGGGATCGACTACTGGCTTTTCCAGTAAAATCAGGGGTAAATCAAGGATATCCATGATCATTATAGCTATTCAAGACAATGCTAGAAAAAACTAGCTACAGCAATAAGAGAAGTAAAAGAAATTGATGAAATAAGTACAAGCAAAGAAGAAAGAATGTCATCACTTTTTACAGGTGATATAATTGTTTAGAGAACCCTAGAGAATCAACTAAAAAGCTAATTAAAATATTTAACAACTTCAGTAAAGTTGCAGGACATAAACCCTAATACATTTTAAATGTTTCTGAATGTTACCCAAAAATCCAACAGGGAGACATGGAAAGAGAAATTCCATTTAAAATAATTATAATATATATAAAATACTTGGGAATCTACCAGCTAAGGCACACGTAAGAACTATATGACACAATTATACTACACTCTTTACACAAATAAAGGAAGCTCTAATTAATTAAAAAATATCAATTACTTATGGATAGGCTGAGCAAATGTAATAATAATGATACCTAAATTAATTTACTTATTCAATATCATACTAGTCAAACTATTAAAGGATTCTTTTATAAAGCTAGAAAAAATAATAAAATTCACCTGGGGTAACAAAAGGTCAAAAATCTCAAGAATACTAGATCTCAAGCTGTACTACAGAGTAGTAATCATCAAAACAATTTGGTACCAATTAAGAAATAGAGAGGTTGGTAAGTGGAACAGATTATTTACATGATATATTGAAGTAAAATAGCAGAACAGCAAATGAGCCTTTGACAAGCCCAAAGACTGCAGCTATTGGGACAAGGACTCACTATTCAACAAAAACTCTTGGTGAAACTGGAATGCAGTCTGAAAGAAACTAATTTTAGGCCAGCATTTCATACCATATACCACGAGAAGCTCCTAATTGTGATATGACTCAGACCTAAAGGATAAATCATAAATAGATTAAAGGAGTTAGGGAGAAATTGCCTTTCATATAAATGTGGAAGAGTTCCTGATCCAGCGAGGAATAGAAAGGAACAGAGAAGGTACAGTGTATGATTTTAACTACATCCAGTTTTTACACACACACACACACACACCCCAATATAGCTAAAATTAGAGTTGACAGGAGGGAATAAAACCTTTGCAGCAAGTTTCTTTGAAAACATTGCATTTCCAAGTTTATAAGGAACTGATTTAAACATATAAGAACAAGAGCCATTCCCCACTGATAAATGGTCAAAAGATATCTAAAAGTTGTTTTCAGAACAAGAATTCTGAGTCATCAATAGTGACATGAAAATGCTTCCATTCACTATTAATTAGAAAAATGCAAACTAAAACAATTCTGGTTTCATCTCATACCCATCAGATTAGCAACACTGTCCAAAAGAAAAAAAAAAGGAAAATTATGTGTCCAGGGGGATGACGAAGGATAATCACATTTGTGCACTATTGGTAGAGGTGTGAACTGGTCCAGTCATTCTGGAAAACAACTTGGAACTATGTTTAACCATATCCTTTAACCCCGCAGTAGCATGATTAGACATATATATACCAAAGTAATAAAATAAAGAGAAAAGGAACACAATTACACAAAATCATGATAAAAACCTGAAATATTAGGGGTTTACTATCAATCAGGAAATGACCAAACAAATTATAATATATGAATAATAAGTGATGAAAGGGACAGTGTTAGAGAAACTTGGGGAGAATTGCAAGAACTGATAAACAGCAAAATTAGTAGAACCAACTGAACAATTTATTCTATAACATTATATTGAAAAAAATTAAATTGAGACCTAAGACCTCTTCTCAATGCATTAATTAGTTATGATGACAGAGAATTGATGTTGCATGCCACTCACCTCCTAATAGTTCACTGAAGGACTTTGGATGCAGAATGAGACATGTTTTTGGACTTAACCAATATGGGAATTTATTTTGCTTGACTATGCTTATTTGTTACAAGTATTTTATTTTGTTTTGTTTTCATTGGGAGGGAGGGGTGGAAAGGACAGAAAATAAATACTAGCTGACTTTTTAAAAAGTTAAAAATAATAACTTTTTGAAAAGAAACCACCTAGTGTGAAGGCCATCACTTCCCATGGGAGCCCATTCTGTTTATTAATAGTTCCTCATGTCCAGCCTGAATTTACTTCTATACAACTTTTACCAGTTGTTCTGTATTCTACCGTCTGAACCTTTGTGGGAAAACTTGAAGGAGAGACTTTGTCCTTCTATGACAATATTTTCAGAAACCTGAAGGAGGCTATCATTTTCCCTTCCTGTTGTCTCTTCTTCTTCCTAAACATCCTCATTTCCTTTAATTGATCATCTTATGACATAGTTTCACTCATAGTGTTTACTTTTTAAAATTGTGACACATTACTAAACATAATGACTCTGAAGGTGGAGTTCTTGAACAATATCCTGGTATGGAACAATGGGAAATATCACCTCCCACATTCTGGACACTATGCTGCTCAAAATAGATTAAAAACACATTCCTTTAGAAAAAAACAATTATTTCACATGATTTTATTGAGCTTACATTCTACTAAATTCTTCAGATCTTTTTCATATTAACTTTTACCTTATCCAGTACATACTTGCAAAGTTGGTTATTTTGTAAGCCAAATGTGAGATTTTACCTTTATCTCCATTAGATTTCACCTTTCAGCACATTTTTCTAACCTTTGAAATTTATTTTGGATTCTGATTCCTGTATCTGCTGCATTTGCTATCCCTCCAAGCTTTCTTTACCTGCAAATTTGATAATTTTGTTATTACTCAAGTCATTGATAATGTCAAATAACATAGGAATGAGGACAGATCCTTGGGGGCAGTCCAATAGAGACTGCTCTCTGAGCTGGCATTAATCATCTAATAACTCCTCTTCAGTCAGAGTTAGTCAACAGTTATGAATTGACCTAATTGTATTAATGTGTTCTACCTGGCATCTCTCCATCTTGCCTGAGACATTTTGTCACATGCTCTGCTAAAAATCTAGGTAAATTGTGCTATATCATTCTCTTGATCTTATGTCAACTTTGTACTAAAAAAAGTTCATCTGGGATGACCTGTTTTTGATGAAGCTGTAGTCTCTTAGTGATCATTACTTCCCTTTCTAAATATTGACAAACCGTCCCTTCAATAACATTGTGTATAATTTCTGCATCTCACTATATCCATCTATCAAATTCAGAAAATACCTAACAAGGCTGCTAGAGACAGAATTAATATTTCTATAATGATTTCTGAATTCTTGCACAAAAGGGGTTATATAAGCACAAAAAATAAAGATATCTTGTAAAGTTTCTTATATCTTCTAATAGTTTAAATATGGCAAAAATTAAAATCAGATTGTTTCTGCGTAAAATGTAACATCTGTATATCACATGCAGTGCCCTGTTTAATAGTAATATATTGCCTTATAGACTATGGAAAGCATCCATTCTACAAGACCTCAGGAGAGACTTGGATGTGATAATATCCTGGAACTAATGTCTGATGAAAGGTAAGTTCATGAGACCATAAATAAGTTTCTCTCTCTATCTCTGTATGTCTCATGATATATATAATATATATATATACATATATATAATATGTATATATTTCTATAATACATGCTATATTAAAGTATTTATTCACTTATTTTCTGACATAAAAGAATCCAAGTGGGGGTTAAAAAAAAAGAAACCATTTTTAACAAAACCAGAAGAACAATGTAGATAATGAGTGCAACAATATAGATGGAAAGATCCCTAAAAAGAAATCAAATCCTGAGTAATTTTTTTAAAAAAATAGTAGTGGTCCTGTGAACAACAACAAAAAAATAAACAATGGAACAGAGCTGAGACAATCCTCAGATATAATGTTACATAGATTGTCAGATGTCTTTACCATATTCATTGTTTCGCTGACCTGTTTTATTTTTTTTATTACTAGAGAAGGTTCCATTCTGGAGGAGTCCTCTATCTATAAATGAATGTAATGCAAAAACAGAAGGCTTGGTAAAAACTTATCTTTAAAAAATAGTTGATTGTTTTAAATAAAGAAATAATTTCAACTTCATTTGTTTCTCACTGGTGTTTTTTGTGGCCAGGCTGATGTTTATGTTCAGGTGAAGGAACTTCTCTTTCCCAGTAACAATAGTTCAAGCTGTGTATATTTTTCTCTCTTTTTTTTTAAAACCATTCAGGTTGGCTGCTATATAGAAATATAAGTGTACCAGAAGTCTGAAATAGAAAAAAATCCAAGGGAGGAAAGGATGAGAAGTGTTGTAATAAAACAAATTTTCTTGTCTTCATGCAATGTGTACTTGTTTGTTTGTTTGTTTTTAGCAAGGAAAATAGCAGTGACAGGAAGTACCCACAGCATTCCCAGGTCAGTATGCTAATGTTTTATATATTGTCTGTCAGTGTGAGATAGAGCAACTGGGCCATGCTTGACTAGATTATCATCACTGAGATGGGTATACTTTAAGAAGGCTCCTTAAGAAACATTTAAGATTCTTTTATTGAGTAGATATATAATACATGTTTATGGAAGAAATTAATGAAAAGCAATGGATTTAATACTGATTTGGGAGTCAGAGGACATTCGCTGAAATCTCATATACTCCTGGTGTGAGTTTGGGTGATTTATTTCACCTTCCTGGATCTCAGTATCCTCACACACAAAATGAGGGGCTTATTCTAGAGGGGTTTGGGGGTTCTACACAATTTTAGAAATATGAATGTTTCTAGTAGAAATGATATTGAGCAACAGAGAGACTTCTTTTGGCTTTCATACCACATAGTATGTCTCTTTCCCTTTTCCATCTTGTTTCTTGAAAAATAATAGAATGTTTTAAATTTGTGGTGGTTTCTCCTAAGTCCACACTGAGGTATTGAACTCAGGCTGCTCCTACTGGTTATTCAGAAACAGAACAGATAACCCAAGTTCTTAAATATTTTCTTGAAGTTACATTGCTGACCTCTACATTAATATAGGCATTGCGTGCTCAGCACAATGATAGCGACACTCATCTTAGTATTTGTACCTGGATTCTAAACCTCTTGAGCTCTTGATTTTTTGGAATTCTTCCCTAGAAGAAAAAAATATTTCCTACTTTTTCAGTTTATTCAGCAATTATTTATTAAGGGCCTACTATGTGCCTAGCATTATGCTAAGCACTGGAACTCTGGAGATTAAAAAATAACAAACAGTCCCTAACCTCAAAGAGTTTACATTCTATTGCTTGGGGAAATGTTCATGTAGAAAATTAAATACAAATTGTCCAAAATAATTTCTGGGGAGAAGGCACTAGCAACTTGGGACATCAAACGAGGCTCCCTATAGGAGGTGGCACTTGAACTGAGTTTTTCAGGAAGCTAGGGATTCTATGATGCAGGAGTGAGGTGAGATGTATTCTAGAAATGGGGAATAATTTGTTCCAGGGATCCAAAATGGTAGATGGAGTATTAGGTGCAGGTTTGTTTGACTGAAACAAGGGCGTAAAAGAGCCAAACATGAGATAGGACTAGAAAAGCATATTGAAGACAGATTATGAAGGTCATTCAAAGCCAGAGGAGTTTGCATTTTATCCTTGAATTAATAGGAGACCACCAGAGCATCTTGAAAAGAAGTAGAATCAATATAGGTAGAACCTATATCAGATTGCATGCTTTTTCAATTAGGGGGGAAGGGGAGCTAGGAGGGAAAGAACTGGAACTCAGAATTTTAAAAAAAATGAATATTAAAAAAATTTTTACAAGTAATTGGGGAAAGAAATATTAAATAAAAGTAAATAAAAGGAATGTGATATGGTCAGATTTGTAGTTTAATGATATCACGTCAACGGCTATATGGAGAATGAATTGAAAAAGGGAATGAGCAGTAGTTATTTCAGATGATAGGCAAAAGTTGCAGAGGGTAAGGTGAAGTTGAGAAATCTTGGCAACTGTTTTGGATGTAAGAGGTAAGACAAGGCAGAAAGAAGAATCAAGGATGATTCCAAGGTTGGAAACCTGGGTAACCATAAGGACTTTGGTGCCCCTAATAGAAATTGGGAAGTGTGGACAAGAGGAGGGTTTTCAAGGAAGTGACCATTGTCAGATGCTGTAATAAAGTCATGGAGGAAAAGGATTGAGAAAAGTCCATTGGGAATTAATACATCATTGGTCTTAGAGAGATTGAGAAAAGTTCATTGGAAATGAATAAATCTTTTACATATAAATGGGGAAAATAAAATATTAAACAAAGAATTAAAATATGTGGAGGGAAATTAATAAATCATTGGTATTCTTGGAGAGATTAGTTTAGTTAAATTAGTTACTTAGTTAGATTAGTGTGGTTAGCTAGATTAGTTCTGTTGAATGAGGAGGTCAGAAGCCAGATTGCAAAGGACTAAGAAGTGAGTAAATGAGAAGGTAAAGGCAACAAGTGTGGACAGTTTTTTTTGTTTGTTTGTTTTTTTAAGAATTTGGTTGTGAAAAAGAAGAGAAATCTAGGGTAATAGCTGAAGAAAATGGTAGAATCAAATGCAGAAGGATTTTTTGTTGTTGTTTGTTTTTAAAGAATGGGGGTCTTCTGAGTATGTTTGTTGGCAGTACAGAAGGACCTGGTAAAGCAGAGATTGAAAATTCCCTCTGTACGGTTGTTTTGAGAAGCATTTGTTTTCTAGTATTTCTGCCAGGGAGTACAGACCTGGCCTCACAGCTTTTTCACATGCTGAGAAGGATAGGGACATAGATCTTGAGATGGAAAGGTCTTTCAACTGGTATTCCTAGCTTATGCTATCACTTTACTGCCTTCCTTCCCTTATGGGACCCAGTTAGCATACTGATTTATCCTTCTTTGCCTCTTAAAGGGCAGAATCTCCACCTTGGCATGTTCTATTTTCCACCTGTGTTTTCATTACTTTATGTGCCCTTTTTCCCTTTCATAAAGCATCTACTCATGACTCTATGCATTACTTGAAAGAAAATTGCTGAGGCTTTCTCCTCTGGATGGGGCTCATCTCAGTTCTTTTATGCCTGTCATACTTTGTAAGATACAAGACTCTAAAGAAGGACTTTTGGAGGTATTTTATAACATTAATTCACAAATTCCAAAGACAACCAGAGACCACACTGAAATAAATCAATTCTAAGGACTCCTTGGATAGCTTCCAATGAAGTCACACACAAGTGAAAAATTTAGCTTGACACCCTCTACCAAATACATTTGCTATCCTCCAATACAGCTTTTAACCAGCAGCACATAGCACAATGTTTACTTGCTTAAAGACTGTTTGGTAATCACCATCATTATAAAGATTCAAATGAGAAGGTAAGCACAAGCACAAAGGATCTGCTGAGCTATCTGACACACTCAGAAATGCACAAGGTGCCAAATTGAGCATGTCTGTCTAATTTTGTCATGGTTTTTATAAGACATTTGCACCCTATAAAAGTCATGTAATTTGACAGGTTATCCTAAAATGATAGGGGATTCCAATCTGTGATTTAAAAATAAAAAGCAAAAGCCCTACCATGTTTCTCTTCTTTTAAACTCATATTTTAGAACAATGTCATTTGGAGTTTAGTTTTTTCTAATTTTCAATTCTGGTTTTCCAAATCCTCCCTTTTCTCTACTCCAGTAGCTTTTTAAAAAAAAATGATGCTTCTGGGTGGTATACTCAGTCAATAAAGCAGCCGACTTGGAAACCCAAGGCTGTGTTCTTCTACACTCTAGCTCTGTGACCCTGGGAAAGTCACTTAAGCTCTCTGCCTTAGTTTCCTCATCTGTAAAATGGATTTTATGGCTTCAAAGATCCCTTCCTTCTCTGAATCTCTAACATTATGCTACAATGGTTAAAATGTTTCAAGAAGGCCTGATTTCAACTTCTGTCTCCCACTTAGTAGCTATGTGATCTTCACTGCTAACCTAAGCCTTCTTCATCATCTGTAAACTTAGGGTGTTGAACTAAGTGGATTCTAAGACATTTTCTAGCTCTAAATCTATGATCTTATGGAAAAATAAAAATGGGCAAAGTAGAGAAAATGCTTTTTAAAAGCATTTTCAAAAAATCAACAATTCAAAAGACAATACTACCTAGAAATAGGTAGCAAAATTATATTTCTAATCTTTCTTAAAAGTTTTATTCCTAGTAATTCCCCCAATGGGGCAGCTAGATGGCACAGTGGATGGAGTACCAACCCTGAGGTCAGGAGAACCCGAGTTCAAATACAGCTTCAAACAATAGCTGTGTGACCCTGGGCAAGTCACTTAACCCTGTTTGCCTTCATTTAAATGAGCTGCAAAAGGAAATGGTAAACTACTCTGTTATCTTAGTGGAGAAAATCACAAATGGGTCACCAAGAGTTGAACATATCTGAACAACAATTTCTCCAATGGTGGTGGTCCTCAGAGTTGAACTATGTTTGTTAAGTTGTTTTGTCTTTAAACTTTTTATACAGTTTTTATAAAGAAATATAAATTCAATACAAACTGGTAATTAATTGCACAGAAAAGTATTATCTTAACCAAGAGATCAGATTATATAGGAATGACAAGGTCAAGAAAATGTTAAATTCCTTCAAAAAAAAAGTTTTGCATTCCTTGTCCTCTATAAGCCTCTTGCTTAGAGGAGCTTAGAAATATACTTTTGATAACAAATAGGTCATTCATAATGAAAAAGTACTTTATTATTTTTTTACTTACCATTGCTTGAAGGGGAGGGGGGAAGGGTCTGGATATTAAAGAGGAAATGCAGGAGTTTTCCATTAAGATTAAGAAAAAAAATTAACTGATAAAGGATGCCAAACAGTTGATACCTGGGAGTACATTAAACTCAGCAACAAATATTTGTTGAAGTGAAAGATTCCATTATTTCAGCTACTAGTTTTTCATACTAAAAAGTTTGGAAATTTGCTAGATGATAAGTAATTGAACTTGAAAAAGCGACTACCTTATTTGGATCCATTTCCAAGTTAGTTCAATCTCAAAAGGATTCTGAAACCTTAAATTTCACATCTTTTCCCAAAGTTTGATGTGTTGGAAGCTTATATGTTTCTCCTTCCTCCAGAGTAACACGTCTCTTCTGTATAGGATGAACTGCTACTTCCTGTGTAATTTGTATTACCTTAAATGTTAGGTTTGATTGCATTTTTCCGTCTGATGAATTGTACTTCAAATACTACCCAATATCCACGTCTTATGAGATCCTCTCCCAGTCGCCTCTTCCCTCCCTCTGATGGAAGGCTGGAGGGCAGAGCAATAAACTCTTCCCAAAGCCTTTCTTTATAAAGGTCTCAAGGGTTAAGTGAGTTGCCCAAACCCATTCAGTTAATAAGTAGCAGAATTGGGATTGGAACTCAGGTCCTTTCACTCCAAATTCAACATTTTCCCCAAAGTCTTTAAATGCCAAACCAAGAAGTTTGCATTTCAGAATCAACAGGGAAATCTCTGGAGCATCTTGAGCAAGATTGTGTCATGGTCCAACCCGTACTTCTGGAATATCGTTTGTCAGCTCTGTGAAGAATAGATTATGGTTGAGAGATCTAGAGGCAAGAAAGCCAATTAAGAACCTATTGCAATACAGCTGTTGAGAGATGATGAGAGCTTGAGCTAAGCTGTTGGCTGTGTGAGTGGAAAGAAAGGGCTACATGGGAAAGATGTGGAAACAGAATCAACAAGACTTGAGAAGCGATGAAATGGAGAGAGTAGAAACTGTGGTGTCGAGAAGGATAATGGTACCCTGTACAGAAATAGGGAAGTTAAGAAGAAAGGATAGATTTAGAGGGAAAAATAATGAAGTTCATTTGAGACATGCTGTGTTTGGGATGCTGGTCAGGTGGGGATAACCAGCAAGTAGTTGCTAATGCTGGATGGGTGCTCAAGAGACAAAGACGAAGGTTGGATATACAGGTTAGAGATATTAATTGGGCTCGTGGGGAAAGTGTAGAGTGGGTGTAGAGAGAGAAGAGAAGGGAGCGAAGAAATGGTTATGTCATGTTTTTGTATCTTAAAGAACTTTTGTGTTTGTGTCAAATTATTGTTTTAAAAGACCTATTGTTTTATCACAGTTTACTTATTAGAGGCCATCAACATATATAAGGATGTATAAAACAGATACAAGATAATGGGAGGGAGGGCTGGAGTAATTAGAAGGAATTCATGTCTCCATCTCCCTTTCTCTCTCATCCTCTCTCCTTCTCTGTCCCCTTCTCCTCTCCTCTCTCTCTTTTACACACATGAACTGATGATAGTCTATTTCACTAGAGAAAATATTACTTCTCATGAATCACTTCTTGGAAATGTATTAAGAGCCTTTATTCCCGCTAGCACTGTTAAAGTGGATTAGATGATTAAGGGGAGCTTGTCAAGCAAAGTCATGTTTTATTTTGAATATGTGAAATTTATCATATGAGTTATTTTTAGGTTTTCCATTTTTTAGGGTTTGATTGGGTTACGATCCTTTTATTTAAAGAAATTACCTTAAGAAATCGAACGTGTTTTGTTCTTGTACAACTCTTGTTTTTCTTTATGACATAGTAAGGCAGATGAAATATTCAAGAGATGAAGGAGAGTGGAAACAAATGACAATTTCATGTTGCACGATATAAATTATTCATCACTGGCCTGACAGCTCCTTACTTTTATCAGAAGGGGTTAAAGAGAAAGAAAAAAGAAAGACGGCCTCTCTGCAGTTTTGGCTCTTACCCAGATTCTGCACTGCTCCCAGCTGATACGCCAAGCCCCACTACCATTTACATTTGCGCAATATTGCTTTAACCCAGAGAGCTCCTCCATAAATAGTCCTGTTCTCTCCACGCCCTGCTAGAAAACAAGCAGAGGAAATCAGAGAATGGGCAGCCTGCAGTTTCGCCGGCACTAATTGAGCTCAGCCTGCCTGGCCTGCGTGAAGGCTTTCTTGTTCCCAGCCTGTGATCGTAGCTGTCCAGGGCTGTTTACCTTAGAGGCTAGCAAGTCGGCTTTGCAAAGACTGTGTTGCTACCGCAGCCTTAGCAACAGTGAAAGCGGTTTCTTTTTGTTTGTTTGTTTACAATCTAGGGGAGGCACCCTCGGTAAAGAAACTAGCAACTCCCTCCCCTCCTCCCTGCCCCCAAATCAATATTCATGACTGTCAGCTGCATTCAGCTATCAATACGAGCTGCCTTTGCCTTTGGAAGCTTTACGTAGTAGCTTTAGAAGGAAGGAAAAGTTCAAGGAAAAGCATATGGGAGCCTGATATGCGGGCGAGTGACTAGAAGTAGCATCTAGGGCTCCTCAAGCAAGGATCTGGATTTGGGGCTTTGCACTCCGTGCAACCACTATTTGAAAGCTTCCAGCCTAGAGGAAAAGCCCTTGCAGGCAGCTTTTGGCTTTTCTTGTGCGTGACAGTTTTACGTGGGTGTTATTGCAGATCTTCACCATGAAGATTCAGGAACATCCAAGCCTACCTGAAACGAAACTCCAGAGAAACCAAGACTCGGATGTGCAGGAAGACACCTTTGTCCCTGAAATGCCTCAGTTGGACTTGACCGCTTTGCGCAGTGAGAACAGCTGGGAAGGTACGGTGGCGCGATGTTTTCTTAGTTAATGAAATAGCATGTGCATACCACTACGTGGAGGAAAGATGTGACTGCATTGGAATAACTACACTTAGGTTAAATTACCTAAAATGACAGAAAATCTCTTTTGGTCTGACTGCAAGTATGTGCCACAAATGATATTTCCCAGTGTAGCATCATCTGCATATTCCATTTCACTTCTGAAAAATGTTCTTTTGCACGTACTGTTTGCAGCTCAGGATAGTGAGGAGGCAGGCTGCATTTATTTATTCCTTTTATAGTATGGCCTTTTCTCCCTCACCACATTCCAGTAAACTGTTTCCTCATCATCATTAGTCCCCTCACTCCTAGCAGGGGGGGAAAAGACTTTATTTTTAACAAATCAAATTGAAATCAAATTCTAAATCAGAGTGAAGAAAAACAGATCCTGCTCAACATTGTTATACTCCAGTAACCCTTGCCTTGTACATCCATGAGAACTCCTCATTTTAACAATACTGCAAGACAGAGCAAAAGAGTATTTAAGGAAAGCAAGGTCAAATAATGTAGACTTTCTTGAGGAAGGTACTTTTTCCTTCTCTCAAAAAACATCCCAGTTCTTTTCCCGATGACTACCATTTGAGAATGTAGTGAGCTAAAATTCTATCAAAAAGACTATTTCACTCCCTTTGCTTCAGTGTTTAATGCAGGTTTTTTTCCTTTAATTTTATAAACAGGCATCAACTTATCGAATACAATGCTGAATTTAAATTTCCTCATTTACATAATCATAGTTAAATTTTTTAATTTGATTTGCAGGTGATTATTAATGCTTATATTAAGAGACTGGAGGTCAGTTAGCTCCTTAATTATACATAAACTATTGGGGAATTTGTGTATGACCATATGTTTTTGTGTTGGGGTGTGTGTATATGCATGCATGCATGCATGCATGTGCTTGTGTACGTGAGAGACAGAGACAGAATGAGAAAATTTAGTTTGCCATACATTATATATTTAACAGGAAAAAGAAGAGAGGAAAGGTTTAGGCTAGTATCATTTAGAAGAATGACCTCACATAGGGTGATATGTTGTGACATGAATGACAGAGATATGTTATAAATCAAAATTACTTGAAACAGCCCCCTTCAGTTCTGTGATTCCCCAGTCTCCTATTCCTTTATCCAACCATGAGTACTCCATGTTAATTAGAATGGCAGAAGATGGAATAAAAGATTTAAAAGACATCCAGACCAAGCAGAAAAGCAGCACCACGCACACCCTTGACTTTCACTGAAGTGAGGTGGGAAAGAAAAATTCCTTCATACCCTGCCTGTCAGAAACATAACCTTTCCCTCTTAACCAGTACTCACATCTAAGGTGGGGTTTTGTCAGCTTCTGATACTTTGCAGATAAAGCAAAAACTGCAGTCTTTTTTTTTTTTTTTCATTTTGTCCCTCAGACAGAATATGAATTCTTTAACCCAGGTAAAACTGCATTTTGTTTAGAAATAATCAAATGTTTCCTGTCATTCAAAACAAAACCAAAAACCCCAGCAGCAATAGGTTTCCTCTGCAAAAGCACTAATAAGTGCTAAAAATTAATCCTTTCAGAAAACACTAAGTCTGGTTTTGGAGTCCCCAAAGTATAATAATCTACCTGTTTCCTTAGAATGAAGGGAGGCGGGGAGGAAAGCTCTTCTGGGTCATGAGATTTTTTTTTTTGTCTGGGTTCCAAATATCAACTAATGGCTTAATAATTCACCCTGAAGAGAGGAGGGTGTGTGTTTTATTTTCCCACCTCCTAAACTGGATGCAATTTACCTTGCTCTTATCTTAAGGTAAGTATATGTTTGCACCATCTTCCAGTACGAGGAAATTTTATCCAGAGACAATAAGCTATGCTTATTCCCAAAATGACTTGATCATGTTATGCAAAGAGTTTAGGATTATTGCATCATTGGGATCATAGGATCACTGATCTAGACTCAAGCTTGAAAGAGCACAGAAGCCTCCTAGAACAATTTTGGCATTTTACAGATGAGGGAAATGGGGCCGTGAAAGTGACTTGCCCACGTTAACACAACACAGGTAGTAAGAATCAGGTTCTTGAACTTAGTTCCTCTGATTCCAGAATCAGTTCTGTTTCTTCCTTGCTTTTTAAATCCCAATTTTATATATATCTATATATATGTTGCTTTTTAAAAATAAAATTTTCCTGATATTTTATTTATACTTTTTTATATCACCTAATTTTTTTTCTTATATTTCTCCTCTTTCCTACTCCAGAGGACCAGCCTTTATAGCAAATAATTTTTTAATAAAGAAAAAGGGAAGAATAGAAAAAATTCAGCAAAAACAATGAATATATCCAAAAAGTCTGAGTGTGTGTGTGTGTGTGTGTTGGACAACAATGGAAACATCCTCTTCCCAACTTTGTGAAGGAATTGGAGAAAGTATCTTCCCATATCTCTTTCTTGGGATCAAAGTTGTGCATTGTAATTTTGCAACATTCTTTTTAAAAATTATTTTGTGGCTCTTTCCATTTTCAATATTCTAGTAATTGCAAATTTTTTTCTTGGCTCCAACTAGTTTATGCTGTATAAGCTCATGTAAATCTTTTCCATGATTCTTTGTGTTCATTATGTTCATTATCTCATGAAACTCAGTAATATTCCATTACATTCTTGTGCCATAGTTGGTTTAAACATTCTCGATTCACTTGGCATCTACTTTGTTTCTAAAAATATTTTGCTAGAAAATATGCTACTACTCTGAATGTTGGTTGTTATTGTTATTTATAATTATTACAAATAATAGTAGCTAGCATTTGTGTATTACTTTAAGGTTTGCAAAGTGCTTGACGTATATTCTCTCATTTGATCTTCACAACAATTCTTAGAGTTGGTGCTATTATTATCCCCATTTTACAGATGAGAACAATGAGGCTTAGAGAGGTCAAGTAACTTTCCCAGGATCATACAACTAGTAAGTATTAGAGGCTGGATTTGAACTCATGCCTTCCTGATTCCAGGTCCAACACCGTACTGATTAGCTGCCTGTTTCGGTATATACAGAGCCTTTGTTTTTGTCTGTGACCTCCTTTGGGTATATGTCTAGTTGTGCAATTTTTGAGTCAAAGGTTATGAACATATTAGCTGTTTTATTTGCATAAATCCAAATTGCTTTACAGAATGACTATAACCAGCTCTGCAAACAGTGCATCAATCAATATGCCATGCTTTTTACAGCTCCTCCCATACTGACTAGAGTAAGGACTGGGAACTTGTGGCCTCAAGGCCACAGGTTCTCCACCCTGGATTAGTCTTAACTTTTGTGTTATTTGCCAAATTTTTCTGGGTCTGAATTAAACCTCAAGATTGTTTTGATTTGCATTTCTGTTGTTAGTGATCTGAAGCATTGTTTATATGATTGCTAAAGATTTACCATTCTTCTTTTGAGAATGATTTATTCATATCCTTTGACTACTTATCTATTGATGAATGGCTTTTGGTCTTACATATTTCTGTAAGTTGTCCATAGATCTTAGCTACTAAACCCTTATCTGAGAAATTGGATATGAAGATTTTTTTTTTCCTTTCAACTTGTTCCCTTCTTATTCTAGATGCATTTTTTTTTGTTCGTTCAATCGCTTTTCAGTTATAACAAATTATACTTATTTTATCTTTTGTATCCCGTTTGGTTAAAAATTAACATCACACCCATGTCTATGAAAGGAAGATGATTTCTCTTCTAATTTTTTACAGCATCTTCTTTAGTAATCAAAGTCATGTATCTATTTTGAATTTAATGAGGCATAGACTAAAATCTTATGTCATATGCCTCAGTGAGGAATTCTTTCCTAAGTAATTTATGTTTTCAGATTTATCAAACAGAGATGTATTGAGTTCTCTTGTTTCTGGTTCTATTAACCTGCCTTTCAATTTTGTAATTAAAACCTAATGGTTTTGATGACTACTGATTTATAAAGGTTTGTCTGCTGTTCCCCCATAATCCCCATCTTTCTTCATTATTTCCCATGATATTCTGTTTTGTTTCTCCAGATGAATTTTATTATTATTATTCTTTTTTTAAGTCCTATGAAATATTCCTTTGGTAGTTTGATTAGTATCATATTAAAACTGAAAATCAACTTTGGTAGTATTTCCATCTTGATTATATTGTCCTGGCCCATCTGCAAGTACTGAGTATTCATCCAACTATTAAACATTTTTAAAAATTTCTTTTGTAATAATTTCTATTCCAGTATTAATCTGCTTTAGTAGTTTGTTCCTCTCCCCAAATATTTCATTCATTTTGTAGTTATTGGAATTGGATTTCCTTTCTGTTATTGCTTCTTGGATTTGTTATTATATATATATATATACATATGTGTGTCTATATATGTATAATGATAACAATATATATATTCTGTTCACTGTTGTGTATTTCTCTTCTAAGCTTGTAACTTTGCTGGAGCTACTACTTGTCTCATTTAGTTTCTTTGATGATTTCCTAATTAGAATATCTAAGTAAAGCATCATTTGATCAATAATTTTTGCCTTATCATAAATTGCCTATATTTAAAGCTTGAATTTATTTTCCCTTTCTTATTGCTAATGTTTCTAAAACTGCTTCAAATAATAGTGCAGAGAATTGTCTTCCTTGATTTTCTGGATTTATTATGAAAGGGTCTAGGGTATCCTGATTGTTTATGATGCTTACTTTTAGGTTTAAATACACATTTTTATGATATTTAAAAGGTCCATCTGTGCCATTATTCTGTAAGATTTTACATACATATTATATTTTATCAAAGACTTTTTCCTGCACCTGTTGATAATCATGTTTGAGATATTTTATTTTCTAATATAATTAATTATGCAATTGTTTTCCTCATGTTGAATCCCTGGTATAAATCAAACTTGTTCATAATGAAAGATTTCTTAGATAAATTTCTATAGTCTGTTTGGCAGGATTTTATTTAAAAGTTTTGAGTCGGAGACCAACAAAATGGTGGAAGAGGAAATCCAAATATAGTTCAGCAAATCCAAATAAATCTTAGAAGAGTAAAAGAAAGCTTAGTGATTGGGAAATCTAAGGAGAAGCCACAAGGGTCATTTTTCCAGTCCAAGATCACAAATTTAGCCCACAAGCAAGTAACTAGGGCAGGAACCAGGAAATAAGTGAACCAACAGTTCTGAGGAAAATCATGCATTCAACCCCTGAGTTCAGATCAAGGGTTAGCATGCAGCTCTGTCCCTCTGAGCCTGGACCTATAATTATGATTCATCCCAGGGAAGAGTAATCAGGTTTGGGATTAAATGACCAAGGATTGGCCATAGTTCTCTCATACTGAGCCTGTAGAGCCTTCCAGCTGAATGAACTGTCAGCTGGATCTCTACCCAAGGATGAATCTGTGGTTGTTTTGCCAACCTTGGGGCTTAAAAAGTTCAGTCTAGGAGGACAGCTGAATTAGGGTCAGCTAAAAGTTTGCAGCATCCTGTTCTGAACTGCCCCTCTGATCCTTGAAGAACATGGTAGTCAAAACTAGTACTACTCCTACTCCTACTACTATTACCACTACTACTACTACCACTACTACCACCACCACTACTACTGCTCCTAATAGCCAGCTTTTGTATAATACCTACTATGTGCCACTTACGTAGTACTTACTGTGTGCTGAGTGCTTTACAAATGCCATCTCATAAGATTTTCTCAACAACCCTGGGAAGAATATGAAATGAGCCTAATATCTTCCAGACTACTTTCTTGTTTTCCTAGTAGTTCTTGTTAAATAAGGAATTCTTTACTAAGTAAGCATTCTTTCATATCTCTTTCCAATAAATTGCCAAGTCCTGTCAATTCTATTTTCCTAACATTTCTCCTATATGCCCCCTCTCCTCTCTGGTCCAGGCTCTCATGACCTTATGCCTAGTCCTAGACTGTTGTAATAGCCTGCTGGTTGACTTCCCTATCTTAATATTGCTACTTTCATCCATCCTCCACTCAGCTTGCTATTCTACTCAAATTCCACTCAAACTGATCTTCCTAAAACACAAGTCAGACACTGTTCAATTAACTCCAGGGGCTCTTTGTTATTTCTGGGATCAAATATAAAATCCTCTGTCATTCGAAGCCCTTCATAACATTTCCCTCACATGCCTCTTTCCATTTCCCTTGTATCTTAGTCCTAGGACTTCACACATTCTTCAGTCCAGTGACACTGGCCCCCTTGGCCTTCATCATGTAAGACACTAACTCCTGACTCCAGAAATTTTTTGGTTGCTATCCCCCATGCCTGGGATTTTTTGACCTCTTCATCTCTATCTCCCAGCCTCTCTAGTTTGCTTCAAGTCCCTGTTAACCCCATGCCTTCTACATCATTTCCCATAATCATCTTTTCTCAACTCTCTTACTCACCTCACTCACTTATTTAGCAAGAAGATACCAGAGGAGTTTGGGTCAGAAAGCTAACATGTGGCCTTCCCTGAGTTCCCTTCAAATTAATTAGTTATCTGAGGCTCATGACAGGTAGAACCTACAAAACTGGGTATCCACCCACCATGATGAGGTCATCATGAGAGTGGCTTGAGGCCTTGATTGGTGTGGGGTGCTAGAAGTGGCAGTGAAGGTGGGGAGTGAGATGCTTTGGACAGGCCCAGTGGGAGGCAGAGGATACTTGGATGGGCTAGTTCATGGTCTGGCCCCCATCTAAAGTGGTAGCTACACTGACAGTACATTCATGAGACATCAAATGGATAAAGTCAGATTTTATCATATCCAATTTATCCTGTCTATAGCTTATTTGTACACAGTTATTTGCTGATTGACTTCCCCATTAGACTATGAGCTCCTTGAAACCTGGGATTTTTTTATTTGTTCTTTGCCTTTCTTACCATAATTCCTAACATATAGTAGGGACTTAAAGATGCTTACTAACTTATTACAAGGCCTGCCTCAGTTCAACCAATGAAACAATTATTCCAGGTAGAAATTTATCCACTAACAAATACTCTATTGTCAATATTAGCCTTTGGTTGTTCCATTTATTGAAAACAGGAATGATTTCAAATTGCTTTATTCTTTTCTGATTTGGGTAAAATGAGACCCTAGAGGAGTTATATAAAGTCATGCTGTGACTTTGACTCATGACTGTGGGCTAGATTTATAAAATAGTCAAGAGTTTATCATAATTCTACACCTAGACAGATATTTATGAAATGATTTGTGCTTACATCCCCACTTGGAGAGTCAAACTTTCTAATAATCTCCAATGTGGATCCCACTGAGCCTTCATGCTACAAACAAAGGGATGCCTCACATCATAAGGCAAGGGTTGACCACAGGTGTTTATGAGAAATAATATTATGTGTTCTTTAACAACAAATCTTTAAAAATCACAAGCATAAGACTGGATCAGGGTAAGGCCTGCTGGCTTCTCTCAGTGCTCCTATTTCTGGGGTGAGTGCCCTTAATAGAACATTCAGTGCACATGCACTTGTCCATTTGGACAGAAGACATGTTCCATGTTCTTGCAGAAAGGAACTACAGATGTAGCTGGCACCAGCTGCCTTGGAATCACTGCCACTTCTCCCTGCCCCTTTTTAAGAGTCCTCCAACCCTCTGCACGTACAGACCTCCACCCCTTCTAGTCTTGGTGTTCTCTCTTCCCAAATTGAAAAGAGCTACAAATCCCAGAGGGTTTTGTGAGCAGCCAAAGGTTGAGATAATACAGGTGTCTAGGATTTCAACTCTAATCCCTTGATTTCAAATCCAAAATTCTTGTAGTTGGATGGATAAATCACAACTCACCCATCTGCTTATCCACTTTTCCTCTGTTTCTTCCAGTCTACCACTGCTGCTATTAGATAGATGCATTTTAAATGTGAAAAACATTGCCTACATCTTAACTGAGATGTAGCCAGAAAGCATAAATTCCTAATGGGAGCTGTTAATGTACTTAGAAATTCTGATTTAAATAGTAAAATAAATTTGAATTCTCTGTATTTACTGAAATAAGATAAAAACTCATTTGAAGCTCAAAATCTTTCTATTCTATTTTGAAATAATTTCCCTGGAATACCCTTGTGCTTCTTATGACAAGCAAACCAATCCTAAGATATGATCTTACCCATAGCAGAAGTCTTGAAAGACTTACGGTGAATGAATTCCAAAAGACCCAGAGAAGCAATGTAGCAAACAGTCAGGGACACTGGATTTGAAATCAGAAGACTATAGTTTGATCCTAAACCTATAACTTGCTATCTGTGTGATTTTGGATAAGCCCAAGGGCCTCAGTTTCTTCATTTTATAAAATAAGGGGTTTGGATTAGATAGTCTCTGAAGTCTCGTCTAGTTCTTTTTTGAAATTTTTAGTTAATTTTTAATTTATGAAATAAAACAAGCAATTCCATAACAGTATGATAAGAAAGATGATCCTACAGGAAACTGAAACTCAATTATCTACACTTAACTATTCCTTTTAAGTATATAATAAAGTTATCATGTAAATTGTTTTTCCATTTTATTTCTTAATCCTACAGTTGTAGTTCCTACAATCGAAGTTGGAGCTTAACTTGGTCATTACTATCAGTATGCACTGGACAAGTCACCATTTCCCAGTGCTCCCATCTCTTTACCCTATAGGATGAGGGGGCTAGAAATCTATGCTCCAGTAAATCTGATGCAGGCAATAGAATGTATGCACTGCCACATGCTGCATTTGCCTTGTCTTATTTTCACAGTTATAGCTTTATATTCTTAAAATATTTGAAACTAGGGGAGAGGGGGATGATGATCTTAGTACATCATTCAGTTAGATTAAGTTATGTGTTGTGTAATGTGACACCCCCTCTTCTTCAACATATTTAGATTGGCAGGCTAGTATCCAGATACCTGTCACACTTGTCAGGTTCTAAGGCTAACTTTGAAGAGTTGGATCTTTAGTATTGTGACTCAAATCCCGATTAGTGTGAGGAAAAATCAGTGAGCCAGACTGAAATAGCTTTTGTAAAGGATGTTTACTAGTGTGCTATGGTCAGAACAATTGTTAGAAAATATCTTTGCCACCCTCTCTCAGAGTCAGAACTATAAAATTCCACAATTAAACACATCTTTAGGAATAATAACCTCAAACAGGGTACAATGGCAGTGATGCCCTTGTTTAGGATATGTGTCACAAACGGGTAACTCGCTGCTCCAGGTGCCAGCTGGCATTCTTTTATGGTGCAAGGCATCATGCTTCCTAAAGCTACTACCTCCCTCAAGTGGATATTTCTTTTGGTATCTATCTGTATCTGTATTTATTCATCATATCTTTGATGGATTCACTGTCTCTTAGAGATCTAGTGTTTCCAATGACATGAAACTGATACGGTGCTCAGGTGCCTGTGTTTGAACTCCAATTCTAAAATAATTTCTCTCTAAAATCACATTTCTCCCTAGTCTCAAAATACTGTCCCCTGCAGTTTCTCCCCACCCAAGGACAACCTGTCCTACATCTCCCTTCCTTATATAGTAGCCAATTGCACCTATAGAATTTATTAGTTTGAACTAACTGTGTACTGACTGAACTGGCAGTGTACTGGGTCATAAAGACATTTACTACTCATTGACCAATCATATGTATCCTAGACTTGGACATGTATCTAGTCCCTTATGTTTATCTTGCCTGACAAGACATTGATGGGAGCAGCCTGGGTATTTCTCAGTCAGCCCTGACGATTAGTTAACTAAGTGATGTTTCAAGCCTAAAGTCACACCTACATGTAACCCCCTACTCCTTGGGCTATTACCCGATGAACTATGGGTAAAATATCTACACAGTAGATACTAAAAGTACATGTTCCTTTAAGAACTAACCACTCCTTGACCACACCCTAATCCCACCCTGAATCACCTAATTAGCATATTTGGCAAGTTTTACTATAGAATATCCTATGTAAACTTTACCTGTATCCCATTGAAATCACAAGTTCCCTAAGAACTATTGTCCGCTGAAAAGCATGATAGATCTTTACCACCTTGTCCTAAAGAATGCTTGAGACTATGAATTCTTTCCAGACAATCCACACAGGGAATTCCAGTCTTGAGGTTCCTGTATCTTTCTATCCCTTGTCAAAATCTTAACTCTTTCTTTCTTCCCTTCAATCTCCCCAGAAATCTTTATATCCCAAATTTAGAGTTCTCTAAAGCTACTTCACCACCGAAATACCTGCAGTTGTAGGGTGAATGGGTTTAGGGAGGACTAGCACCTTTGGTGTGAGGGCTTGCCAGATGGTGAGTTAGGGGAATGTCTATTCCAAGTATGTGAAGACTTCTCCCATGGGATGGACAGATGCTGAAGCAAATACTGTGAGGCTCTTAGAGCTTGGTCAGGCAGCCAGGACACCAAGGTCATCCACTAGAGCCTGGGCTATCACCAGTCTTGCTGCTGGTATTGGGTGACTCTGGAAGAGAGAATAAGGCTGAGAACTTAGTGTCACTCTGCCTCACTTAAATCCAATTCATGTCATGCCCTTGATTGTCTTCAAAAAGAAGGACATGCAACAAATCTCCTGTTATATTAAGCCCTTACGGATGTGGCCAATCCAGGGGTGGGGAATCTGTGGTCTCAAGGCCACATGTGGCCCTCTAGGTCCTCAGGTGCAGCCCTTTGACTGAATCCAAACTTCAAAGAACAAATCCCCTTAATACAAGGATTTATTCTATAAAACTTGGACTCAGCAAAAGACTGTATCAGGGACCTTGAAGGCCACGTGTTCCCTACAAGTTCCCTTCCCCAAGGCCAGTCCATTATATCACTAATCAGCTATTTCTTTCTTGACCTAATCAAAGAAGTTTATACCTTGTAAAGAGATCACTGGGTATAGCCCATCTTGTTTACACACTTAAAATTTTGTCATTTCCTCGTGGATTAATTAATTGAGATTGGAGTATGGAAACTTCCCTTTAAATAAGAACCAGTATTTGAGCCTTTATTAAACTATATCTAGATTAAAAGGAGGAGAGTTGTGTTTGTGCATCTTTTTGCGTTCTGATTCATAGTTTTCCAGTGTTACCACATACTGCATAGCAGATGGACTTTTCATGGTTGGTCTACAAAGCTGATTAATGATAAAACAGTTGTTCTTACTTCTTATAACCGAGAATCATAACAGTTTGGTAATGTTATTTTTAAGAAGATAGTTTCATTTATAATACCTTTATAATATGATAGGCCTTATGATTTAAATGTACCCATGTGTCTGGAATTAACTGCTGGGCATATCCTATCTCAGACCTGTCCTTACCACAGTAGGCAGCATAAAGACATGTTTTTGCTTTTAGGAAATAGAATGAATTCTTGTGAATGTCCCGAGTTATCTTTAACAATTTTTTTCAGTTATAAAAGCAGCTTATAGACTAGTCTGATCTTTTGATTAAAGTGGTTTTCTTGATAACTTAAGATAATCATATATCTGATGTGCCTCTCTCTCTTAGGGACCTTAGAATATGGATGTAAGAACTTTTTCAGCACTAATAATTTCAGGATTATTAAGTGGAAATTTTAAACCAACTAGCATGTCCACATGCCAATATAAATACCCAACTTCTCTGCCAGTGCCCTGTGTCCTTGATAAATTTCTTCCCCCCCCTCCCCCGGATTGTTTTGCTCCAACACTGCCCAGGAATTAAGTAATTTCTGTATTACTATTTAACCTTTACTTCCTCCTCAGTAGGCATTCTCTGTATTGCATTTCTCAAAACAAAGTGCTTTATTATTAAATATAAAGATTTTTTTAGATACATCTGAAGAATAGTCTTGACCAATTTTGATAGTACTTTTTCTTGAAACATTAATTTTCCTCTTGAAATTTTGCCCCCTTTTATTCCTCCTCCTCCTTTTCCACTTTCTTTGAATGACCTATCATTTTATTGAGCTCTCCAATGGTAAAGCACTGTGCTAGGTTCTAACCGATACACAGATGAATAAGGATTCATCTTGGATAATTTGCAATCTAGTGATTTAAAATTTTTGTATCACCTTTGTTTTCAAGAAGGAAACTAAAAAGTACCTTACTGAGAATGAAAAACCAGCTTGCCCAGTTTTTCCCTGTTTACACTTTGGTCTGTAATACTTTAGAGCATCATATTACATTGTGGGCCAAAGTCTACAACAGAACTAAGTCTCATGTGCACCGTATCTGATTAGGCACAGGTTTGTGAGTGTTATAGAAATATGTGTGTGTGTGTATAATATACATATTATACACACACACACATATATTCAATACTATATTCTTCTTTAGTCTCCTCTTAGGAAACAGACAGGAGTCTATACTTAGCAAATCACTTTTTTTTTCCAAAGAGGTTATAATAACAATAATCTTATTGAGTAAAACTTTTGTGCATTTCAAGAATCTGCTAGCGTCAAAGTTGCCCAAACTGCAAGTATCTCTGTGACTTGAAAAACAATTTGAAATTCAAAGTCAAAGAGTTATAATCTTGTGGACACGTTTACAAATGCAAATTTCAGATTTATGAAGTAATTATTATAAAACCTAGTCTCAGATATTTCATAGGTTATCAGTCATTAAAAACCAGCACATCATATGGTTTCTTTGAAAAGAGGGTCATTGATCATTTTTATAGTATGTAGATGTGTCTGTATAAAATAAAAAATACAGGTCAAAGAAGGATCACTAAGAGACTAAAGGATTTGCCCAAAGTCACAGAGTTAATATATATCAGAGATGGGACCTGAACCAAGGTCTTCCATACTTTGAGGTCAATTTTCTAGCCAACATACTATGCTATCTGTCATTTGTTATTGCTGTTTATTTTTATAACATTTTGTTGGTATCTTTTGTTGAGACACCTAATTTCAGAATATTTCCATTCCTCTTTGAAACATCCTTTGTGAAAAGTACCATCTCTTGTAAGAAACCAAGGGAAACATTTCAATATAAAAAACAAACAAGCATATGAGGGAGGCATGGGGTCCAAGAAGAAAAAGGAATAGGTTTTTACAGGCCAGAGAGGGGAAAAATGTTCTCTGATCTTCACATGAGGTTGGGGGTTAGTGGTTTAAGGCTCACGCAGTGAATTTGCAGAGACAGCTCCTTGTAAATCTGCTGACAAATTTTGAGCATGTTCTGTTGTGTGAAGCTGAAGTGCTATGACAGGGTCAGGTACTTACAACACTGCAATACAAAGACATCACAGTCACTATCATTATTTTATCTGGCTCCATTTATCTTGAAGTAAACCCTTCCATCTCTGGTGGAAATGTAGCTTATCCTTCTTCACTTCCTCAGCCTGTAGGTACATAACAATATGCTTGGGACACCAGCAGTTGAGGGTACTCTGTGAGTCAAAATAGGTAATGATCCTTGCCTCACAACTCAGAGATGAGTGACCAGCAGTATAATTCCTGGTGCATAGGGAGGAGTAACTGTTCCTTATTGAAGATATCCGTACTTTTTCCGTCTGCCGTAACCCTTGGTACAGAGTTTATTACAGAAGAAACTGTTGAAGGAAAAGACCCTTCTCTGGAACAGTGTCCATTACCATGTCTCCATACGTATTCATCACTGAGTCATTAAGTCAGTTCTGCGCATATTCTGCACATAAAAGGTCCCCAGATAATCCATAGTCAGCACATGCTGATAGGCATATGAACCACATGAAAGCCTCTCACCACAGTATTGCCTGGCATACATTGATATGACAGAGTCAACTGCTAACCTAACTCTTTGCAGAAAGGTGCAGAAAACTCTAACTGGAAAATGTCTTCTAGTTTCTTTACTGTTTCATTAGTGCTGAGAGAAATGAGGCTACCATTGGTCTCAGAGAATTCGTCCTGTACGCAAGTCATATGTCACTCTCAAAGAAGGGAGACACACACAGAGAGAGAGAGAGAGAGAGAGAGAGAGAGAGAGAGAGAGAGAGATAAAAAACCAACCCAATATACCTACCATTTTTAATATTATATGCATTATTCCCTACCCACAACCCCCCTTCCTCCAACCTCTGCAAAGATAAGAAGGAGATGCATTTTCTCAACCCTTCCCCCATTATAATTACATAAATGATCAGTCAGAGCAAAGGGAAGCCTGACCACTAAACCCTCTGGGAATTGTCATTCTTCCCAGTTTGGGGAGAAAATAAACTAATGGGAAATCAGCCCCCGAATAGGAGAAGAGGCAGAGTTTTGATAGAGGACAACTATAGCTCATGAGGGATTTGAGGAGAGAAGAAATCTGAGCACAGGACATGAGAAGCAATGCAACTGTGGATGCTAGAGACCGGGGCATCTGCATTTCCTTTTTTTCTTTTTTCTTTTTTTTTTTTTAAGAGCCCTGAGAAGTAACCTCTGCATGAACAAGCAGAAAAGCACCTGACTGTGGAGGAATATTTAGGGAAAAACAAAAAAGGAGGAAAGGGTGATCTCTATCCTGCCCCTGCCTTACTTCTGCTTTATTGTGTATGTATGTTTTTTAGTATTGTTGGAAGACTACAGTTGCCAGGTTTTTAATACTAATTTTTTATAAACATCTGTGACTAATCTTGTCATTAAGTTCTCTGGTGTCCCTTGTTTATGACTAGAGAGTATGGGAGAGCAATTAGAACAAGTCAGAAGTGGGGGTCTTTCTCAGTAGAGGGTCTGGAAGCTAAAACTCATGGTTAGAGAGTCCTGCTTTCTAAATGGGAACATAGCATGAGTTAATTCACAGGGGCAAAATCACTACAAATTCAGGTCCTGTTGTACAAATTTGTTTTGTTTAGAGTTTTTATTCTTTGCTTGTCCACTGTTGTAGTCACTGTGTATAGTATTTCTTTGATTCAACTTACTTCACTGTGAATCAGTTCATATGTCATTCCATGCTTCTTTGAATTCATGTCAGTTACTTACCATGGTGTAGAATTGTTCCGATCATTCCCTAATCAGTGGGAATCTACTTTGTTTCTAATTCTTTGCTTTAACAGTGTTACTTTGAGAACTTTGGACTCCTTGAGATAGTATGAGATCGATAAACTAGTCTTGTTTACAAAATAGATTTTTTCAAATCCTTTTCTAAAACTGAGTGAAAGCTATTAACCTTAGCATAAATTGGGTTAATATTTACTGAAAACCATCTCCAAAATTGAATCAGTTGTTTGAGTAACCAGTTGTTTTCAGCAGGCAAGATGGACGTAACTTGGGGAAAAAATACTCTTAAAATAAAATGTAACCCAGTACCCCTGTTCATTTTTCAGAGCCTGTTCCTACTCTCTCTTCATGGCAGTGTGACAGCATTGATTCAGATGAAGCACGCCTTTCCCCACAGGCAGGGCGCCTGATTCACCAGCTTCTAGATGAAGACAGCGATCCCATGCTGTCCCCTCGATTCTATGCTTATGGGCAGAGCCAGCAGTACCTGGATGACACGGAAGTGCCTCCTTCCCCCCCCAATTCACATTCTTTCATGAGGTATACTTTGGTTTGCTGATGATCATATGTATCATCTCCACAACATTAGAAAAGGTGGGAATGCAGGTTTTTTTTTTTTTAAATGTGACTAGTAAATATTAATAAAAAATAGGAAAAAAATGGAAACTCTTCACTAACGTGAAGATCAAATGTGGAATTCTTCACTTTCTTGTTTAGAAAAAGTGGTCTGTTGTTTCCCTTCTCCCTAAATGAAGCCCATTACGAGGTCTCTGTTTCACACATTGAGACTGACTTCCCTTCCCCCATGAGAACATAGTTTTATTAGAGTCACAACCATTTAGAACCAGTTTGGAATGTGGCTGATAGTAATCATCACAGTTTGATTTAAACGCTTCTTTTTCCTGAGAAGGCAGCCAAGCAAAAATGAGAAAGAAGCACCATGTCCTCTGTGAGACAGGGTAAGAAGGCATGAAAATGGCAATCATCTTCTTTTAATAGTAGGAAATATGGCACCCAAGGCTGCACAGTTAATAATTAATTTCATTTCTTTCAAGGGAACCGAGAAAAGTAGAACTTTGAATGTATGCCACATGGCATGCACTGTCCCTAAATGTCAGTACCCCTTTGTCATGTTCCTAATAGGAGAAGGAGCTCTTCTTTGGGATCTTGTGATGATGACCAAGAAGACCTAACACCTGCACAGTTAACTCGCCGGATTCAAAGCCTTAAGAAAAAGATCAGAAGGTTTGAAGACAGATTTGAAGAAGAAAGGAAATATAGAGTAAGATGTTACATATACTTCTCCCTTCTCTCAGCCTCCTCAATTCATTGACCCCAGAAAGACGTCACAAAACAAAAACAATAAGATAGAACATCCTCAAATTAATGGAGATTTTTAGTGGACTCCATAATAGAAAAGTCAATTAAAAATGAAGTACACAGTGTAGTGTATAATATAGAGCCACTCTTGCAAATGCCACTTAGACCACTTAGGTGGTTGCTATTTTTCCCTTCCCCCTTCTAGGGGCAGGACTGAAGGTGTGGGGAATCAGTTTTCGTCAACCATGGCTAATGTCTCCTCCCTGACATACTTCCTTTCCCCATAATTATCAGTTGATACCAGTCAGTTAGACTAACATCTCCCCAAAAGTCTGTGACACATTCATCCAGCAATAAATACAGAAACAAAGGAAGTTGGACTCCAACTTAGACACAACTGTTGAAAGTCCTTCTGCATGAGTCCTCCATACATTCTCCTTGGGAATGGTGTAGATTTTCTGCTTTACTCCAGAATCTGCCTTTGCTGATTAAATCTAATATGTGCTGAGCTCCTAAGAACACTGTCACCAACCATCTCTGTCCCATGGTGTTTCTAGTACGCCACTGAAAAGTCTAAATTCTCTGATCCTCCAAAGTTCACAAGGTCTTTTTCCAGCCAAAGTGATGTGGAGGTCAAGGCACTCTTTACCACTAAGAAATTTTTTCTCATATGTTTTGCTATAGATTTCCACATCTCAGCTGCTAGACACTCAAATCTCTGAATCCAGAATAGATTCTTGGTTTTATATAAGCCCCACAGGGTATAACCAAGTCTTCCCTGTGCTAAACAAGTCCTAACAGACTTCCTGTCATACCCATTTGAAATGATTGAACTTAGTTCAAACTTCTGATTGATTCATTTGATGTGTGCTGTTACCTGACAAAGGTATCGAGGTATTGTGTCTTGTAGGTTACTTTAAGTGGGATGGGGTGACCTGCTTGATTGACTTAATTAACTTTCATCCTTATTATACTGGTAACACAATGCATCAGCATTTCCTAGGAAGTTTTCTCAAAAGCATCACAAGTGGTATAATGAACTAGAAGCTTTATTCCTTATTAGTGAGAAGACAGAAGAGACAACGTAGTAAAAATATAACATAGTAATATAATATAATAATATAACAACATAATAAAAATATAATAATATAATAAAATCTCATAATTAGTTAAAACAATTCAACATTGTCTTCTTTAGAAATTTATGGAATTACATTCTCCAAAAAAATTCTATTAACTCTATCCTTTTTAGTAATCACCAGGATAAACAAGGGAAAGAAGCTGTGATTTTGATCTGTATTTTGCCTCTCCCTTAAATAGACCAAAACACTTAGAAAAGGCTGAAAATGATTTACAAAGGGAACACAGTCATACAGAAGGAGAAGCATATCTCCAGAAAAGTAGATAAAAAGGATCATAAAATAATTATGTTAAAGGGCAGCTCATTAAGATGCCAGAAAAGTTGCCTTTGATTTGGACACATATAATTTCCTACATTGTAAATGTACTTCAGCTTCCTTTTCCTTTTTTAAATGCAATGGATGGAGCAAACAATTTCTTTTTCCAACCCCAAAATATTCAATCTATGCTTTCTTCTTTTAGCCTTCCCATAGTGACAAAGCAGCCAATCCAGAGGTTTTGAAATGGACAAATGACCTTGCAAAATTCCGGAAACAGCTGAAAGGTAAAAATTCAAACTGTATAGCTACCCTAGTATGGAATCATGCTGTTTTCTCCATCTTTGGAGGGGAAACACAAAGATATATGGGAGAGTTAAGATTCCTGAGAGACACTGCTGACATTTCTATTACGCATTCTTCTCCCCGCATTTTCCCAAGCAAGCAAAATCACAGGAAAATATAAATCTGCTAACATGGCAAATTCCAAAGAAGGTCTGTCATTTACTCAGGTCATTGTTAGACCTTACTTCTGTGCTTTGTGATGGTTACCCTGGGTTCTCAGAGGTTGTGCCAGTATAATCAAAGCTCTAGAATGTCCTATCAAATTAGAAAAACTTCAAGTGTCAGTCAGGTACTATCTGTTTGATTCTAAAGATAAGCATAGTTTAGTTTGAAAGCACTCAATGCTAGATTGGCCACAAAGGAATATTTTCTTTTTAGGTACAGCTACACTCAAAGACACTCTACCAAATTATGGATGACTGTGTTCTATGTCAATAGAGGGAGTGCATCAACAAAATATTTAAGTAATATTAGCATATTTAACTATTTAACTCATATATAGTGGTTGAGCTAAGTAATGCTACATCAGAGGTTCATGTGAATGCAGATCTCCAAGTAATCCAAGAGATTTTTTCATTATCAAGGGTTTGCTTCTCTGGGTTATTCAATCTAAGCCTTTCAGCCTAATCTTACAATTAGATATTGCCTGAGAAAGACAAATGGAGCCAGGACAACTGCTAACAGGAGAGAATCACAATTTATGTCTGTTGAAATTGGTTCTTTTTCATTCTTGTCCTTTTTTCTCTTTTTCTGAATTTGTGACATGGTCTGTTTTTGTGAAGGTGGTGGGCACAGCTAAGATTAGGCATATTTCATTCTGTTCCCATTCAGTATTCTCCAGAGGTCTACCATATTTAACTTTTCTAAAATTCTATGAGTTCCTTCCTTTGTTTTTAATTTATTTTTTGTTAGATTTATCTGAGAGGGGTAAATTGAGGTCCCCCACTATTAAGGTTTTTACTGTCTAACTCTCACCCATTTAAATTTTCCTTTTAGAATTTAGATGCTCTGACCTTTAGTACATATATGTTTAGTATTGATATTATTTTACTGAATATAGTACCTTTCAACAAAATGTAATTTCCCTATTTATCTCTTTCAATTTAGACTCCTTTTGTTATTGCTTTTCTCTGAGATCATAATTAATACCCTTCATCTGAAGTACAATAGAATCTTCTCTGGACCTTTATTAAAATTCTGCGTGCATCCTTCTATTTCAGATGTGTTTTGTGTAAATAAGTATTGTTGGATTCTGGTTTATAATCCATTCTGCTATCCTCTTCTGTTTCATCCCTTTCACATTCACAATATTGATGTTAGTTGTATATTTCCCTCTATCTTATTCTCTTACATTTTTCCTTCTTTCTGTTTCCTGCCCCCCTTTAAAAGTTTATTTTTCATCTGACTACTCCCTCCCTTAATTTACCCTTGTTCTTATTTTCCTCTTTCCTTATTGTTTTTCTATTTGATGAAATATATTTCTGTACTCAACTCTGCGTATGTATGTATATGTGGGTGTGTTTGTGTACTCTTTCCTCCTTTAGCCAATTCAGATGAGTGAAGTTCATGTATTTTCTGCTTCCCCCCACACACCCTCCCTACTCTTCTGCCCTTTTACTTCTGTGCCCCGGCTATGTGAGATAATTTCCTCCCATTCTTTCTCTCACTTGCCTCTTCAGAGTGCATTCCTCTTTCCTTCCCTTTGCATTCTTCTTTTCAGATCATCAAAACACAACACAACCACTCCCAGGCCTTCTGTCTGTTTAGACTACATCTATGATCCCTGTTGATGACAGAGTTCTGAAAGGAAACATGTGTTATCTCCCCATATAAGAAATGAAAGCAGTTTATCTTTATTTAATCTTTTAGGGTTGCTCGGTCATGTTTAGCCTTTTATTCTTTGCTTGACCACTGTGATTGTACTTCAGATTTTTTGTGCAGCTCTGTTCTTGTCATCAGGAAAACTTTTTCACCTATAGGATTATATTCAGTTTTTTTCTGGGTAAATTATTACTACCTGCAAGCCTAGATCTTTTGCCTTCTGGAATATCACATTCTAAGCTCTTTGCCTTTTTCATGCTAACTTATGTGTGGTCCTGATGGTGACTTCTTGGAATTCTTTCTTTCCTGAAGCTGAAAGATTTTTTCCTTCCACTTGGGAGCTCTGGATTTTGGATATAATGTTCCTGAGAGTTTTCATTTTGGAAATTGCTTTATGAGATTACCATTGGATATTTTCTATGTGCCCTCTGGTTCTAAGAGATCTGTAAAGGTTATTTTTATGATTTCTTGAAATATGATGTGTGGTCTCTCTTTTTTGATCATGACTTTCAGATAGTTGAGTGATTCTTAAATTTTCGGTCTTTAGTTTGTTTTCCTGGTCAGTTGTTTCTGATATACTATAGGAAACATTTTCTTCTATTTTTCTATTCTTTTGACTTTCTTTTGCTATTTCTTAATGTCTTGTGGAGTTTCCATTTGCTCCTTTCTAATTTTCACAGGGTTATTTTCTTGGGTAGAGTTTTATCCCTCTTGTTCCAAGCTATTTTTGAAATAAAAGTTATGAAGTGCCTACTGTGTACCAGGCTTTGTGCTAAGCCGTCGGGATACGAAGAGGCAAAGGATAGTCTCCCTTAAGGAGCTTACAGTCTAAAGGGAGAGACAACATGCAAACAAATTCTTTTTTCTATAGTTTTTTTTTTCCATTTTTCTTCTGCCACTCTCTTTTGGTTTTAAAATCAGTTTTAGCTTTTAAAAAAAATCTTGCTTTATCTGTTTGGGAATTCCCATTGAATTTCTGCCTAAGCTATGTTTTTGAGACTTTACTTGGAAACGTTTTGGAGTCATTCTCTTCTGATTTGTCAAGCTTCCCTGTCACCATAACAGGTCTTTATGGTGGGATTATTTGTATTTGTTTGCTCATTCTTATAGCTTAATTCTTTACTTTGGACTTTTTCCTAAGGGCTGAGCTCTGCAAATTGCTGGGAGGAATGTGCTGAACTTTTGCCCTCTTCAGCCCTTCTGGTACTTTCTTGGGTTATTAAGAATTGCATTATTCCAAGATGCAAGATCCCAGATTCCAAGTTCAAGCTGGGGACCTGAAAAGTTGTTTCAGAGTGATCTGGCCTAGGGCGGTCTCCTCACTAACCTTCTGGTCTAAGCTTCCTAACCTACATTTGGGTCTCAGCAAAACAACCCTTGGTTTGTCTCCTAGTTGGAGGTTCCGACAGGTCACTGCTGGATTCAGCCCTATCAACCTTCTTAAAGCTCTCCATGTTCAGAGCAATAGAACTGCAGGTTTCCCTTTGGACTTGGGTATTTTACTGTAGAATTCAAACAAAGCTGGATGTTGGAACTCAGTCTTTCTTTGTTTCTGGGGTTAGAATCACAAAGCTGCTGTTTGCTTAACTTGTCCTTCATTCAGTTTATAGCTACAGCCCATGACCATTCTGCCATCCTTAGGTACAAATCCCCTCCTCAGTCCAGCATGGATCTGTTTCCCAGAAATGGGGAATAAGTAGCAGAACTACAAGACAGCACCCATTCTTATAACTTGAAGTAGTTCAAAGACTCTCTGGAACGTCTTCCACAGCTTGGTCCTCTTTCAGTCCCTGGATGCTGGGATGTGGTACATTCCTGGCCAGATGCCATCTCCAATGTCTGCAAATCTCTGTGTCTGTTTCCCTGTGCTGACCTGCATTGGAAAAAATAACTTACTGTGATTTTTTTTCTCAGAGTTCCTAATCAGGATTATTTCTAGTTTATAGATGACATATGTCATGATTTTTCTAGAGCTTTAGGGAAAAGATACGGTGGGGAGCTAGGCTATGCTTCTTCCTGATACTTTGCCATTTTGACCCTGCCAGTCACTGTTTTGGTTTGTTTTTTTTTTTGGTAACTAGAGTCCAAACTAAAGCTATCTGAAGAAGAACTCGTTCCCCAGATGCGCCAACGAAGCAACACGCTCCCCAAGAGTTTTGGCTCTCAGTTGGAGAAGGAGGATAAGAAGCGAGAGACAGCAGATAAAGCCATGAAACCCAGTGTTGAAGCTACCCTAGAATCTATTCAGAAGAAGCTACAAGAGAAGCGGATGGAGACCAACCATCCTGAGGACATTAAGGTATGGGAATGAGGAGGGGAAGTATCATACTTTGATTCAAAAAATGTTCATTGAGTACCTACCACATAGCATTATCAGTGGTGTTCTGTAGCCCTCCGTGATGCAGAGCCTTACATGCTGGGGGACCTTAAAATGTGGTAGATATAACAGAAATTTTAGTAATTAGAGAATGATTATTCATGTAGAGATCTTCTATACCACCGGGTACTTTAAGAAATGCTTCTTAACTTGGTTAATGTCATGACTTTAGCTGATTTTCCCTGTATTCTAGGTCAGAGCTTCTTAAACTTTTTCTGCTCCTGACTCCTTTTCAGATTTATTGGTGTTACATGGCTGAGGGCATGCTTTGTTGTGTTCATTTGTGTGATGTACCACTGGCAAGCACTGCTCGAAACGCCTCAGATTTATTACACATTTGATTTTTAATTTTAATTAATTTTTAGTCATTATGCATTCAGAAACCTTCTACTGTTGCCAAATTTTTTGTGACCCACAGTTTAAAAAGTTCCAGATTTTGTGCAAAGAAATTCATTGGGTTAAGTGAAACAACATGATATAGGAGAAAGACCTCTGGTTCTTAAGTCAAGAGGACTTGAGTTTGAATCTTACCTCTGATACTACCTGTCTGAATTTGTGCAAGTCACTTAACTTCCCTACATCTCATTTTTTTCATCTGTAAAATGAGAAGGCAGGACTCGATCATCCTTTTCAAGTCCATATCAACCGTGCTATGTTTGTATTTCTGTTAAAACTCAACCGGTGATTCTCTGTGATAAAATAAGTACAATCAAAACTCTTAGACCTAAGCAGAATCATTTCTACTAGAAATGGAATATTAGCCTAAGACAGTCTGGCTGTTACAGGTGCCTGACTCTTCACTACAACACAGAGATACTTTCAGTGGTCGGTTTGTTGTTGTTGAGTTCATGATCCAGTGCTCTATCCATTGCACCACCCACCTGCCCTCAGAGCTTAATAGCTGTTCATTATTGATAGTGACGCTGTGATGCTATTGTATTCTGACAGTATTGTCCATAGAGCCACCAGTAATCAATTTCAGAATAAGCTACGAGACAAAGGAACTGGTGGAATACTAAGTATTTCAGGTTTGTATTTGGGTAAGTTATTTAAAGACACTGAAATATTAATACATGTTATTTTTTCTTTCCTTTCTCCACTATATAGGACATGACCAGAGACCAGATTGCCATTGAGAAAGTGGCTCTGCAGAAATCTTTGTTGTATTATGAGAGCATCCATGGAAGACCGGTATGTAAACTGCTCTGTCTTTTTGACTTGGGAGAAAAATCAGTTTTCAAATAAAATTTAGTAATATGAAGATTCTCTCTGCCTTACTGAAAATCAGACAGCAGTAGGGTTGATTGGGAATCTCTGAACTGGCAGGCTATACCTAGCTTAGCCAACTCAGCTCTCTCATCTTCTTTATTATCATTTGTCAAATAAAGGGATTAGACTAGATGATATCTATGGTCCTTTCCAATGAGAAGATCTAGATAATGAAGCTTCAAGTAGATACGGGAGTTATAATTGCCCTTTTGAGATAATAATCCTTTCTTCACACATTGGATTGAGCTTCCTTCCATGTGATCGTGCTATTTTCTACTCAGAACCCTTCCTGACTCCCTCTTGTCTGGATAAAACACAAATTCTTGGCTTTCAAGATTGTCTCCAGTCTGACATCATGCTTTCTACCTTTCCTATCTCCTATTATTACCACCTCCTCTACCCCATCCCCACGTGCTTTCTGAAGTTGGTCTTTGATTGAATTTGGAGAACTGAAAATGACCTATATACATCCTTGACTTTCCGTCTTCTGGGCCTTTGCCCAGATTATCCCCTAAATGCCCTTTTCTTCTTACCTGCCTGTTGAATCCCACCCATCCTTTAAAACCCCAAATACTTTTCTGATCCTTCTAGGTACTAATAGTTTTCCCCCCACTTGAGCCTTTTATTCTTGGAAGCACTGAGACATCATCATTTTTTATTAGTTACTCTGTATGAATCATATTCTCCTACTAGGTTATTATCAGGTGTGTCAGGGCAAGAGCTAGGCCTTATCAACATGTTCTGTTTCCCATTGCCAAACATATTTGCTCTGTTGTATAGCATGAATTTAAAAATGCTTAACTGAAGTTCAGTTCATGAATGTCTTTGAGCAAGGATTTCCATGGGAATAAATATGCACTCAGGAGAACTGGCTACTGTTGGCATGGTGGGCCTGAGGTCACTCAAATAAGGTGAAAGCTCACCAGTCAGAGCCACCAATCACAGGGGTGACAACCCCACTCCTGCCTACGTGCGGGAAATGGGTGTATGTAAGCACTTAGCTCACAAGGTTTTGGTGAGGATTAAATGAGATCCCATAGAAATCACTTTGCAAACCTTAAAGCATGACATAAAAGCTCTTACTACTATTATTACATCAGCCTTGCTTATAAAAAGTTCAGTAGGAGTGTTAAATTTAGTATTCATATATATATGCCCAAATTGAGACAGACCCTGTTCATCCACCCTAGGCATCCTTCTTGGCCACTCGGGACCTTTATTATTATACTTTTTGTCAATAGTGGGATTACCCAAAGTCATTTCCATGTCATGATGAATCACTGAAAGAGAATGCTAGTGGATCATTTCTACTTTATTTCAGAAAATCCCTAGCATTGGAAATACTCATTTCTGTTTCATTTTCTAATCCATATGAGATGATGTGGACTATCTTGTCAGCACTATGGAAAAGGTTAGACACAGATCAATAAATTAATAAATAATTTATCATATTTATGAATTAATAATTTATTATGTTTATAAATAACAAATTAATAAATAGTAATAAAACTTTCATTTCCATCTCTAAGACAAATTGAGGGCTTTTATTATTTAAAACAAAAAGATGGCCAACACAAGTGTAAATGTTTAGCAAGTCCACGTAGCAAGTTAGATCTTTGTTATGTAGTACTTCGCCATTTCACAGCATGAAAGATTTGTCCTCTTATAAGCCAAAAAAAGAAATTCAGTACTCTATTTCTTTTATAAACATAAATTTTAAACTAATCCCTTAATAAGTATTGGTCAGTTAGGTAGTGCTATAGATAACAGTGCCAGGCCTGGAGTCAGGAAGACACATTTTCAAATGTGGCTTCAGACATGTACTATGTGACCCTGGGCAAGTCGCTTAACCCCATTTGCCTCAGTTTCCTCATCTGTAAAAATGATCTGGGGAAGGAAATGGCAAATCATCCAAGTATCTTTGTCAAGAAAACCCTAAATGGGGTCACAAAGAGTTGGACAGGACTGAACAAAAACAACACAATTTTTCAGAGAATAACTATTATTTCAGGGTTTAGGGGAAGTGTAGTACTTTTGGTAAAGATAAATCAATCACAGAAGATAAACAGCTTTCAAATCTAGCCTTTGTGATGTTTCTTTGGTTAATAAATAGTGAATAATTGATTAGGATATACTTTCCAGACTAGTGGGTACATTGCAGGAAAATTAGGTCAGAATAGAAAGTCAGCGATAGTTTTAAGTTTGATTCCTTGGCTAATAAGATGGCAGTGCCAAGTTTTTATTTCTGTAATTCATTGATTCTGAAGCAAATGTGCTCTAGCTTGCTGCCTAGCCTAAAAAATCAAGCAATACCAGCACTTCAGTGCCACAGACATTTAATGGCAAGAGGACTGACTTCAGAGTCAATAAAACCCAGGTTCAAGTTCCATCTCCAATACTTACTGGCTGTGTGACTTTTAGCAAGTCAACCTAACCTCTCGATGTGCCAGGCAGCTCCCTCAGACTGTGAATTACTAAGAAGGTGCCATCCTACAGTGGTAAAGTTTCTTCATCTGGGATTTCCCAATACTAATGAGATCACAGGTCTAGTCGCTCCCTGTAACTTTTTTGTGTACTAGGCACTATGTTGGGCACAGGAATTAAGACAGCCAAGGAGCTTACATACTGTTACTGAAATAAGCAGTGTATACCCCAGAATCATTTTAGGAAGAGAGAGTATTCACTGCAGGTGAAAATCAAGGAAGGCCTTGTGTCAGCGGTGGCATTTGAATGGATCTTTGAACAGAGGATGGGCTCTCAGAAATGAATGTGAGGAGAGATTCTGGAAGAGCAGAGGTGACCCAAAGGGAGCAGCTGGAGTGGAATGTGAGGGGAGGATCAAGGAGGTCACTTTGACCAGAAGAACCAGTGTGGGAAGGGGGAGTAAGATAAGAGCAGCTAGAAGAATCAATTGGATCCAGATTGTAAAGAACTTTAAAGACTAAAATCAACCATCTGAATTTGAGGTACTTTAAACTAGTAACTTTCAGGATCACCAGACTTATCCACAGTTCAGGTAGATATGGACTTTGAGGTCAGATCATTACTAGGGAAATAACCCTGAGCTTAATCTAGGGGAAACCAAAACTCACCCACCACAACTACTCCCAATCCTAAATAAATATCTCATTGTGATTTGGATACATCAATGATTAGCCTACAAATGCTAATTAGGAAAAAACATTTTGGCACAAGGAACTAGGGATAGGAACTAGACCTTTCTCAATAGAATGTAAACCTCTTGAAATCAGAGACTGTTCCATTTTTGCCTTTGTATCCAGAAAGGTAGCATAGAGTAATAAATGGATGGACTCAGAGCCAAGAAGACCTGGGACCAAACCCCACCATCAAACCCCGACACAAACTATACTGATATACATGCTGATGTGCATTGTTAGAGGGAGTTTCCTCACCTGGGAGCTCCCTAAACCAATGAAAGTAAAAATCCAGTCCCTATACCCTAATGGCTGGTACATAATAGGTACGCAGTAATTTCTTATCTGATTGATTGATAATTACATGCTTAGCCACAATCTCCTTCAAATTTTTCTCATTATTCCATGGCCCTCTGACTCCACTGGGCAGCAGTGAAAAGTCTAATGTATTCTACTTAGTAACATTTAAGAAGTGTTGGAAAGTCTCATGAGGCAGGTTGCTACAGATAGGAATCTTTACCCTTTCCCACAGCCTTCTTGCTGAATAAAATAAAAAAAATGACATGTACAGACAAACCCAGCCAGGAATGCTAAGTCTGTTTTTCTGTTAGGATCTTCAAGGTTAGCTGAGTAACTAAGGGTCACATGTGTGTTTGTACATGAGTGTCACATGTGTCTTCGTCAACCTATGCTTGAAATTATGCTGTTAAAAGCCTGATAGACTTTACTAATATTATCTTAAGTGTTGATAAGACTTATTGAGTAAATGGTATTATTTACATAAATAGTTATTACTGAGAAGATTTATGGCTTGGGATTGAACAATTTTCCTTTTTACCAGTGATCCTTTAACCCTGAAGCTCTGCTTACTAAGATAGTTGGCATCACAAACTCTGGAGAAAGGTGAACTAATTGTCCTGTTTTTCTTTTTCAGGTAACAAAGCATGAACGTCAGGTTATGAAGCCATTATATGACAGATATCGGCTGGTCAAACAGATCCTGTCACGTGCCAACACCATTCCCAGCATTGTGAGTAAAATACTTTCCTAGTTTTGGGTATGTAGGTGACTTTTCAGATCCTTATTACTATCATTTAGCAGCCTGAGAAATTTTTTCTAAAATTTCTTTTATTTTCAATTCAGGGAACAAAACAAACATTTCTATAACAGAGTACAATTTTAAGAAATCATTGCACAGAAAACTGCAAGTCTACCATGTACAAATTGCTATTCTCTCCAAATATACTACAAAATTATCATGTAAATTTTTCCTGTTTTTATTCCCTCCCCACCCCCCTGAGATGGCTGCCATCAGACACAAATGTATGTGCATATACACACACATACATATATATTTACATATAGATAAATATATTAACCTGTATATGCATATATACACAAATATATATATATACATATACACAAACATATATGTGTGTACATATATATATGTAAAATCATTCTATACATCTGTTTATCAATTCTTTCTCTGGATGCAGAGAGTATCTCTCTTAATGTGTCAGCCTAAGAAATTTCTAGTCAGCTAATTGGAAGAATGAAGAATTCATTAAAACGTTTATGGCTACATATTCCACAAATGGGCAAAACTGATCAAATAAAGCCTATCAGTTTCCCCCTTTAAATCTTGTTTTTAAATTTAAATGTAAAAATCGAATTTTTAATCATCACACTAGTTCCTGCTCCTTTGAGCAGTGTATTTTGCCCACACATAAAATTCTATTGGTGTCCCTCAGATCTCTACTCTAAACTTATTTTCTATGCAGACTTGGGCAGGAACACCAGTGGCACGCAGTGCTCCCTCATAACCAGTGTCAAAACTGAACTAGTCACACCCCCAGACCTCCTCCTCCCTATGAAGGCAGTTTATAATACTATCATAGCTTCTCTGAAACGTTTATCCAAGGAAAGAATCTATCCTTCTTGGGCTTCTGGCTTCAGGAAGATAAAAGTTCCACTTGTAGCAAGAAAGGGGGTCTACTTAGGGGGTTGAAAGGGAGTATGAAGAGGAAAGGGGAAAGAGTTTTAGAACGATTGTGAAATGATCTTATTGTCCACAACACTTGGCTGTTTGCGGTAAGCTCTCCACTTCTTTGACCTGGGTGTTCCAGCTGTTTTATGTTAAAGAATTCCCCAGCACTGATGGGCAGTGGCTTGAATATGTTATCATATGATCCACTTTTTGAAGGTGATGTTTTGGAAGGTAATATCCTGTTCAGCACATACAGGTGGTACCTTAGTTTTGAGAATACACAGGCATACATTTATACAGTTACTTTCTACCCTTTCTCATACGTCTCTGATCTCTCCTTCCTTGTCAGCCAAGGAATTCCTAATGCCAATTCTATATCAGTGCTATTATTGTCAAACACCTTTAGTTCTACTAATATATTCATGACAGGCCTTAAAAACATCTCTCAATGACACATCTTGTCACTTTATGTTGTGATTGAAATTCACATACAGTGTTAGGTTGAATTTGTTTATTTTTCTGACCCTGAAATTCCTTTGCGATTCTTGCGATTATTATTTTGGGGTACTTCTTTTAATAGAGGAGGTGTTCATTAGAATGATGAAGCCCAAGAGGCATCAAATCCAACCAGTCACTTTAGATACATTCCAGCAAGATTCTTTCCTATCTAGATACTATAAAATTAAATTAAATTAACAAACAAATAATTGGGTTATATTCCATGATTCTTATTTTCCTCTAAATAGAAGCTAATATATAAACTAGTGAGTGAAATTAAAAAAAAAAGGGTTGGGGGGCAGGGAGGAAAGGAAGAAGAGAAAACGATTCACAATATAATTTACTTGTCAATATTGGCCACAGGGTTCCCCTTCCAACAAGAGGAGAAGTCCTTTGCTACAACCAATTATCGAGGGTGAAACAGCTTCCTTCTTCAAGGACATCAAGGTGAAGCCATCAAACTGCTAATAACTAGTCCTGGCAAGTCCCTACCTCTCACATCAATGAAAACTATATTGACATTTGGTCCCCAGTATTATTTCTCTGTAATGTCTCCAGAAAATCACTAACTTCATGAATGTAGTCAACTTTGAATATTTTTTTCTTTTTATCATAGATTAGCTTATTTCCTTTGCTTCATTTCCATTTTTTAAAAACTTTGCCATGAAAAGCTTTTGGTATGCTTGATTTCATAATTAACACAAGCTTCTGGAATGAATTTTCTTCCTTCCAAATCTCTCCGACTTCTAACAGTGAGAGGTCATTTAGCATCTGAGATCATATTTTTCTACCTGTCCTGGGATTTTTTTCCTGCTCTATATCTTCCTAACTAGATACCGAGAAAAAACACTATTTTTTGCAATATTTTTCATATATGAAGTTGGTAATTCTGACCTACCTCAGTTCAGCATGTGATTTGTGTTCTTCATATAGTTGCAGTGGTAGAGTTACAAGAAACTATCCCCTTTTTATGGCTAGTCCCCTCTTCATCCAATTGCAAGACTGAATATAGGTGTTCAGTCTAGGTCAGGAATGAGGAACCTGCAGCCTCTAGGGCACTTATGGCCCTCTAGGTCCTCAAGTGAGGCCCTTTGGCTAAATCTAAACTCCAGAGAACAGATCTCCTTACTAAAAGGATTTGTTCTGTAAAACTTGGATTCAGTCAAAAGGCTGCCCCCGAGGACCTAACAAGCCATATGTGGCCTTGAGGCCACAGGTTCTCCACCCCTGGTCTGGGTTAATCAAAGTTTTTTTTTTTTTCTGTTTACTTCTAACTGACCCATAAAGAGATCAGTTCCACTCACCCTGACTTTGTTATATCATATGCCAAAATGAAACTCTCAAAATTTATCACTCTTGATCTTTGATAGCACCTCTTGAAAAAGGCATGTGACTGATCGAGACATTAGTGAGGTTTCAGATTCAGACATTTTATCTTTTGCAAAGATAATGTGAAACTGAGTGTAGTTGTGTCTGATCAAGTTATTTGTTGACCAATTCAAATACCATATTTTTTCCTGTGAATTTGAACACTTGTATATGAAGATTAGAGCGTTCTTCTGGTATCTGCACAGGACAGAGCTGTTACTACATAAGAACACTTACTCTCCATAATATTCAGAATTTGATAGTACTTGCCCTACCACATGACCTGTGAACATACTTCCAGTTTGTCATTAGAAAGAAAACTTTAAAAATTCTTACCCTGTAGTTGAAATCATCTTCTTACCCTCTTCCAGTCAGTGTTATGTAAGGGAATTCATTTCATATATTTATGTTAATGTTACATTAAATGTATCATGTTAAATGTTTTATCAGCCGAGATCCATAGGTCCATAGGTTTGAGAACCATGCTTTCTCCTAAATCGTGTTGGTGCTATGGGCCCACTATATCTAGAAACAGAGTAAATGTAATTGGGAAATGTTTGGCAAAATAAATAAAAAATACAATGCAACATAAATAATGTTTTCTAAGCCAGTATGCAGCCGGCAAGGATCTGTTCTTTTTTTGAGTTGACACCCCTGATCTAAATTATTGACAAAAATGCTGGAGAAGACAGGACCTACCAAGAAAGAGGCAGGTGATACCAATGTAGGGGGTGCTAGTAACCTGCTAGTCATGTTAGACATACAACCAACTATGAATCCACTATAGTGTGGATCTAGACCACATTTTTTGTCTTATCGAAATAACTGACATTCATATAGTACTTTCAAGTTTACAGAGTGTTTTATATTTATTAACTTATTTGAATCTCATGATAAAACTATAAATAATATCTCCATTTTACAAATGACTGAACTGAGCTTCAGAGAGGTTTGATGATTTGCCTGTGATCAAACAAGTCAGGTTTTACTGACTTGAAAACTAGCACTTTATCACAAGGATATCTCAAGAGACATTGCCAGATGCCTTGATGAAATACAGATTCTTCTGGTCTGTCTGTCTATTAACAATATTCAAAAAACGCAAGTGAAATTAGTTTGGCATAAATTTCTGTTAACAAGCCCAGATGGACATTGAGTACAGAATGATTACAGTGGTCCTGAGGCATTTAACAGTCAGTTCCTGAATTCTTTTATGGTTTCCAATACCTGTCTTTTGGAAAATTGGGATGTTTCCTGTGTCCAATCTTCTGCTGATTTTTGTCTGGTTGGTAATCATAGTGCTTAGTCATCATGACATGTTCTTTTAATACTCTGGGAAGTAAATGTGTTGAAATCTGAAGACTTGCCTTCATTTGTAAAGGCTAGATGATACTGCATTATTATGTCTTTTTCTCTTTCTTGAGTTTCTCTTTGCCCTTTAAAAGCATTCTTCAAACTGGAAAGGGTCAATAATTCTTGAGAGAGAAGCTTTTACTGACTCTGCTTTCTCTTTCTTACCTGTTGGTATTATGCAGTCTGCCTCAGATGGTTGGAAGTCTGTCCCCTTTCCCCTCCTCATTCATCTTCCACTTTTAAGAGGCCTTTTTTGTTTTCCTTCCTTAGCAGTTGTTTGCTAGTTGAAGGTTTTCTTCACTTTCACTTTCTTGGCATTATTTTTATACCTATCGTCCTTGGCCATGTGAAAGTCCTTGCTTCTGAGGTCCTTCTTTTTACATATTTCTTATAAATGTGAGTTCATCAGAGATTTACCCTAGGCATTTTTTGATTTCTTCAAATGCTTCCCCTTTTTTCCTCAATGATGGTGTCATCCGATTTCCATGACCCCTTGAACCATATCTTTTTTCTCTACCCATGGGGAATGATACCTATTTTTATTACAGCCTTCTTGAAATCTGCTTATCTTAAAGTCTGATATATGTATGACTATGCTCAATGTTCTCCTACTTGGCTATTATGAAATCTCACAAAATATCATTACTCTGTCAATATTCCCAGAACTTCCACATGGCCAACTAGTTCTTACTTGTCCTTCCGAATAAAGTGCAAAGTAACAGCAAGGTGGCTCAGTGGATAAACACTGAATCTAGAGTTGAGAAACCTAGAGTTTAAATCTCACCTCAGACGCTTATTAGCCGTATGACACTGAACCAGTCACTTAATTTCTGCCTGCCTCATCAGTAACATGGTGATAATAATAGTACCTAATCCCAAGGTAGTCATGAGGACAAAATGAAATGAATTTATCCAACATTTTGCAAACTTTAAAGTATTTTATAAATACTAACTATCATCATCTTCATCGTCATCATCGTCATAATCTCCCTCCTCCACACTGTCACAAAAGCAAATGACTTTCATTGTCTACTTTTTAAATTTTGATTTTGTTTTAATTTATTTCCTTTGTGTTTGCACTGCCTTTATTTCTAAATACATTGTTCCCATATCCCTTACCCAATAAATCATCCCAGGTAATTTTTAAGTAAGTTTTTCAAAGGAAGAGATAAAAACAACTCAGCCAAACCAATCAGTACATTAACCTTGTGCACACAAGATTCCCTACCCATAGTCTCCTCCCTCTGTAAAGATGATTTTCTCAGTTTTTTCCCCCAGAACTAAGCCTGGTCATTCTAGCAGCCAGCATCTTTTATTGTTCTTTTCTTTTACGTTGTTGTCCCTGTACAGCTTCTGTTCTTGCTTCTACATCACTTGACGTCAGCACATGCAGCCTTTCCAATTTCTTGGAGTTTTTCATATTTGGCATTTGTTAGAGTTTAGTAATATCATATTACAAATTTGTTCAGGCATTCCCCATTACAGGGGCATTGACTTTGCTTTGATTGACTTGAGTAGAATTGGACTTGTAAACATTGTCTTGATCATTTAAATTTTCTATGGTAGCATATACATAGTAGGTGCTTAATATGTTTGTGATGGTGAGAATAACCAGATTAAGAAAAGGACTGATGTGTATCTCTCTAGGAGGAAGAGGATGGTTCAGAAGATGATAGCAACGCAAAGCCAGATTTCACAATCCCCATAGAAACTGACTTCTGCTTTCTGGACCAACTTGAAGATAATGCTGATCATTTTGTTTCCCCTTTGGATGATAAATTACCTCCAAAAGGCAGTCAGGATATGAGACTCTCCAACCTTCATGCTGCATCTATGTATGTCACACTTCTTAAAGCTTTTTATTTTCATGAATTCTACTTTTTTCAGCCTTCTTATTAAGATAAATGTACAGACTAAAATGATAGGACTTATTTAGGACTGGCTCTCCAGTCAAAGACATGAATTATGTGATTTCCCTAGGCCTCAGTTTTCTAAAGAGGAAGTTAGACTATATGGCTCCAGAGGGGCCTTACAGCTTCCTATGTGTGGTCCCCTGACTGGTGCAGAATTAAGAGTAAGGTTTTTTTTTTAATTCATTAGTTTAGAGAACTTCCTAACATGTCGTCTTAGTTCCTGCCTCAACAAGAAAAAGATGTTTATAAATGACTCCACATGAATCCGCACTTCACAATTTGATACATCTCAGGTACAAATCCTCTCTCTTTTGTAAAGCAAAATATGGCAAAGGTCAACATGGGACTTCATAAGCCCTAACGACCCTTAAAATAGCAGGTCTGCCATGATATCCGCTCCTGTGACCCCAAAGTTTTCTCTTCATACTACTCCAAAACTATCCCCATTGGTTTTCATTTTTGCTGGATTGCTGTGGGGTTTTTTGTTTAATTTTGATTTTCTTTCATTTTTTAACCTCCTTAGACATGAGCTCTTAGAACAACTTCAAGAAGTGAAAGAAGAGAAGAAAAGAATTCGAAAAAAACTTCGTGACTTTGAGGATAATTTTTTCAGACAAAACTCAAGGTACTTCATTTTCCCCCTTTCTTTCTAATCCGTCTTATGCTCATCTGGAGCTTCACTGTGTTACTTTCCTTGGGTATATCTTTCAGGACCCCTCATTCTCCGTAGCCAAGCTTTTGTTCTTTCACTAAATGATCTCCTGGGAAATTAGGGTCCAAGAAAGAAGTAAAGTATCCCATGCTCCTCTTTAGGTAGAAGAGTAACTAGAGTTGAAATGATTTTTTGGAAACTGAGATTGAGGGTGGTGGAGGAAGGTGAGGAATAGAAAGTAGCACCATGAAAATTGTATTTAATCAATTTAAAATAATCTGAGTTGGTTTTAGAACAAAACTGATCATGAGGTCCTAGTGTGGCAGGCCTAGAGCTGGGAGGCACCTCAGAGGTCACTCCTTTTATAGAGGCGGAAACCAAAGCTCAGGGAGTTTAAATAACTTTCACAAGGTCACCCTGGTACTAAGTATCAGATGAGTTTTGAACCTCTGACTCCAGAGCCAACACTCTTTCCACATTACTGTATTGTCTCAGATGACCCACATAATAATGACACGTGCATTGTTAAAGTCCACACAGGAGGCCCAGGTCATGCAGCTTATAGTCCAAGTGAAGAACTTATCTACGATGAGAAGAAAGAGAACTTTGTTCTCTTTTGTTGACAGGCATTATTCCACTTTGTCCTTGTGCAATTTCTATGACACATTTTAAAAGCAGATTTCATTTGTCATTCATTTGTGCTTAAGGTCACATAATAAGTCAAAGGCAACGCTGAGTAAGGTAACTGGAACTCTTTTTTCTTTCCAGTTAAGTTCCAGTCATTAAAATACATTGTTCGTTCACCAAGCTAAACATCATAATGACCCTAAATTCAGAGATTTAAAAAGCCCTCCTGGTATAAGTGATGAAAAGTTTGGAGAGATATTTTTGAAAATCTTCCCATAGAATGTTAGAGATAGATGAGACCTTGGAGGTCATCCAATCCAACACCCTCATTTTTTACAGATGAGAAACCTGAGGTCTAAAGAAAATAGAAAGTGGAAATTATGATAATAAAGATGTATGTTTAATTAATTAAAATAGTTGAAATAGGTCTTAGAATAAGTATGTTCATTCTTTGCTTTTAGTTTTAAAACCATATTATGTTTTTTTAAATACACAATTTTAAGGTTCATATTCTATACCATATTATATTTTTTAAAAATATACATTTTTAGAGTTCATATTCTGTATATAGATTAATGTTCAAGGGAAGAACTTACCTAGGTAAGATGTAAACAAATGTAGCAGGCAAGCATCCTGACATATCCAGGAGGGCCTGATGGCACAGGTTCTTAGGTCTTCTTTTCTTAAAGGAAAGCAACTTTTGAGGGGTCTTTAATCACATATACCAACAGAGAAAATACAAGCAGAGAAGTAAAGATCGACAGGGCTTGTAACTTTCTGACCATAAGCAATACATGCATCACAGAACAACAGTCAGATCCAACTGTCTGACTATTCCATATGTACATAGTTACCAGAGAGAGATACACCAGCATCTGGGTTCTCAAAGGCAGGGAGGTGCTCCTTAATGGTTACCCAAAGTCTCATCTGGCATACAGAACCTCGCCTTAGAGTATATATACACTTTTCAGAGCTACAGGCTATTAGGACCTTCATGACCTGGTGCCTCATTAATTAACAAAAGGTGTGGTCCTTCCTCATCAAGCTTCCCTTAATGGTCTTCACCTGAGGCCTATCAATGGGAGGGAAGATCTTTAACTCCGATTACAACTAAGTATCTAAGTACCAATTTAAATAAAGTGTTCTCTTTGTAAACTAACCAAAATCTCTTTGGTGACTTGGGTTAATGTCAAATGTTCCTGGTTTGCATTAATTATTGGCAAGACATGTAAAATAAAATACAATCCCTCTGTAGTATTTTATAGGGGAAAGAAAGGAAAGAAACTAATATCATCTCCTCTTTGTATTTCTATCAGAAATGTCCAGAAGGAAGACCGCACTCCAATGAGTGAAGAGTACACTGAATACAGACATGTGAAGGCAAAAATAAGGCTTTTGGAAGTGCTCATCAGCAAGAGAGACATTGATTTAAAGATCATGTAAAAAATCCCTTCAGAAAAGACTCAGTTGGATTGAGTTATTGAAGGATTCTTCACAAGACAGTCAGCAGCTCTCTATGAAACTAAGAAATCCAGTGGTGTTCAGTACAAAGGACAGCTCCAATCATACAGGCTATTTGGTCTGAGCTCTAATCATTCACTTACGTATTGTCTACTGAAAAAGAAACCTTTGTTTAGGAATGTTGTATCCAAGTCAACATTTATGCACATACACATACATTTCACTGTGGTGCAGACTTTACTAATATAAGCTGTTTCGTCATTAAGTTTAGATACACTAATCCTACACATGACCCACAGTAATTTAACATTCTGAGAAACACAAAGAACTGTTCCATTTAACTGCGAAAAAAATAATCTCAGGACTTTGATTCACTTACAGTCTGCATGCTGTGGAGTCTTGTGTTCTCTTTGGACCCAGTTCAGTTAAGTGTTTCTGTGAATTAGCCCGATATGCTGCCTTGCCTTTCATTGTGACATTTTAAATAGCACTACGCCATCCACCATCTTTGTTCATGGCTTGGCTTTTACTTCAACACAAGTTGATGGCAGCTGAGACCAGAATGACAAATACTCTCTTGATTAGTAATTTTATTTCATATTTCTTCAACTGAGCAACAGATTTCATACCTTGGCTATGACTGGGCAGCAAACAGCAGCCCAGGTAAGATGATAAGAAGACAGCAGAGGCAGTGACAGTAGTTATACTGGCTTCAAGTAACTGGTGTGCTACCTGAAAAGTGATTTCTCTTTCTGTGTTAAATTAAAAAACTTAAAAGTCCTCATTTAACATTGACTCAGACTACCCACATGCCTATAGCAACTACAGTTTATGTCTGATCTTTTCTTTTGATTAAAAAAAGGAGACAAACATGCTGGATTTTTATTTTCAGTGACTGGGTATGGTACAGGAGGTAGGCCCCTGTTCTAGTTTTCCTAAGTTAAAGGCAACCATGGGCTGGTAACAGGAAGCCAGAAACTGAAGAATAAATTATTTCTTCAAAGGTGATCTCCAAGGCAGAATATTGTTCACATCATTTTCATTGAAAAGATGTAAGTAGAAAACAGTCGAATGCTGATTCATTTTCTTTGCTGGTTATTATCATTATTGAAGAATATTTGATAAATCCATATGCATTGACTGACCTGTTAGGACCAGGCAATTAGAAGATTTCAATTCATCCACTTCAAAAGTTGAAATTGTAAGTGTGACAATTCACCCTGTGATTTATCAACTTTTCTACTTATCCTTCATATCAACAAAGATCTTTTTATGGTTCATCCTCCTTCCAAATTTGGAAAAACTGGAGTAGCTTCCTGACGATTAAAGTTTTTTCTTCTGAAGAGGGCACTTGATGGATGAACATGCCTGTCTCTTTTGAAGTGTTGACCTTTGAATTGACATAACAGTTCTTAAAGCTAATTGATCCAAAGTGTCAGAGGTGGGTTTCTGATGTTAACTTTGCCAAACTGCTTTCAATCTATGGCACTATATAACCTCAAAGTGGCTTTTCTCCATTTCTGTCAGTCAGTTGAAGACTTTCTGAAAGATGGAGTGTGTTAAAGGCGTGAAGGAGCCCTTTTTTTAATGAATGTAAGCATAACCTCTGTGCTAATAATTTCGCCATTTTAATTCCCTATACAATGACAGTGCATAGCCAAAAGGTTAATTGTGAATTTCTAAATTTAAAAATGAGACTAGACATAGATGATGATTCTGGATGATTTGATTCACTGTTTATATGACAGATTGTTATAACTCCAAAGAGCTACAGCTTAAAAGATATAATGTATTTTAATGATAGTTTCTATTTTTGAAATTGAATGTGATTAATAATGAATTCTACATAATCAAAAATTGTATTTTTAAAGAAAAAATTTCACCTCTAAAAAAACTTTAAATATGAGGGAACATTGGTTAGAGTATATTACTATTTAACTTATACTTGAGAATCTCTTTGATGAAAACCTATAGAAAAAAATCTTATATAACTAAATTATAAAAATCAAAACACTAAATGGTGAGAAAATTAATGTCACTCACATATCTAAATTAACAATATTATAAATTAACAAATTTTATTTGGTTATTAAGTAGACAAAAAAATTAGTAAAATAAATTCTCATTTTCAGTTCTGATTTCCTCTTTAATTTGTAGTCATTCAAATACTTAAGTTTATAGAGCCCAACTTTTAAAAATTGTTTTAAAAATAGCTCAAAACTTATTTGTAGACATGTTACATGCTGTACTAGTATGTAAATAAAATAGTTATGAGACAAACTTGTTTCTTTTGCAACATAGTTTGCAAACTGTTGTAACATGACACAAGAGTTATTTTATTTGGCTTTGCATGAACAAGAACAATGTGGGGTAAGTTATTTTTTTCTTTTGCTCTTTTGGAAATGTGCATGTTTATTACCAAATGCCAACATAATAAAAATCTTCAAGATTAATAATAATTAAAAGAAAAAACAAAAATGATGATTATGAGAATTCAAGATGGCAAAAGTTTATAATCTTCACACGAAGCAAACATATGCAAGATTTTAATGTTTCAGAATACATCAAGAAATAAGAAAACATTCTTCTGTCTGTAAGGAGAAAGCCTTCCATCTTGATATGTTTGTTAGCTTTAAGTTCAAAGAACATTTGCGCAGAAGAACGCTAACTCAGGCCAATAAAAAAGATTTGTTTGTTTGTCTTTGAAACATAGTGTCAAAAACAAATTGTGCGAGACTGTAGTTTACCTCTGGATGTTTGCTTTAATTGACAAGAGGAAAAGGCCACTGTAGTTACAGCTTAGACATGGCCTGATCTGTAATCTCCATTTAAAGAATGGGAGTGATTGATGGGGGTTGAAAAACTGTCCAGGTAGAAAGTATGTGTGTCCTTAAGAGGAGGACCCATGTATGTCTGGTACAAGTTGGGCATTTTGCTTAAGTATCTCAACATTTAACATGAGGTGTGATATTGGACCTCTGAGGGACTCAAAGTTTTCTAATGAGGATAAGCATGCTGTGCTTTCTATGTGCCTTGCTAAATTATGTTACAAAAGGAAAATTTAAATTCATATCTCAGGGGATTTCTGTATGATTGCATATCCAATGCCTATTTTATAAATAAAAGTACCCATAGATTACTACAAATATATAAGAATGTGAGGAGAGAATGAGAATGTTGTCATCATTGCAAAGTTTTGGATACAGTGCAATCAGATGGAATGCCTTTAATACTGGAGATGCCATTTTTCTTACCTAAATATCATTGTATTGACTTGCTGACTTGAAAGCTAAGCTAGGCTTAGGCTATTAGCTATATCATCAACTTAAGTAAACTATTTCAGAACTATTTCCAAAAGTACCTCAGTATGTTTATTTTAATAAAATGTCAATCTGATAAAAATCTGTTCTTCAGTCAAAATCATATTTTTTATGACAGTAAAGCTTCCTTTTCCTTATATACTGCATCTTGGTTTTGTCATTTGGTCTAAAAAACAAAAGTATTTTCTAGATGCTTTAAAACAAAGAAAGAAAGAAAAAACCCAGTCTCACTATTACCACAACATCCAGCCATGAAGCTTAGAGGAAAAGAGACAGACAAATAACTCTACCTTGTTGCAAAATAGTTTTATATAAAACCTTGAGTTTGTTGGAGCATGCTTCCCCCGATTTGTTTTTTAAAGTCCTGTTTTTTTCTCTAGACTTCAAATTACATGTTTTTAATAACTAAAGTTTGGACAGAAAACTTGCTAAAAGAGAGAACTTTATTATTCTCTGCATTCCCAAGTTTCTTTTAATAGTAGCTTTTAAAGGGACTGGTAGAGTAAGCTGCACAACATGTATGGCTTAGGATCTATGACCCTGAGCTTTGAAAGTCCCACAGGCTTGTGCACTTCCAGAGTGCTCATTGAGCCTCTGTGGTCATCTGCATGTACACAGAAGACACACTTTATAAAGATGGTCTATGGGAACTAATAGAGATCAAGCTAATCTATTTATAAAGCATGAGTGTAAAATACAAAAATATATATGTATGTATATATGTGTGTGCATTATATGTACATATACATATATATGTTCATTTTTTTTGTATGGAGATGTTGGTGATATATAGATTTTTTTGTTTCTCCCAAGAATTCAGAAGTCAATTACTCCTAGATGCACAGATTTGTAAAATTAGTTTGACAGACTTAATTCTCTATCTGAAAACAATCTAATGTGATCATGCAAAGAATGACCTGAACAAAGGATAAAATTTTAGGAAATATTGCCCCAGAACTGTTTATATGACATGTAAAATTTGAAATTACCGTGTGTACTTTTAAAATGTAAACTGAATGAAAGATGTGTACATTTTTGTACATGATTGTATTTTGTACAAAATTAAAGAGAATATTTTTACCTCTGTGAGCATCTGGAAATTGGATGGTATCAAGGATATTTGAGGAAAGCATGCTATTTCCCCATACCTAGGAGCCACAAATTGTGGCTTAGACCTGAGGTCTGTGTAAATATTTGCATAATCATTTGAATAGAATATAAGCTCATTGAAAGAACTATTTTTTATGCTATATCTTTATTCCCAGGGACTCAGAGATGCCTCACACAGAGCAGGTACTAAATACAGCTGTTTACTCTCATAGCTCTCTGAAGAGTCTAATGAAAATTGACTTCTTATACTTGGTTTTTAGTGATACGCAGAGGAGCAGCATTACTAGAGGATAGTGCTTGTATTCCAGGTTCCCTTCCTTGTGGACTGTTCTCCCTCCGCCTTTTAAGAGTATGTGACAAGAGGGGGAGAAATAAAACTGTTAGTCTCCAAATTTTCAGAAGTTGGATTACATGATAGGGGAAAACATTTTTACTCTGCAAGAAAGAAATTTCCTTCCTTTAAGTCATGCCCTTGCTAATGCCATGGTTCTGGTGAATCTGAGACACCCCAAATACTACTAGTTCCAGGACAAAACAATCAAAACGATTGTTCCCCCTCCTCCTCCTTCTCTCTCTTTCTCTTTCATTTGAGAATAGAGAACTTTTGGAAAATTTCTATTCTATGCAGACTACATAGTGAATTTGTGGAATTGCACATCTCATTATTATCTTTAATGAAATAATTAATTGTTTCTATGATTTGTTCTTTGACCTACTCATTCTTTAGAATTAGATTATTTACTATCCAGTTAATTTTTAATCTATGATTCAAAGGTCCTTTACTGAATATAATTTTTATTGCATTATGGTCTGAAAAGTGTGCACCTCTGCATTTGTTTCTGAGGTTTTTATGCCCTGAGACATGACCTTTTTTGTGAAGGTGCCATGTATTGCTAAGAAATGGTGCAGTTCTATTTCCATGATCTATCATGTCTAACTTTTCTAAAATACTGTTCATGTTCTTAACTTCTTTCTTATTTTATGGTTAGATTTATCTAGGTCTGGTAGGAGTAATTGAGGTCCCTCACTATTGTAGTCTTACTGGTTATTTCCCTTGTAATTCCCTTAACTTTTTCCTTTAAGAATTTGGTTACTATGCCATTTGGTGCATATGTGTTCAGTACTGATATTCATATAGCAAAATGTAGTTTCCCTAATTATCTGTTTTAATTAAGTCCATTTTTGCTTTTGTCTGAAATCACAATTGCTACCCATCCCTTTTTTACTTCAGTTGAATCATAATAGATTCTCCTCCGGACTCTTATTTTTACTTGTGTTCCTGTTTCAAGTGTGTTTCTTGCAAAGAACATATTGCTGGTATTGGTTTCTAATCCCTTCTGCTATCCTCCATTTTGTGGATGAGTTCATCCCATTCATACCACAGAGAGGGCACTGAAGGCTTGTAAGTTCTCAGCCTGAGCTGTCTCTGAAATCCTGGGAATAATATAATACTCAATATCCCCAAGAAAACATCTGAAGTACAAAAACCTCTGTCAAAAAAAGACAAAAACTCATGCTAGAACTTCTCTCCAGAGATGGGAAGAGTCCAAAGTCAGGAAGTATAGGAAGGAAGGAAAAAAGAAAGGAAGGGAGGAAGAAGAAAGGAAGGAAGGAAGAGAAAGATCCCTCCCTAGAAAGTTATTATAGTACCGGAGACACTCAAGACACAAACTCAGAAGAAGAAAATGACTCCAAAACATCTATAAGAAAAAATCAGAAGAAAAACAGAAGCGGGGTAAAGGTAGAGTCAAGACGGCAAAGGTCATGCTGCAACTCAGCTGAACTCTCCTAACATTCCCCTCCAAACAACTTTAAAATAAAGCCTCAAATGAAATACTGGAGTGGCAGAGCCCACAAAAGATCAGTGTGAGATATTTTTCCAGTCTAAGACAACTTAGGACATTGGCAGGAGAGGTCTGTGACAATGAGTGTGGAGCCTGTCCAGGGCACAAGTACATGGCAACAGCAGTAGCAACAGAAGTTTTGGGTTCTCACAGCCCACAAATGGTAAGGGGATCAGAAAGATGGATGCACTGGGAGAAGGGAGAAGGGAGAAACAGGATGATTAAATTTTTTTCTCACATAAAAGAGGCATGTAAGGAAGAGTTTTTATAACAGAGGGGAGGGGGGAGCAATTCTTGAACCTCATTTTCATCAGAACTGATTCAAAGAGGGGAAAATATTATTATAATACACGGTTAGGTATAGAAATCTATTTGACTTAGGAAAACAGGAGGAGAAGAGCATAGAACAAATAGGTGGGGTGGGGGAATGATAAAAGGGAGGGTGGGTTAAAAGAGGTAGTTGTCAGAAGCAAAACAGATTTTTTGAGGAGGGACAAGATAAAAAAAGAGGATAAAAATAAGAAAATAGGATAGAGAGAAATATTCAGTCATAACTGTGCATGTGAATGGGAGGAGCTCACATAAAATAGAAGTGGATAGCAGAGTGCGTTAGAAACTAGAATCCAACAACATGTTGTTTACAAGAGACGCACTTGAAATAGAAAGACACAGGGTTAAAATAAAAAGCTGGAGCAGAATCTATTACACTTTAGCTGAAGTAAAAAAAAAAAAAACAAGAATAGTAAATCTTAGGAAAAACAAAAGGAAAATAGACCTAATTAAAAGATAACCAGGAAAACTATGTTTTGTTAAATGATACCATAGACAATGAAGTAATATTTTGCAATTTTCTTTGATGGCTTCATTTCTCAAATATATAGGGAAGTGAGTCAAATTTATAAGAATAAGAGCCGTTTCCCAGTTGATAAGTGGTCAAAGGCTATGAACAGGAAGCTTTCAGAAGAACATGTCAAAGCTATCTATAGTGATATGAAAAAAATGCTCTAAATCATTATTGGTTAGAGAAATGCAAATTAAAGCAACTCTAGGGTACTTCCTCACACCTATCAGAAATGACAAATGCTGGAGGGGATGAGGGAAAATAGATACTTTAATAAACTGTTGGTGGAGTTATGAACTAGTCCACTCATTCTGGAGAACAATTTGGAAGTATACCCAAAGGGCATACCCTTTGATCCAACTACTTTGATCCACTACTAAACCTATACCCCAAAGAGATAAAAGAAAAATATTTATAGCAGTTCATTTTGTGGTGGTAAAGAATTGAAAATTGGGGGGGATACTTATCATTTGAGGAATGCTTGAACAAGTTGTGGCATACGTTTGGGATGGAGTATTATATTGCACTATAAAAAATTACACAGGGGAGGTTGTTTCAGAAAAATATTGGAAGACCTGTATGAATTGATGCTAAGTGAAGAGAGAAAAACCAGGAGATCATTGTACACAGTAACAGCAATGTCATAATGATGAAAGACTTGGTTACTCCGATTAATGCAATGATCCAAGACAATTCTAAGGACTCATGATGAAAAACTGTTAAACAACTTCAGAGAGATAACTGGTGAGCTCTCAGTGCAAATTGAAGCATATTTTTCTCATTTTTTTGTGAGATGGCTAATATGGAAATGTGCTTTGCATAATTTGACATGTATAAGTGATACGAGTTTCTTTGCCTTCTCAGTGGATGGAGGAGGAATGGGAGGAAAGGACAGAATTTGGAAGTTAAAATTTACAAGGAAAAGAAGATTTAAATCAAATAATAGATTAGTGTTTTTTAGAGAAAGAAGGAAGAGAGGATAGAAAGGAAGGAAGGAAGGAAGGAAGGAAGGAAGGAAGGAAGGAAGGAAGGAAGGAAGGAAGGAAGGAAGGAAGGAAGGAAGGAAAGAAGGAAGGAAGGAAGGAAGAAAAAGAAAGAAAACATAGCTTGTGCACAAATTCAACCAGGATTCTGGATGAGATGAAGCAAGAGCCTGTAGACAAGGTGTCAATATATTCTGTTCACAATGTCACATGCCCGCATCTTCACTGTTCCCTCTACCAGATTTCTGCCTTCACCTCTTTCCTCTTGTGCATATTTAGAAAGAATTCTTTTACTGGTCTCTCTGCTGTCACTCTGTTGCTGCAGCTGTCTTTAGCAACTGCACTTACTTATTCCTGTGTTTCTCTCGTTTAGGGTGTTCCAGAAGCAAATAATCTCTTCGGTTCTAATTTTTCCTCTGAAAATGTGTCAAACACCTCCTTATGATTCCATGACTAAGCTCAGATTGCAAAACAGGTCACTGAATTGTAGACTGAGCTCCATTGCTCTTCAGAACACATTACTATTCCCTCCTCCATTTTCTGGTGGGTGCAGGATAGTCTTATGTTATTTGAATTTCCTTTCCTTTGTATTTGAATTTCTTTTGAACCCTTGCAGAACTCGTTTATGAATTTTTTTTATAATCATTAAGTTTAACCATCCTTCAGTCTCAGAGTTTGCAGTCTTGTTTGTTTGTTTTCCTAGATTTGTGTATTCTTTCAACTGTGTTTCACCTTCCAAGTTCAAAAGTTCTGAGCAGTTCTTCTGAATTACTTCCTGAATTATTGTATTAAGGACTTTTTTGTCCCATTCTTCTGGCAGACCTATGATCCTTGAGCTTTTGCTATGCATCCCATCTTTGAGATCGGTAGGTTATGCTTGTATAGTGAGCATATTTTTTAAAAAAGTTATTGTTTTTTGCTTCTTTTTTCTAGATAGTCCTCTTCTATGTATTTGCATTTAAAATCTATTATTCTCTCTTTTGTTTCTTTGGTAAGACTTGCCATTACAGATGCCAGTTTTTCTATTCTTATTATTTTAGCTCTGCAGGCAATAAATTCTGTTTTCATAGTTCTCATTTCTCTTTTGAACCATTCACATTCCATAAGGTTCTCTGTCTCAGTGAATATTGGATCATTTCCCTTTATTTTTCAGTATTTATTCATAGATACAGATACCTGAACTCATTTACTAGATGCAGAGACCAAATTTCCTTCTTTCGTTGATGTTTTCCATTTGTTTTATCTGTTTTTATTCAAGGTTGAGTTTTCTTCTCCTGAGCTCTTTGTTAATTTCAGTAACTTTTCCCTCTCATTTTCCCCTATTCACTGACTCTCCCCCCTCTCAAAGTGTCTAAGCCTCCTCTCACACTGGGCAATTCAAAATTAATCAACCTAGGTTATTGCCCCAACTGACTTTTGAGTAATCAAAAATGGCCCCCCTGAATGCTATACTCTTTCCCTCAGGTTCAGTGGAGTGCTTCATAGCCTCTGCCCCCACCCCTCCCACACCATATCCTATCCTGGCATCCTGTCCCACTCCCTTATTTCTGTTACCTGGCACCAGTAGACTGCTGCACTAATGCTACAGAGTTGTCCACCCTGGCACTGGTGATTCAGAGATTTGCAGTGCTGATACTGTGGGGATGCATCCCCCAGAGGCTTTTGCTCTTGATTAGCTATAGTGGCACTGACTATCCGTCATGGCCCAGGCAAACTTCCATGACCTGGAGCTGGTGTTGTAACAGAACTGGAAATAGGGAGGGGTATGGGATGTGGAAGTGAGTATTTTTATAAGACCAAACCCATGTGTCAAGTCCTTGCATCTTCTAGTACAGCCTCACTGCCAGGGTGCCAAAAGAACTCAGGGTGATGGAGTGTTAAGTTTCTGGGTTTGAATTGTTTATTTTTAACCTTCTTTAGGATTCTGGGTGTCTTAGACCATGGAGAGAGTTGACGCTACTTTATCCTGGGAGCATAAACTTCTGTTTTAGAGATGTTTGAGAGATCATGGGAATTAGAGAAAATGTCTTCCATCTTATAAAGAAAATTTTGAGAGAATTAGAAAGTTTGACCAATACGATGACCACAATTACAGACCATCAGTCAACCCCCTTTTAACTCTGTTAGTGGAGGACAATGTTAAATTTTACTCTGTTTCTTGCTACTCCTGAGCTCCAACTCTTGTTTCATTCAGGAATCTACCATTGTCCAGGAAGTGATCCTCTTCTCTCTAGGAATTCTTTTGCTCATCTGCTCATCTCATTACTGTTCTACTATTGTCATCTCTGTGGCTCAGAGACTCCTGAGGGCAAAGAGGAAGGGACTGTATGTATGAGTAGCTTTCCCTACCTTTGTGGGGACCCAAGCCCATTTTCTCTGTTTGCTCTGATCTCTCTCTGTTCCATATTTGATTATTTCCTTTTAAAGGTCAAATCCAAGGGGGGAGGTTCAGCTCTGTTCCAGAAATGATTCAATCGGTCATCCTCAATGTGGTATCAATAGGCTAGTAATCATTCAGGATGAGGCTACTTGTTCATCCCCTATCAAGATGGTGTCATCACAGTTCCAAGTGTGTTGATGTATTTGTATAGGTAGTATAAGAGGTGGATTTAATGGAGGTCATAATTCCAAATTTTAAAAAAATTCCTAATACAGAATCTATTAAAACCCACTCAGACTTTTATCCCCAGTAAAACAAGTGGTCAAATTAAACCTTTCCCCAGCATTCCTCACCACTGACTCCACCACCACAAAGGCTTTCTTTTAAGGTTCCAAGGGGGCAAGGTTGAAACTTGTGCAATAGAACTCTAGAGCAGTCCTCTTGATCCTGCTGCCTTAATGGGTATGAAAAGGTGATTTTGCATCAAGTAGTGGCTGGAGCCTCCATCTCAAGAGTAAGGAGGACAAGTGCAAGTCACACCTCTGACGTATGCTGACTCTGTGACCCTGGCATCTCAAAGACTAAAAGGATGACCTGAATTGGGAGAGAACATTTTCTCTCTTAATAGATCCTTATAACAAAATCATATATCCAGGCTCTGACCTTATCTTTAAAGGAACATCTCTTAGGATGTCCTAAGCCTCCTGACTCTTATGGTCAACTGAAAGTAGATTCTTTCTGATTATGGGAAATCTGGAAACCTTTGAGATAGTAGACAATGAAGTTTATCCCTTTATCCCATTGCAGGCTTGTTTCTAGGCATTTTTGATCCCTTAGAATGGCCTAACACTGTCACAATGGGCTTGTGACAAAGGAAACACTTGCTCCAACCTTTGAACGGACCTGCTATCCATAGCCGAAAAGACATATTGTGAGCACTGCATCCTTCTTCCTAGGCTCACTTTCTTACTCAATTATGGCACTGATCATGGACCTCAAAATTTTTAGCATCTCTTGAAATGCCTGTAGGTGATTGATCTCACCTCTAAGATCAAATATCAGCTTTGTTTTGCATTTAAAACCTTTCACGATCTGACTCCAACCTATCTTTCCAGCCTAAGCCATTCAGAGGAAATGTCTTTGTCTTGAATTTTGTTGTTCAGTCATTTCAATCATGTTCGACATTCTGTGACCCCGTTTGGGGTTTTCTTAGCAAAGATACTGGAGTGGTTTGTTATTTTCTTCTCGCATCATTCTGAGATGAGGAAACTGAGGCACACAGGATTAAGTGGTTCTCCTACAGCCACATAGCTAATAAGCGTATGAGGTCAGATTTGAACTCAGGAAGATGAATCTTCTTCCTGATTCCAGATCTAGCAGTCTATGTACTGTGGCACCACCTAGCTGCCCAATGTATTCTAATGTTAATGTTTCCTTCTACCTTCTTCAAATCCTATTAACTTTCTAAATGGAAAAGGATGGAAGAGGTTGTGAGAGAAGAAGGAATAAAGAATTAGATTGAACATTTGTTGTTTCAGCTATGAGTCAAGGCCAAGAGAAGGCCTGAGTCCAAATTACTTAATAAGCATCTGCCAATTCAACTCAGAAGTGTATCTCTGTAGCTTATTAGTACAGTGTGAATTGATCAAAAAGGCTTTCAAATGTTTTCTATTCGGAACTTGCCAAACTGGGTAGGCACATGAAAAGAGGTGAAAGAAACCTCCTGAAATGTGCTTTTTATTGGTATATTTTGGTTTTATATCAGGTTAATTTCTCTCTCTCTTCCATCTCTTCTCAACCATTTCTTTTGCCAAAGAGAGAAAAAAAACAACAGTCCAGAAAATCCACCATATCTGACAGTACATGCAATGTTCCATACCTATAGAGCTCCATATCTGTGTAGAGGGGACATTTATCACTTCTTCTGTGACTGTCTTCACACAGCAAAACTTATCCACACTTCATGGCAGATCTACGGGGATCTCAGACCCACCATATATGAGGAGTAGAGAACATCCTCCTCCATCTAACCTTCAAAATTTCTTGCTTTTTTCCCCCTAGACCCCAAGCCTCCCCCATATGCCTGTTTTTCATATTTAAATGTTTCCTTTAGTTTCATGGATAAGTGAAAGAAGCAGACCAACAACTCATCTCCTGTCATCTTGGGAAGAGACTCTAGCCCAGGATGGAGGATGAGCAGGATCCTAGTAATTATATTCTTCTACCACCAGGGACTTAGAATTGAAATTGTGTGTGTGTGTGTGTGTGTGTGTGTGTGTGTGTGTGTGTGGTGTGTGTGTGTATGTGTACTTATGCTGGTGATTCTCTATGCCATGCAAACAGGTGTACTTAGTGACTGCCACAAATGTCCTTTGCCTTGTTTCCTTGCTCTGCTCTTCCAGCAAGAAAACCTGCAGCCAACTCATCTACCCATCATTTTGTCAGTTGAGAGGAAAGACCTTTTTTGTTTGGTTGCTGATGTTGTGTTCCAGTTACTTCAAAGTAGTCTACACACTGCCCCTCTCCACACCATTTCCCAATTCAATTTTAGTTCATAAGACTGGAATATACTCAAAAAATTACCAAAATACAAAGACCCAATTAATCAACAAGTATTTATTGTTTTTCAGCGCCTACTCTCTGTCAGGCACCGTGCTATGCCCTGGGATATAAATATGAAGAATGAAACAATCCCTACTTTCAATTAGCTCATTAAACCCCCAGGCCATAGGCTATCTTCCTCCCTCAGTAACAACCACCCTCAAATACATAGGATTCAACAACTTACTGTTAATAGTCATATGACTTATTAATAATACCAGAATAAGACAAAAGTGAACAGTAATTAAAATGGTGTTTTAAAATATTATGCCATAGCCAGAGTTGAATTTTGCCTTTCCTTTCTACCCTTCCTCCTCATGGAAGAAAAAGAGACTGATATTTAAATCATTTGGGGGAACTTTTCTAATGTAACACTGAGTGAGCAGAGAGAAAAGAAAACAACTGTGGACTCTGCTTAGCTTTCACCAATGGTAGTATAGTCTACCAAGCCTTGATCTCATCTAGACTCCTGAGTTTGCTTCTCATTGCTGGAAGAGTCCACAACCATTGTGAAGCAGCTCGTCTTGCTCTCAGCTCCTTGGCCAAGAATGCTTGGCTTTGCATTCCCCTGTTGTGGCTGCTTTTAAACCCTTTCAAACCCAAGAGGAACTTCCAGAGACCAGGCTAGCTTCTTCCTATTATCATTCTGTATCATAGATTGTAAGAAACATCTCAGACAAAAGTCCTGCCAAGGCTAAAAGAACCAAGAAAACCTATAATTCTGGGAAATGTACTCCCACACACATTTCCTGGGTCACCAGGTCTCTTTGGCTTCATTCTCTTGAGTCTTCCTGGTTATGTAACTAAAAGATATCTTGAGGCTCAAGAAGCCAGATTAAATACCCCTTTCTCAAGTCACTGCCAGACCCTGAAGGCTGGGGTGAAGGCAGGGCAGACAATCAAGTCATTGCCCATGAGATGGAGAGCAGATTCTCAGTTTCTGTTCCTCTGAGCTAAACTCTGCTGAGGCAAAGAACTCTCTCCCTCCTACTTTTTGCCTGTATCCTCAACCCACCCACAACCTTGCCTTCCAGTCTATAATCTTCTTTGTTTTTGTTTGTGTCTTGTAAAACCTCACTGTCTCCAAGAGAAGTAGGACTACTCATTCTTTACTTCACTCTCAGTCCATCCCTTTGCCACCAACACAATCTTTCCATCCATGTTATCTACCCATCTCTAGGTCATTCTCCATTCTTAACGAGTTTAGCACTTGGTTACAACTTCCACCCCAATCCTTGCCTTCACACTTGAGAAATTCAATATGTATCTTGATGTCTCATCCTATACCCTGACCTCCTGGTTCATCAACTTTCTAAACTTTTCATCAACAAGCAGGGGTGATTATACCTTTACATCACCGTCACCCATAACATTTTACCTGCATAATTCTAAACTCTGGAATTCCTCTACAAGATCATCGAATTATAGATTTGGAGCTATAATGGACCTTAAGGACTCTCTTAGTATATAATCCCACCATATTAGAGCTGAGGGAACTGAGGAAAAGAGAAACTTTATCACTTACTCAGGATTATGTGTACGTAAGTGTGATTGTATATCTGGTTGGTTGGTTGTTGTCCTTCGTTTCTGAAGAGCACCAAAATGACATTGCCATGATAAAGTGAAGTTTCAGTGTGTCTGACTGTGGCTGATGAGACTAATACAAACTTGGAATGCTCTACCACAGGTTGGGCACAGATAGTCTGCATGAATATTTGGGGTGGATACTCTAAATCTGTGCATCTTACATTTACTTTGTGCTGTCTCAATTCTGCTTTGCTCCTAGAGCACAGTACCCTTTCTGTGTGGGCATGCCATGCTGAGTGGTCCTGTGCCAGTGTCTTGCATGTTGCAGAGACAAACCCAAAGTTCTTGAGAGAGACCTTGAGAATGTCCTCATATCGCTTCTTCTGACCACCATGTGATCACCTACCCCATGTGAGTTCTCCATAAAATAGTCTTTTTGTGTGTTATGGCCTCTGGTTCTTTCAGCTAGAAGCTAAAACGCCGCAGCTTACCCAGTGCTGAGCTGGCTGGTGTTGGAAAGCAGAGGCCAGGTGAAGTCTTTTGAAGTTTCTGCAGAGTTACCCTGGAGCTAGCTGCATTAAGTGTAAGGGAGGGGTGGTCTGGCCACAGGAGGTCTCCTCTGATGAGCTAGAGCATAGGCAAGCTTAGCAGTTGGTGATCCTGTCTGTGCTAGTGTCTTCCCGATTCCCCTGGCTGCGCTGAGGCATGCCTGGGGTCCTGGTTTTGGTGGTTGCGGGCTTTACCCCTCTGGGGCTCAGAATCTTCTCCTGGCTTGTTGAGATGGGGCTGTCTGGGACAGCTCCAGTCCTGCACTGGTCCCCTTCAGTCACAGCAAGAGGGACCCTCCTTAGCAACTTTCCTAGACTCACGGGCTAAGAGACTGTTTACCTCTTCTGCTGTTCCCACTGTTCCAGGGTTTTTTCCAAGGAGATATTTTCTGGACTCTTCAAGGTCAACAAGGGGAGGGAGACAGCCATTACCAATCATTCTGGCATTTTGGCTCCTGGAACGTACCATAAAATAGTCTTTTTTGGCAAGCATATATTTTACATTCCATCAATGTGGCCAGCCCATCAGAGTTGCGCTCTCTGAAGCATAGTTTGAATATTTGGCAGTTCAATTTGAGCAAGGCCTTTAGTGTCTGGTACCTTATCCTGCCAGGTGATCCTCAAAATCTTCCTGACAGTTCAAATGGAAGTGATTCAGTTTTCTGGCATGGCGCTGATTGACTGTCCATGTTTCACAGGCATGCAACAATGAGGTCAGCACAACAGCTCTGTAGACATTCAGTTTGGTAGTCAGTCTAATACCTCTTCTCTCCCAAACTTTTCTTCACAACCTCCCAAATATTGAGCTAGCTCTGGCAATGCATGTATCAACCTCATTGTCAATGGGTACATCCCTGGAAAGTACACTACCAAGGTAAGTGAACTTATCCTCATCATTCAAATCTCCGTTTATTGTAACTGATGGTTCCACGTATGGATGGTGTGGTGGTGGCTGATGGAACACCTGTGTTTTCTTGTTAATTATTAGGCCAAAATTAGCACAGGCAACAGAGAATTGATGTATACTTTGTTGCATCTCAGCTTCAGAGGCTGCATTGAGCGAATAATCATCTGCAAACAGAAAATCATGCACCAATACTCCTTACACTTTGGACTGTAGTCTTTTCAAACTGAAGAACTTACCATCAGTATGGTAGATGGCCTTGATGCCATGTTCATCCTCATTGAAAGCATTTGTCAACATGGCTGAAAACATCATGCTAAAAAGCATGGGATCAAGCACACAGCCCTGTTTCACTCCGCTGGTGACTGGGAAGGCAGGAGACCCTTGTCCACTATCCAGAACCCTGGCAAACATGCCATCATGCAATTGATGCACAATATTGATGAACTCCTCCAGGCAGTCAAATTTTGACATAATTTTCCATAAGCCCTCATAACTAATAGTGTCAAAGGCCTTGGTCAGATCTACAAATGTTGTGTGGCATTTCTCCTGGAGGTGTCAGGCAGCAAATACCATATCAACTGTTCCTTGGCCCTTTCTGAAGCCACACTGGCTCTCAGGTATATGACCATCTTCCAGGTGGTAGCTCAGCCTATTAAGGACGAATCTAGCAAGAATTTTGCCAAAAATAACTAAGAGAGAGACCCCCGCCCTGTGATTTTCACAGGACAATCTATTCCCTCTACCTTTATAGAGATGAACAATGGAGCCATCCCTTAACTCCTGGGTGATAACTTCCTCTTGCCAAATAACCTGGAAAATTCCAGTCAGCTTTTGTATGGTCCCCCTATCTTGTAAATCTCAGCTGGAATACAATCAGCATCAGGTGCTTTGTCACATGAAAGGAGCCTAATGGCTCTCAAAACATCTTCTTCAGTTGGACGTTCAGCTAAGGAGGGACTGATTTCAACCCGAGGTAAATGGTCAATGGCCTCAGCAATGATTGATGATGGTCTGTTGAGAACATTATGGAAGTGTTCAGCCCATCTCTCTAGGATAATGTCCTTATCACTAATCAATGTGACTCCATCAGCACTGAGTAGCTGTGATGCACCATAAATTTCTGGTCCATAAATAGCTTTCAGGGAATCATAAAAGCGCTTTGCATTGTTATTATCAGCATAAAGCTGAATTTCATCTGCCTTCTTACTGAGCCAGGAATCCTGAATCTTTCTAAGCTTTGCTTGTACTTTGCTTTTGGTGAAATTAAAGAAGGCAGCATTTAATTCCATCAGAATGTACATATGTATGTACATACGATACATATAAACATATACACACATATATATGTATGTATACACACACATATAGACACACATATATAGACAGAGAGAGGATTTCAACCTCTCTCCAAATGACTCCAAATCTATTGCTCTTTTTTGCAATATCCTTCTTCCTCATCCTTTGCTTCACTCTTAAGTTTGTCCTTCCTCTTGTTGTGCTATATTCCCAAGTCTCCCAGTTTTGCCTCACTTAACCTCTTCATGGCCCTGGAGGATGAGTTCCTCTGTATACTATCTTTTACATTGAATCCCTTACCCTCTTGATTTATCAGTACTCTGTAATGACATTAACACCCAGCACAGTGTCTAGCACCAGTAACTGCTGATAATATGCCTGTTGATTGATTAGCTATTGATATGCCATATAGGTTGGGAAACTCAAGGGGGTATTCTGGGAAGAACGGCATACTAATTTAGAAAAGAATTCAACATATCACTAAATTTAACCCTATATATCCATTTCGTAGGTACAATGAGGAATAGTCTAATTTAAAACATCAGATTTATTGCATAATACCGAACAGTATGCACACACATAGAAAATAAACATTTCATATCCTTGTATTATAAAGAGACTGAAAAACTACCAATGTAGCAATCAGAGAAGTTTAGAAAACAAAAAGCAAAATCCTATATCCTTTTGTTGAGATGTGTAAAGTTTAATATCTTGTAATATCATGTGGTTCATAAATACTGCATATTATATAAATAAGTTTTCTCTAGCTTAGAAGGTCTTTAAAATTAGATTCACGTGAATTTTTTGATCATGAAGGACATTTTTCCATGATGTGGAAGGTAGTAGAATTCCATTCCTTTGAGAAACATCTATGTGATTCGAACATAATTTTCCACTGTAACCGAGCATTTCAAATTTGTAAAACATAAATTCTGTAATAAAGAATGTCCTTAATTTGCCAGCATTTAGTGAAGAGGGAAGAAAAATCTGTTGGATAGAAATTTTGCACTTTTAATGTAAATTTCAAAAGAATAAATTGCATGCATCCTCTGAAGGGGAGGAAGAAAGGACAACTTAAAGCTACAGAAAAACAGAAGGGGGGAGAGGAAGAGTTCTAAGGGGGAAAGGGAAGGGGGGGTAGGAAGAGGCTCGGAAAGAAGAAAAATTAAAAAGTGAGGGAAAGTGAGTTAGGGAAGAACTGACTAGAAATTTCACACTGTTACATATGGTTTATTGCTACTTTCTCCTGGCACAAGAGAGACTCTCTAAAAACAAAACTTGCCAGGAAAGCAGAATAATGCAAATAAAAAACACATTCTTTTTTTTTTTTCCAGAGGGACATGCCTAAAAGAGGCAGAAATAGAACGTTTTCACTGAAATGCCAAACTACTGTGCAAATCCTTCAGAAGGAAAAGGAAGGGGGCCATATTCATAAAAAAGGAGTTTTATTTTGTTTTTTTTTGAAGCTCTTTAAAAAAAAATGTACAAAGGTTCATTGTAAGTTCTCAAAGCTAGACCAAAGCCATAGACTGAGACTCAGTGGTTTAAAACTGTGAAACAGTCATTTCCTCCTGAGAGTCAGAGCAATGGCTGGGGCTTTGAGTCAAAGCCAGCCAAATGCACCAGTAAAATTTCAAAGGCTTCCAAGAGAGTGAATGATTCAACATTCTTAGGTAAGGAAGTAAAGGTCAACAAGAATGGAGCTTTTAGAAGAATGAAAGAATGGGATACTGGACAAGGAGTAATTGTAAAGGGGGAAAGGCATCTAGAAACTGACAGCTAGGAAATGACTACTGTTTTACCCAGCAAATCACCAACCACATTGAGAAGTGTGAGGGAGAGCTGGAATGGAAGAGGCTGAATCTGAGAAGGTAGTCTTTATAAAATCTCCAAATGAGAGTCAATTCCCCATTCCCGAACTCACTCCACCCCCAACCCAAAAGCTGATTTGTTAGAGTTGGTATCCCTAAAAACATATCACTGAGATGCAGTCTTCAAATATTTCAACCCAATTCGATTGCACAAATCCAAAATAAAAATCACTCCATGTGGTGTTCTGCACAAGGCCCAGTGTGGGCACTGGGGTAGGGCAGATGAACCTGGGGTGCCTCAGGCTAAACTAAATCCCTCATAGTGGTCAATAGCCTGAGTCAGGCGCATATTCAGGATCTCTTTGCTGCTGTATTTGGGTAGATCTAGAAGGTTGTAGCAAGTATGAGCCACAGGCAAATATTCCTCTCCACTGGTTGTGGACTGGATGATGATTCGAAGACTTGACATTCCATAGATAGGGATCCGGTCACTGCCTGTCAGAAATACTGGGAATAATGGAAAAAGGTATTAAAACCATAGCCAAGTAAAGAATGCCAATCCCCACTGGTTTTTGTGTTCAATCCTGATTCACTTCTACTAAGGCTGAAAACACATCTTATAGCAGTTTGTGCTAAACAGGCCATTATTTCTTTTCTTTTTCTAATTTCTTTTTAATTTATGGACTAAAAGAAGCATTTCCATGATGTAGTATAATAGAAAAAAGATGACTGCACATGAAACTCAAATCTATTATGTACAATTTGCCATTCCTTTTAAAAATATAATGAAGTTATCATGTAAATTTCTTTTTTTCTTCCCTCCACCCCTTTATGTACCCCAGAGTTCATCACAGATAACAGAACTCCAGAGTTAGAAGGGATATGCATAGCCATCTAGTACAACCAACAGATGGTAACCTTTTAAGAACAGGGACTATCTTTTGCCTTTCATTGTATCCCACTGCATCACATGGTGCCTGGGCCAGAGCTTGTTCCCTGACTGACTCAGTAACCCTATACAAGGTCATTATCATGATTTCATGGTCCACACCTGAGATTTCACTGTCCACAACTGTGATTTTACTGGTGTAGGGAATTCTCATTGAGAAAGACTGCACTTCTGTGGACAGTACTGCATCACAGTTCTAGGAAGCCTCATCTGATTGGAGGACTGGAGGGTGGAAAAAAGAACTCCCTCCAAAGCCTCCATGGCTCCAAGGCCTGCCATCTCTTAATTCCCACCAGCCACACTCCTTTCGACTGGATTCCAACATGCCCCTATACCGAGCACCTTGCCACCCCCCCGTCCTCAATCTTCTTGTTCTCCATGTAGCATCTGACATTGCTTGCTGCCCATCCCCTCCCAAATATTCTCACAGTTCCAGGTTTTCAATGACACTGTTCTCCTGGTTCTTCTCCTAGCTGTCTGATTGAGCCCTCTCGGTCTCTTATGCAGAATAACCATTGATATTTGGATGACCTCACAGTTTTATCCTGGGTCTTTTCCCATCTCTATTGTCTCTCAGTGTTCTCATCAACTGCCAAGAGAGTGCAAGGTTCATTTATTTCTATGCAAATCTACATATGTAACCCCCTCTTCCTACTTCTTGATATGCACCTTCCCAAGCAGATCTCTAGTTTCTGCCCTGCCAGGGCCATGCTGATTAGTGAGAGCTCATGACATCTGAACAGCCCTGGCCACCCAAACATACCATATTTCTGCCATGCTACAGTGCACATTCCCTCTGCCTCCCACCCTAACTTTCCCCTTCTTTCTATGGGAACAGTAATTGAATCAAATCTACCATGGCTCCAGGAAAACACATCATTTTATAGCTCTGTGATTGAACTCATCATCATCCCTGTGTCTTCATTTTCAGGCTACCCTTCTCTTATATTCGTTATCTCCCCTATTAGATGACCAACCGCTGATGGTCAGGTTAAACACAGGAGTCCTGAGAATAGGAGTTCTCTCCCGATCATAGCCCTCCTTCCAGCCCAAAACTTGGAGCAGCCCTTGCGAGAAGGGGCCCACCACACTATTACTACCATCAGCCAAGTGCCATTGACAGAGCAGGTAGGACCACCTAGCTGAAGCATTAAGATGTTCTGAAGCTGCCCCTACCTCTCCTCAGATCCTGGAGGAGATAACCTTAAGTCCAATAGCCCTGAGTATAGCCATTCCATTCTCCACCCTCCCACCCACACCCAGGCCAATGGACCTTGCCACTCAGCTCTTGGAGCCATTACTGAGGGAAATAACTCACATGAGAAAAGGGATAACACTGATCACAACCAATCAATGGCCAAGTAAGACCCAAAGCCCTAGGAACTGCAACACAGATGAAGAAGAAGAATAGGAAATTAATACAATTTATATTTTTATTTCTGGCATTTACAGCTACGGCTGCTGGAGCCACAATCCAAGGAAACAACCCTTGTGGAGATGTTACCTGGAAATTCCCTTCACTGGGACCAAACCCCCTACCTTCTTAGTAATGATAATATCAGCAAGCATTTTATAACACTTGAAGGTTTACAAAGCACTTTACATATCATCTCACTTAACCCTCACAACAACCTTATAAAACAAGTGCTATTCTTATTTCATTTTATTAATGAGGAATCTGAGACTTGCTCAGGGTTCAGACTCAGGTCTTCTCAACTCTCCACAGTTAGAAAGACCTGAAAAACAAAGTTTTTGCACCTAAGCCCTTGGCATTTTCAAATAGTTCATGAGAAACTGATATAGTTTTATTAATAGAAATGATATTTTAAAATATGGACTGCTTTGCTTCTACACCTTACAGATCCCAGGGTCTTCCCATCTGATTTTCAGCTAACACGTCCTACCAGCTCCTCCATTAAAAGGGGATCTCCTTTTTGAAAAAATGTGAAAGTTTTAAGAAATTGTTTTAACATGTAAATGGGGAAAAATAAAATATTAAAAAAAGAATGTGAGTTCCTTATTCCAATAGCTGCTATATTTTTGTCCATGCTACTTCCACAATATCTCCTGCATCTATCCCTTTTATCTCCCTGCAGGGCAACCATCCATTCAGCTCTGATCACTTCTTTCCTACATGATTCCAATAGCCGGGTCCCTTTTTTCATTAGCTAGTGCCTAGTTTTGACTGCTGTATTCCAATTCAGCATTTGAAATGCTAATGAAGAGAGATCAATCTCACTAAAGTTCTCTTTATTGTTACAAATATTTTTATTATTATCACAATTTATTATTCTCACTTTTCATGTGGGTCAGATAGAAATGGTAAGGAGAGGTCACTGTCATTCCTTTTTTATTTAATAACTGCTGATATAATTTCATCTTCAGGACAACTGGAGGAAGCAGGTTGACGTACCTATTTCCACACGGGTTTTACTTTTTTAAATAAATTTTCTTGTCAAAGGTTGAAGAGGTTTCCTTTCCTTTTCTTGTAAATTCAGCAAAAAGTTTTGTCTGCCCCCAACTCCCAAGCCCCAAAGTAAATGTGTAAGAAGAAGCAGTCCAGCCTTAAAGTCTCCTGTTGCCAAAGACTTCCTATAAAGGATATTGGAGGACAAGAGGAAGTTCTACAGACCCAATTGAGTGTGCCCTTCACTTATTAGTACAAGGCATCCTTGGTAATTTTTGCACTCTTTTCCCAAATTGTAATTAATTTCTTGCAATAACTGTTACTTTTTGATATACACTATGGAAATATATGTAAGGCATACTTTGAGTTTTGTTTTTTCCTTTTGGTCATGGGAGGCAGGGAATGAGTTAATATTTCTCACATAATTTCATCTAGAGAGCATTTGCTGCTAAGTATTGGAGAACAGTAGGGAGAGCCCAAATAACTTTTCAACCCTTAAAATTATTCCTAAATTCACAAATCAAACCTAATTGCTTTACTTGCCTCTAGTTTCTTCCTCCCCAGTGCATCTTCCTCACAAGTGACAAACTGATTATTTTTGTAAAACCACAGGTCTGATCATGTTGCTACCCTGCTTAAGAAAATTTAGAGATTCCCTATCGAGTCTAGAATAAGACAGAAATGCCTTTGTTAAAGTCCTTCACAATCTAGGCCAACAGCAGCCCCATATTACTATCACCATGTCCTTTATGCTGTAGACTAATTGCCTTACTTGGAGATCTCCTTACTAAATAATCTGTGCTTTGGCCCAACCTGCACCACCTTCTGGGAAAGCCTCTCTCTTCTCCTCTACCTCTGAGAATCTTTAGGCATCTTCAAGGTTCAGCTCAAGCTCAAGAAAGAAGCCTTTCTGTTCTCCCTGAATTGTGAGTCTCACACACACATAAACACACACACGCACACCATCCCCAATTACTTTTTTCTGTATTTATATATTTTATATTTAATCATCTGAGTAACTGCTGTTTTCACCCTAGTAGATTGTGTAAGTACCTTAAGGGCATAGGAATTCAATTTTTATCTTCGAATCCCTAACAGAAAAGGCACTGAGTAAAGGCTTAATTACTGAAATGAGATATACTTCTCATTTATACTTACAAAGAAATTTCTTCTTTTTTTCCAATGGAAATTCATGAAAAGTTTCCCAAAACATTTTCACTGTGGGATGCGTAGCTGAGTAATCACCCTTATAGACTGTGCTCTGTTAAAGAAAAAGTCCAAAATTTCACAAAAACAATAATACAAAGAAATTTACAAAAATAATAGCAGTCCTCAGGGTCTTGTTCTCCAGACAGTAAACATACTAACAAACAACAAAATTGATACAAACCAGCAAACTTTGGAAAATTCATGCATTTGCTCATCTATCCTATGAGCATACCCTCAAGAAGTGAGAGCCAAGTGGTATGGTATCCAGAGAGCTATGGAAGACGGCCTTGCTAGACATTGGGGAAACACTGAATTACCTATGGAAGACAGAGGGGGCAAGGGCAGGCTCAGGAAAACCAAGGGACAGGATAAGGAGCAAACATGTTTAGGGGGAAGAAACTGAAAATATAAATGGTTAAGGCAGTCTCTCAAAGACTAAGGATGCCCATTAAGGTTAGAGAAATTCTAATAAATTGGGGTATGTTCTTGAAAAGGCTAGGTTCAGAACAGACCCAGCACAGAGTATGTCTGCCCTCTCTCCACCAAAACGTCATATTATTTCCTTACCTTTTCCAACTCTTCCCAATTATAATTGCTGTTCCCCACAATCATGGCCCTGAGTTCTGAAGGCTGGAAGAGTTCCAGTACTTTGCCTCCACACACCTTCAGAAAACCACTAGAAAAGGCCGCGTACCATTCATGGATCGACAGGTGGAAGACATAGTTAACATAAGCATCCACAAATTCTTGCCTGCCCAAAGAAGAGAAAATAGAAGACATTAAGGTTACATTGTGTGTGTCAACAAGGGTATCATACTTCAACATTAGCATTTTTATTCCTTTTCAATTCTCATCATCATTTTGGTTCCTGTAGTCATATTTTTAGAGTAAAGTCTATTCCCACTGTTTTATATTGATGGAGGACTATTGTATTGAATGTCTACTTGTCTTGTTTTTTTAACGATACCCAAAATAAAACCTTTCACCAAGAAAGAGGATGCCTACTGAATGGAACTGAATGGAATCCTACTAAAGAGAAACAACCACAGTCAGTAATTTCAGTACCAAGAACTCCCAGTGAACAACTGAATGTATCTTCCACGCTCAAATGTGAGCAAACCCTGTACCTAAAACAGTTTCTTTGGGGCAAGAGTGTGATTACTGGCCTGCTTCTTCAGATTCATGTGCAGAAAGATCACCTTATCCTAAAAGAAACATTCATCAGATCTAAATATATGCCAAATATAAGAAGGTGCCCTCACTGTCCCAATTCACTCAAGACTAAGACATCAGATAATCTTGTGAGATTGTTCAAAATGTCTTCAAACAAGATATACTTGAATACACGCACAAATTCTCTCTCCTCTCTCTCTCTCTCTCTCTCTCTCTCTCTCTCTCTCTCTCTCTCTCTCTCTCTCCCTCCCTCCCTCCCTCCCTCCCTCTCTCTCTCTCTCTCTCTCTCTCTCTCTCTCCCTCTCTCTCCCTCTCCCTCCCTCCCTCCCTCCCTCTCTCCCTCCCTCCCTCCTTCTCTCCCTCCCTCCCTCTCTCATCCTGGACAGATGTGATCACTAAAATACCTTCAGTCACTCAACCAACCCAACATTTGATCATTTTAACTGGCAAAATGTTTTGTTTATATTTAACTTAAATCCTTTAGCTATGTTTAAACTATTAGATTTCATATCAGACATTGTTGACTTTAGCTGACTATAAAAGTCTGTAAAAAAAAATCTGTAAAAAGTTAAGATTTAAGAGAGAGATAGTGGTATGTCAAGACCTAAGGAAGCCCAGATCCTCCACATATATATTTATATTAAACAAATGCTAGGCCAGTTTCTCTTTTCTCACCTCCTTTTTTGTAAAGCAGGGAGGGGCAAAGAGAGGAAAAAATACAAGAAGACAAGACAGAGGAAAATACACAGTTAAAAATCACGATGAACAAGAACGAGATGAATGTGCCAATAAAACAGAAGAGGATAACAAATAAATTATAAAGCAGAATCAAGAAATGTTGTTTATAAGAAATCCATGAAACATGATGATTCCCACAGAATTAAAAAAAGAGGCTGGAGCAGAATCTATTATGTTGCAATTTAACTCAAAAAATTAGGAATAGCAAGAATTTCTGACAAAGCTACAATCAAAGCAGACAGCAGAAAGAGATAAGCAGAGAAACTAAATTATGCTCCAAGGCACCAAAGATAATGAACCAATATCAATACTTAATATATATGACCCAAATAACATAGCAGCTATTTGAGGGAAAGGCTTATCAAATTGCAGGGAAAAAAAGACAAGAAGAATTCTAATAGTGAGGAATCACAATGTACCCTTTGAGATTGAGCGAAATCTAACCAGAAAGATTAGGACATTAATCAGGACATGAACAGAATTTTAGAATAAATAGATATATTAGATATCTAGCAATTATGAATGGAAAAAGCAGAGTGTGTATATATGTATATATATACACATTTATATATATACATATTTCTATATAAATGTGTGTATGTATACATATATGTACACACAAATGTGGCACTTTTAGAAAAATTGGCCATGTATTAGGGCACAAAACTTTCACCAACAAATGCAAAAAAATAAAAAATACTAGACACACCCTTTACTGCAACTACAATCCAATAAAAATTATATTCAACAAAGGCCCTTTGAAGAGAATTAAAAACTAATTAGACACTAAATAACTTAATTCTGAAGAATTGATGGGTCAAAGGACAAATCGTGGAAGCATTCCAAAATTTCATCAAAATCATGACAACAATTAAACAAATACCAAAACTTACAGGATTCAGCTAAAGAAGTCCTTAGGGGACAATTTCTGTCTCTATACTTTCATTAACAAAAGAAAAAGAACAAATCAATGAACTGGGCAGGCAACCAAAGAAATTTAAATTCTAACCCAACACCAAAGTAGAAATTCTGAAAATAGAAGAGATGGACAAAATTAAAAGAAAAAGAAAAAACCATTTAAAAAACTCTTGAAGTGATCAAACTGGGAAGTTTGCATGGGTGGGGGGAACTCATAAAATAGATAAACAATTAGCTAATCTAATTAAAAGAGAGGGGACAATTAAACTGTTCATATCAGAAATAAAAAAAAGAATGAACACTAACTAAGAAGGAAATGAACCATTTTGTTAGGTGAAACAAATCAATAAATTAGATGAAATGAACAAATACTTAGAGAAATATAATATACACAGAGCAACAGGGGAAAATAATAATCCAATATCAGAAATACAACTGAACAAACCATAAATGAACTTCCAAAGGGATAAAAAAATCCAGGAACAGATAGATTTATAAGTGAATTCTACCAAATAGTCAAAGATAAGTTACTTCCACTGTTAAATAATGTATAAAAATAGAAAATGAAAGATCCTTCCAAATTCTATAATGCAAATTTGATTTTGAGACATAAGCAGGGAAGAGACAGAGCAGTGGAAAAAAAATGACAGGCCAGTATCCACAATGAACATCAACACAAAAATATTAAATAAAATAATTAGGCCACTAATTATGAAAAATCATACGCAATGACTAGATTGGATTTACATCAAGAATGTACTGTTTGTTCAATATAAGGAAAAATATCAACATAACAGATGATCTTAGTAACAAATTTTAGTAGATTTGACAAAATCTACTCTTGCTCACCCCTTTACTGTTAAAAAAATAGAAAGCATAGATTACCACAGTAGCTACCATGTTATTTTGAGCATATATATTAAATACCAATACTTATTCACTATTTCTATTTCCTTTATGCTTAATGTAGTTTCCCTACAATGGACTTTTCTTTATTATGGTAAATGATATTTGTCTAAAACCAGGATCAAACATATGAAATATAGAAAGGTTAGAGGCATTTTCAATTAAGATCAAGGATAAAGCAAAGATTCCACTATCACCACTATTACTTAAAATAGTGCTATAAGTGCCTTCTCTAGCGATAAAAAAAAAAATCAAGGAACTAAATATAGGCAAGATTGAAACAAAATGATTTTTTTGCATATTATGTAGTGATCTATATAGAGAATCTGAAAGAGTCAACTAAAATTTCAACTTGCAGAATGAAAAATAAATCTACATAAATCATCAGTATTCTGGGATATTTCCAACAAAACTCAGAAAACACAGAATGGGAAATTCGATTCAGAATATATCAGAAACTATCTGCATGCAACTACTTCACTTTACAGAAATACACATAAAAGATAACTCTAAAAAGAGAAATAGTAAGAATTCACAGGCAAGTCAAGTCAATATAATTCAAATATTATTAACTAAATTAATCTATTTGATACTATACCACTCAATTACCAAAGGATAATTTTACAAAGCTAGAAAAAAAATAATGAAATTCTGGAAGACAGAATTTTGCCTGGAAGACAAAAAGGTCCAGAATCTCAAGAGAAAGGAGGGAAAAAAGTGTAGAAATTATTATTACCAGGTCTCAAATTATGCTACAAAGGAGTAAAGAGTAACCATCTGAGCCTTCACAGCTGCCAGACAATCCTATATCTTCCTAAACAACTCACTATCCCAATTACCACAATGGTTCTTCTAAATCTTTTTATCTTCCTCAAACCTCTCATGCTTTCCTCCCCACCCCTCCCCCATACTCCATTCTCACAAGTGAGAACCTTGCCTTGTTTTATTTTTAAAACTGAAGCCAATCACCAAGAACTCCCTCTCCCTCTTCTCCCCTCCTTATCTCATATCCCTCAGATGTTTTCTATCACTATTTCTTCCTTCAACTGTCTCCCATGAAGCGGCTTTTGCCACTTCAAGCAAGCCTGTATGTGGTCCCAATTCCATCCCATCTCCTCCAGTAAAATGTCCCCTCTATCATCTCTGCTCTCTCTCTAATCTTTGATCTTTTCCTGTCTACTGGCTGTTTCCCTACTGCCTATAAAACTAGACCTTCATCCTCAAAAAACCCTGACTAAACTTAAAAACTAACCCTAAACTAAACATCTAAACCCATTAACTATTGACCCATATCTCTCTCACTAAACCAGCAGATTATGAAGGACAAGCCAAAAAGCTGCTAGAAGCAATGGTAAAGTAGCAGAGGAAAGGCCAAATGACCAACTCTGAGAAAGCATCCTGTTACAGTGGTCTCCACTTCCTTTGCTCTCATTCTCTGCTTAACTTCCTACAATATGGCTTCTAACCCAACACTCAACTAAAACTTCCCTAGAAAGTTACTGATAATATCTTTTTTCCTTTTGCTTTGTCTGAGGTCATGATCCCTACCCATGCCTTTGTTTCAGTTGAAGCAAAATAAATTGTCTCCTGCTCCTTATTGTGTTTGTCTTTCTGCTTCAAGAGGGTTTCTTGTAAAGAACATATTGTTGCACTTGGTCTTCTCTCTGGTCCGTACTCAGGTAGGGTCCCTGCTCCCTGGTTACTTCTGATATGCTTTTCAATCCTGAAACTGTAACCCAGAAATGGGTAATGGGAAAGAGTTGCCAAATGGCGACCAATCCTGCAGCCAGTGGTAGCAAAGGGGTCCCCTAAAATTGCTTTCTGATTCGGTATTCAATCCCCTTACCATCCCTGGACACTGAGTGTTCCTGGTTCCATTTTCACCACCATGCTCTGCCCTGGCAGCTGGTGTGACCAGCCCTCACTCTAGGGTCTACAGATCTCTATTTGTCTCCTTAAGCTGCTCTGGGATCAATGTGACTCTTTGTTGGTTATCCCAATTAGAATTCAATTTGACATGCTTTTTAAAGTTGTTTAAAGGGGTATGTTTGGAAAGCTTCACAAAAGTACAAACTTTTCTCTGTCTGCCAATAATCTCTTAATTGCCCAATCCAAAGACCTGTTATCAATATTCATCCTTCTTGGCCTCTCTATAGCTTCTCATGAATCCTCTCTTCTCTCTAGGTTTCAGGATACTGCTCTCTCCTGCTTCTCTGATTTGGCTCATTCTCAGTTGCCTTTGCTGAATTTTTATCGAGTTCATGCCCATTAACTGAGGCTGTCCTCCAAGGCTCAATTCTGGGTCTTCTTCTCTTCTCCCTCTATACTACTTTATTTGGTGATCACATCAACTTCCATTGATCCAACTGTCATTTCTACAGTGATGATTCTTGAATCAACTAATTCATCCCTAACCTCTTTGCTGACTTTCAGTCTTAAAGGCCAACTGCCTATCAGATATTTCAAATAAGACATCCTGAAGACATCTTAAACTCAATATGTCCAAAACTGAAGCTATTATCTTTTCCCAAAAAACCACTCCTCCCTTCTAAACTTCAGTGCTGCTGTAAAGGGCACCACCACCTCCCAAGTTCACAACCTAGGTGTCATTCTTAGCTCCTCACTATCTTTCACCCCTCACATCTAATCTGTTGCCAAGGCCTATCCATTTTATCTTTGCAATATTTCCTGAACACATTCTCTTGTCTCATACTGCTGCTAACCCTGATGAAAGCCTTCATCATACACCCTGACTGCTGCAATGTCCTGCTGGTTGATCTACCTGACTCTAGTTCATCATCCATGCTCGTGCCAAAGTGATTTTCCTAAAGTGAGGGTCCAATCATCCCATACACACACACACACACACACACACACACACACACACACACACACACACATCACCTCCCCATTTAATATACTTCAGTGGTCAAAATGCAAAGATGGTGGAGTAGAAAGACGCACATACTCTAGTGCATCCCCCACAGCCCATAAAATACATGTGAAAAATGACTCTCAACAAATTCTAGAGCAGCAGAAGCCACAAAACAACAGAGTGAAAGAGGTTTCCAGCCAAAGGTAACCTGGAATGCCAATAGGAAAGGTCTATCTCACAGGACACTGAGCAGAGCAGAGCAGGCACTGGGAGGAATAGGACCTGAACAGATTTCCGGGCCAGAATTCCCAGCAGGGAGGGTCCCAGATTCCTCAACCCACAAGTGACAAAGAAAGCTCCAAAGGTCAGTGTGGGAGGGTTTTACCAGCTGGAAGAGAGGGGAACTGGGTTCCCCAAGCACTGGCTCTAGGCGGCAGCAGAGGGCAGCATGTGGTCCATTGTCCAGGCAGCTCAGCTTAAAGCCTCTGGCAGAATAGAGCAGCTGATCTGAACCTCAGCCCTCAGTGGTAGCCCCACCCCCACCAAAAGCCCCTGGGGGAGTTGAGCAGCTGATCTGAATCTCACCCCCAAGCACGTTACTGGGGGGAGAAGAGGCACTAGGACCCTCCTCTTGACAAAGGATTCAGAAGTCAAGTAACTGGCTGGGAGAATGCCCAAAAAAGTGGAAAAAAATAAGACCATAGAAGGTTACTTTTTTGGTGAACAAGTGTCTCCTTCCATCCTTTCAGATGTGGAAGAACAAGGCATACTTTCAGAGGAAGTCATGGACTCTGCCTCCAGTACCTCCAAAAAGAAGAGCTTGAAAAACGTGTCAGCAGCCTGCTAAAGGAGAATCAAAAAAAAAAAAAATGCTGAGGAAAATAATACCTTTAAAAACAGGCTTGGAAAAAGAGGTCCAAAAAGTCAATGAGGAGAAGGAGGCTTTAAAAAGCAGAATTAGCCAAATGGAGAAGAAGGTTCAAAAGCTCACTAAACAAAATAGTTTTTTAAAAGAGAGAATCGAGTTCAGGGAAGCTAATGACTCTGAGATAAACCAAGAAGCTAGAAAACAAAACCAAAAGCTTGAAAAAATAGAAGATAATGTGAAACAACTCATTAGAAAAAACAACTGACCTGGAAAATAGATCCAGGAGAGATAATTTAAAAATTATGGGACTACCTGAAAGCCATGATCAAAAAAAGAGCCTAGACATTATCTTCCATGAAATTATCAAGGAAAACTGTCCTGATATTCTAGAATCAGAGGGCAAAATAAATATTGAAAGAATCCACAAATCACCTCCCGAAAGAGACCCAAAAAGAGAAACTCCTAGGAATATTGTGGCCAAATTTCAGAGTTCCCAGGTCAAGGAGAAAATAAGAAACAATTTGAGTATTGTGGAAATACAATCAGGATAACACAGGATATGGCAGCTTCTACATTAAGGGATCGAAGGGCTTAGAATATGATATTCTAGAAGTCAAAGGAACTGGGATTACAACCAAGAATCACCTACCTAGCAAAACTGAGTATAATACATCAAGGGAAAAAAATGGTCATTCAATGATATAGAGGACTTTCAAGCATTCATGATGAAAAAACCAAAACTGAAGAGAAAATCTGACTTTCAAACACAAGAATCAAGAGAAGCATGAAAAGGTAATCATGAAAGAAAAATCATAAAAGACTTTCTAAAGCTGAACTGTTTACATTCCTACATGGAAAGACAATATTTGTAATTCTCGAGACTTTTCTCAGTATTTGGGTAAGTGGAGGGATTATATGCGCACACACACACACAGAGACAGTACAGGTTGAGTTGAATCAGAAGAGATGATATCCATAAAAAAAAAAAATAAAAATTAAGAGGTAAGGGAGGAAAATACTGGGAGGAGAAAGGGAGAAATGGAATGGGGCAGGCTATAAGTCATAAAAGAGATAAGAAAAATCTTATTTAATGGAGGAGAAAAGGGAGAAGGTGAGAGGGAAAAAGTGAAGCTTACCCTCTTCAAATATGGCTTAAGGAGGGCATAACATGCTCTCTAAATTTGGTATGAAAATCTATCTTACGCTACGGGAAAGTAGGGGAGGAGGGGACAAGTGGGGTAAAGGGGATGATAGAAGGGACAGCAAATGGGAGAAGGGAGTAACTAGAAATAAACACTTTTGGGAAAGGACAAGGTCAAATGAGAGAATAAAAAAGGGGGGGACAGGATAGGATAGAGGGCAATATAGTTAGTACTACACAACATGATTATTATGGAAATCTTTTGCAAAACAACACATATATAGCCTGTATTGAATTGCTTGCCTTCCCAGTGGGGATGGGTAGGGAGGGAAGAAGGGAGAGAAGGTAGAATTCAAAGTACTAGAAATGAATGTTGAGGATTAATATTGCATATAACTGGGAAATAATCAAAACAGATAATGAGGTATAGAAATTTATCTTGTCCTACAAGAAAAGAGAGAAGATGGGCATAAGGGAAGGGTGGGATGTGATAGAAGGGAGGGTACATTGAGGGAATGGGTAATCGGAATGCAAGATATTATAGGGTGGGGGGAGGAGAGAGATGGGGAGAAAAATTGGAACTCAAAATTTTGTGGAAATGAATGCCAAAATCTAGAAATAAATAAATAAATACAAAAAAGAGAAAAAAATACACTTCAGTGGTCCGTATTACCTCCAGGTAATATTACTAATTTTAATTATATTATCAATAATATTAGAAATAGTCCCTATTACCTCCAAAAACAAAAATCCTCTGATTGGCATTCATAAAAAAGACTTTTTCCAGTCTTTTTTTTTAACCCTCAAGCACTATTTGATTCCATTACATTAGCCTCCCTGCTATTCTCCACACAAGACTCTGGGCATTTTTCTCTGGTTGTCCCCAATTCCTGGAATGCCCTCACTCCTCATCTCTGCCTATTGGCCTCCTTCAAGTCCCAGCAAAAATCCTACCTTCTAAGATCATCTTTCCAAATTCCTCTTAATCCTGTCTCCTTTCCTCTTGTTTATTTCTAATGTAGCCTGTAAATAACTTGTTTGTTTATTGCCTTACCCATTAACCTGAGAGTATCTAGAGGGTCTTTTGCCTGTCCTTATATCCTTAGAACTTAGCCCTGTGCCTGGCACATAGTAAGTGCTCAATAAATGGTTATTGACTGAAAATGGCAGTATATAACCTTTGGTGTGTCACTTAGCTTCTCAGTGCTCTAGGCAGTTCTCTCTATAAGTTACAGAGAAGGTACCAACTTGTACTGAGTAGAGGATTTTCCTCACCTGATACCAATGAAATCACAGGTCCAGTCCCTACCCCATGCCTTTAATAATGGGGATTGACATCTCAAGTACTTAGAAATCTGAGGTTCTGGGGGACACATGGAGTCAGATATTTAGGGCCTATTGAATCATGGAGCCAGGGTCACAGATTTAGAGCTAGAAAATAACCTTTAGAGATTATTTCAAACCTCTTACCCTCATTCTAGAGATGAGGAAACTAAGGAACACCATGGTTAAGTAAAGTATCCAATGTTATAAAGAAAATAGCAAGGCTATAATTTTATGTAAAGTTGCATCCACTAACACAAGAGACTGCTGGATGATACTGGAACTCACATATGGCTCCAATAAATCTTGATTCATCCCCAAACAGTATGTTTCTCATGTGGTAACTTCTTACACCTCTTAAATGAAAACCTAGCAATAAATGAATTATGCAATAGACTAAAAACAGTGTGTGACTTTAAGCAAGTCACTTATTATTTTCTCCTCAGTTTCCTCATCTGTAAAATGAATTTGGACTAGAAGTTCCACATCCATTTCAATTCTACATAATCCTGTTCTCTGATGGACAGTTTTAACAGCTAGGTTTCTTGTTTTTCAGATAAGCCAACACAAAGCTCATTGGTGGAGCTAAAAATTACTCCCAGTCATACCCTATGCATGAGTATCATGAAATCCATTAATGTTAAGGATAGCAAATAGAGTTTCTGAGAAGAAAGAATATGAAGAATCTGACAGAAACAATAGAATGGAGATCCCATCATCTTTGCTCTCTGAATGCTAGCTAGCATTTTTTTCAAGCTCTCTTGCAGGCTTCCTTTCATGGAACACATTATTCAATGTTCTCTAGCCTCAGCCTGAACACAGACTAGCAAGCTGCAATAAAGACAGGTGACAACTTTTATAGCAAAACAAATTATCTGCTTTACAGACAGATTTTTGTTACTTTAAAAGCCCTAGCTATATTTAAGACATTAAATAATTCTTAATTAGCTGGATTTACTTGAAGTACACAAATTTAAAAGGGAAGAAAAGGCATAAATCTACACATACTGACATTTTATAGCATGCCTCTAAACACGTAGTGCATGCCTTATACTCCTAACAGCATGATCAAATAATAAGTTGTGTATTATTTGTATTAGAAATAAAATAAATCCCTAAGGATGAAGATAATCCTAATGAACATATAACACCTCAAAGGAAGCAATTATTTAGAAAGGAGTAACTAACAAGAATGCTTGAATCAAGCGAGGGTTCTTTTGAGAATGGGGGAGAAATGGGTATGTTTGAGAAGCAGCCAACAGACTGGGAGAGACTGGAGATTAATGAAAAATGGCAGGGGAATCTGCTGGAGATGACAGGATGGAAATGCAACTGCTTGTGAACATATAAAGGGGTTTGTCTTGGCAAGGAAAAGGGCCACCTCTTCATATGAGATGGAGATGAAGGAGGAGACAGTGGCAGAAGGCATATGAATGATCTGAGAGGAGGAGAGGGAGCTCTTGGTGAAGGGCCTCAATTTTTTCAGTGAAAAATGAGGTAACGTTCTTAGCTAGGATGGTGGGGATATGGGGAGCCATGAGAGGTTACAGGAGGTGTTAAAAGCTGAGTGGGATATTCAATTGATTACTGAGGTGTAAAATGATTGCCTTGTCTACAGTAAGAGTCCAGGTGAGATTATGTTACATAAATTTGCAGTGGACCCAGTCAACACAATTTTGTAATTTTCTCCAGTTTTATTCAGCAGCATGTGGGTTGGAGAGAAAGCAGCAGATGGTGGGAGAATATGGCATCTGATTTAACCCTGAGTTTTCCCCATAATAGGAAGAAACTATAAAATGAATATAGGGGTATGTAATAGAAATACTTAGAATACTATCCTACAACTTTAAATAGTCTACTAACTTAAAGACAGAAAGGTTCTATATAATAGTCATTCCTCCTAGCCAATCAACAAAGATCTATTAAGCACTTGCATATAATTTAAGAGAGAAACAAGTGTACACTTAAGTAAATAGCAAATGCAAATTTGTGAATAAAAAAATACAAAGTAATTAAAGAGCAGACTCGAGCAATCTGGGGATGGGTGAGATTACAAAAAGCCCAAAGAAGTTCCTTCCATATTTCCTCTTTGGGCTTTGGGCTAGATTTTACTAAGAGCTTGCTCTAAGTAGGTTGTTTATTTTTCCTTAAAAAGTGTTCAAACTGCCCTTGAGATGTGGCTGACTAAGGGAGCAAAGGCTTGGGCTTTCTGGTCACCTAAAAGCATAAGAGAGGCTCCTGGCAATCTATGAGCCTGGGGTCCTTGAGACTCACTATATGTCCCAAGCGATTGGGAGTAACCTTATACTGTCCTGCTGACCAAAAGCTTTTCTATACCCCTTAAATGCCACAACTTTGGCAAGCCTCTTTTCTATGCTGTGGCTAAATAAATCTGCTAACTGTGGAATGACCTAGGAAGGTCTTCATCACAATTCTAAGCATATTGATTGTAATATAGAGCATGTAAATGAGAGTAACAGAGAGCAAGGCTAGAGGCAGATTGTAAAGGTTTATAAATGCCCCAAAGAATACTCTGGGTTTCATCTCAGAGGCAGGGGATTCTGAGACTGAAGATGTGGGGGGACTGCTTGGCTCTGCTCTTTATTACATCTGTAACTTTCGGTAAATCATTAGCTTCTCATTTTCAGCACTGTCACTGTCATAAAGGGGTCATAATGAGATGATTCTCCAGTCCCTTTTAGCTCCTATTCAAAGAAGATTGCTAGGGGTATAATTAATAAAGGGCAGCTAGGTGGCACAGTGGATAGACTGCCAGGAAGTTCTGTCTTCATGAGTTCAAATCTGGTCTTGGACATACTGGTTGTGTGACCCTGGCCAAGTCACTTAACCCCATTGCCTCAGTTTCCTCATCTGTAAAATGAACTGGAGAAAGAAATGGCAAACCATTTCAGTATCTTTGTCAAAAAAAACTCAAATGAGGCCATGAAGAGTCAGACAAGACTGAATAGCAATACTCAATAAAGAACTAAAGTCAGGAAACTTAGCAGGAATAGTCAGCTGGAAAAAAAAAATTCTTTGAATGTGTGCCATCAAAGATGATAAGAGAAACCATCTGGGCCAACAAAATCATTCCACATTTCAACATGCAATTTTCAAACCTATAGAGAAAAACTGAAATAAAAATAAAACTACTTTACAAGTAAACACAATTAAAATATATAATAGAGAAATGGAGCATATTTTTGGATTTACATCAATGTAGGGAATTCCCAGCTAAAAAAACAAAGTCTCTATCAATATAGATCTGCAACCATTCTGCAATTTGTCATTGTAAACAATTGCCTGAGGCACTGAAAGGTTAAATGACTTTCCTTGGGTTACACTGCCTGTGTGTATGTGACATTAAGGTTGGCTCTGTATCCAGGAGGTCATAAAGGCTCTTACGTGATCCTGGCTGCTGCTCTTTATGACAGAGCATGCCAGAGACCAGAGGTGGTGGAGACCACAGCTGCCCATCAAAGAATGACATCCAGGAAGTCCATCAGATTGTCCATCGGTCTCATGAATGGATACAGAATCATTGAGCCCTAAGAACAGCCTCGCAGCTGAGTCACCTGTCTGGGTCAGGAAATACATCCAGCCCTATGAGGAGTCAGCTCATCTTAGCACTGGGGTGACCTGTCCATCACTAACACCAACAACCCTGTCCCATGGTGAACCTCAGAAGGTCCTTTCAGAGAAAAAAAGACGATCAAGGCACTGCTCTTCCAGAGCTGCAAGTTGCTCCTACACAAGTTGTATGCCTCATTAACACTGTACTTTACATTTATGTTCTCTCCTCCTTCAGGAAAGTACATGCCAAGATTCCAGGGGAAATTATTTCTAACTACTGTTCTTACTATGCCATCTGAGTAAACGGCTCTTCTAAAAGCTAATCCAGACTACTGGCTAATCAGCTATTATTAAGGGGAAACAAATTGGTAGAGGCTCATGAACTACACTGTTAGAAGTAATCACATAAAGGTTCATCCCTAGAACCCAAGATAGCAGTGATCCCTCTGGGGACCTAACCTGCTAGTGCCAGTGTGAGTTATGAGACTGATGCCAAAGGTGGTGCTGCATACATAAAATGTATGATCAAGAGCTTACTAGCTGCAAGTCACTTAACCTCTCTTATAGATGCTGATTTTACATATATACATATATGTATATTTTCTTATATATATATATACACACACACACAAACAAATGTGTATGTGTGTGCATGTTTGTAAAAAAAATTAACGTCACTACACTTTCATTCCTAAAAATATTTTCAAAAATGTGCCAGTCAGCAATTACACATTTATTTCTGCCAAGATTAGCCTTTCATTTTCATGGTAAAAATAATCTCATCACCAGAAGCTATTTATTTTGGTTACTGGGCTGGTGAAGCTAGTTTCACTTGGCTCTGTCATTGAAACTAACTACTCTATCACCATTTTCTCAGGAGACTGAAAAAGGATCGGTAAACATTGGACTCCAGTGCCTGCTGCTTATCTATTAAGGAAAGAAAAAGAAGTCCTAAGAGAATAAGATTACACATTTTAGAGCTAGAAGGACCTCTGGAGGCTAAATCCAATCCCTTCATTTTACAGATCAAGAAACAAAGGAACAGAGAAATTAAGCAGCTGAAGAGGGATTTCAACGTGTTCTTCCTTGGGGCTTCTTAGAAGCAGCTAAGTGGTGCAGCAGAAACAATGATAGGTCTGGATGCAGGAGGATCTAATATGATCTAATATGGTCTCAGCCACTTACCAGCTACTCAGACGTAAAATGGGGATAATAATGGGACTTATCTCCCAAGGTTATTATTAGAATCAGTGAGATAATTGTAAAGTGTTTATCTCAGTGCCTGGTACGGAGTAAATGCTATATAAGTGTTAGACTTCCTGACTCTAAGTTCAAAGTTCTGTGCACAAAACCATGCTGTCTATAATCTATCATTTTTTCCATTAATTACCTCCAACTTATCTCAATACTAAAAAACAAAGAGATAAGTCATGTGGAAGGCTAAATGTGAACATATCAAAGTGACACACTGAAAATGTCATGACTTCACAAGGATTTGTAAGTAAACAAGTGATTTAAACTATTCAAACTTAAACTGAGCTGTTAAAGCTCTCAACAGATGATTTTTTTAAAAAGTAATTTCTTTCTAAAAAGACAAACCCAGACTATGCTGATCCTTAAAGCTGTACTTGAAAATACAAGTCAGTTTTCATTAGAATGAATATAAAAACGAGGAACAAGAATGAACACCCAAATCTGAAGCTAGTATCCATTTTCTTAATCAGCTGAAAAGGACATTCATGACCGCCTTACCAAATGGACCCCCCTCCCTCATTTCCTGACTCCAGTATAACATAGCTCCCACAAAACAACTCAGAACTTAGCATCAGTCTTATTCTAAAATTGTCAATAGCCTGGCTTCCAAGGAATAAAATAAATCGTTTGCTATGGACACGTAAAAGGACAATTAATGAAACTGACCTGTTGTCTTTCTGTACAGGCATTTTGTCTCCTCCAGGGATGAGCTTCTTCTCTTCAACAACCCCATAACTTTCTCTGCATATCTTTATTTTAAAAGAAAAAATGAAAATCATTCTTTTATTCCGTGTCAATTTCCAGAACAATTCTGAGTGAAGCAAAACAGGAAAACAGAAAAAGAGAAAACTCGCATTAGCAAACAAGATGGATATTTATTTCAGGGGACTTTTCCTCATTCCTTACTGAGCTATCTTTTAAGATAAGTATGAAAAAGAGAAATTTAGAAGATGGGAAATATCAACTACAGGAAACAGATAGCTAGTGTGTAGATGCATTCATTCATTCATTCACTCATTCATTCATTCTATAAAGCACTTTGCAAACCTTAAAGTAAATGTTAGCAATTATTACTGCCACTGTGGTTTTTTTTTTTAATTTTTGTTGTTGTTGAGTCCTTTTAGGCATGTCTGACTCTTCATGACTCCTGGGGATTTTCTTGGCTAAGACACTGGAGTGGTTTGCCATTTTCTTCTCCTGCTCATTTTATAGATGAGGAAACTGTGGCAAACAGGGTTAAGTGACTTACTTAGGGTCACACAGCAAGTAAGTGTCTGAGGTCAGATTTGAACTCAGGAAGATCAGTCTTCCTGATTGCAAACCTGATGCCTTATGCACTATGGCTCCAACTAGCTTTTTATTTAATTTCTACCCTCTTTCAAACTGTCAAAGAATGTGGATACAAACTTAAAAAATGAAATAATCTCTGCTTTCAAGCAAACAACATTCTATAAGAAGTGGGAGGAGGCAAGATTGAGAGAAGAACGACATGAACACAGATAAATATAAGTATACATATATACATACACACATATATATATACATATATGTATATATATGTGTGTGTGTGTGAATAATGTGTAACAAGCCTGAAAAGGGAGACTGTCATTAGATTGTAAAGGGTTTTAAATGTCAGAGGAGTTTGTGTCTCACCCTCAATTCAAGTGGGAGTCACTGAAAATTTCTTGATCAAGGTAGTGACATGTTCAAACTGGAATTTGAGAAATAGCAATTTGGCAGCTAGGTTACAAGATCTATCTCTATCATCAATATCCATACCTATGACTGGGAGTCATCTGCACAGAGATGATGGGTGAACCTACAGAGGTTAATGAGTTCCCACTGGGAATGAAGGAAGAGAAGTGAAGCCAGGACAAAGTCCTAATGTATGCCAACATACAAGGTGTGGCTCATGGATAGTAATCCAGTCAAGGAGATGAAGGAATAGCCCAAGAGACTGAAGAATTTAAGTGACTTGCTCAGCATCACAAAGGAAAGTAGAAGGAGGGTGTGCTGGAAGGTGGGAGAAACAAGAGAACAAAGTATCACAAAAACCCACAACGTAGATAAAGAGTATTCCAAGAAGAGGCTGTCAGTAGTGTCGAATGTAACACACTGGTCAAGAAGGTTAAAGACTAAGAGAGATTATTAGATCTGATGATTAAGAGATCGCTGATAACCTTAGACACAGTAGCGATGAAATCAAAAGCCAGACTGAAAAGGACTGACAAGTGCATTGACTTGTTTAGACAGAAAGGGAAAGTAACCAATGGGTATTTTTTTACCCCTAGAAATTTATCTCTAAAAGGCAGGATACACACACACACACACACACACGCACACGCACACACACACACACACACACACACACACACACACACACACACACACTAGATGAAAACTAGAGGGAAAAAGGAAGTCAAGTAAAAGTTTTGTTTGCTTTGTTCCATTTAGTAACAGTTACTAATCTCAAAAGAGTTTCTTTTTTTAAAAAAATGTAATTAAAGGATGGAGAGACTTGGGAATATTTGTATAAGCTGCAGAGGAGTCAGTAGATAGAGAGATGTGACAGACTGGCCAATACCTACAAGGGTAGGTTTGTACCTCCCTGGGTAATACAGATTGTTATTTTTTTCCCTAAGAGGCAATAAAGCTTCCCTGGCACTTGACTGACCCAAGGGGCTCAGGCTTAAACTGCATATCCCTCAATGCAGTTTCCTGACAGCCTTTGGCCATACTGACATTGCTTCATAGTTACCTAAGGGCAGACCTGGTGTTCATCCTGAGGCAGTCACTACATCCAGTGCCCCTGCAGACACGTGAAGATGCAGGCCATGCCAACTGAAGCCCAGGAAATAGTAGTATATCTCTATATCCTTTCTACATTAGGGCTAGGTAAATCTCTCCTTGTTAACTGTTGAATGATCTACAAGTTTCTTCTTCCATCCCATCCCTTAAGAGAAGATATTGAAGATCAGATAATGGGAGAAAAGGGGAGAGGTGATAGAGGTAACCATAGGGGATAGAATGAAGGACACAAGCCCTTAGTGAGAAGGGCCTAGATCAGAGGCTAGAGTGAAGGAGTAGAGAATGAGGAATGAAGTTAAAGTGTTTTGAGATAAAGAGGATCATCCAAGAGTAGTGGATTTGGTTCCAGAAAACCTCAGTCTGGAAAAAAGTCCTGCCATCTGCTCCACCTATGACTATGGGCAGGTCACTTAACCTCTGTGGGTCTGAGTTACCTAATTGGTAAAATGAGAGAGTTGGCTAGACAGTTTCAGATCTATGAGTCTGAAATATTGAACCAGGTCCACTGCTTAATGGGACTATGGCATGGGAAGTTTGAGGATGATATTAACTAACACTTATATGGTACCACCATGTACCAGATACTGTGCTGAAGATTATCTGATGTGATCCTCACAAATAACCCTGGAAGGTTGGTGCTATTATTATCCTAATTTTATAGATAAGGAAATCAAATGACTTCCCCAGGGTCACTCAGCAAATATCTGAGGCTGGATTTGAACTCAGGTCTTCTTGACTTCAGACCCATCACTCTAACCAGTGTTCCACACTTAGGAAGAATTTGGAAGAGGTGTGGAATGTGACAGTTGATTGGGAAAGAGAAAAAGGGTTGCTTTGTTGTAGTGGGTGCCCAGAAATGATCAGATAACAAATATGTAATGGGCCCAGTTAGCACATTCGTGTGATTTTCTCTAGCACTGTTCAGAAGCAGATTAAGTTGTCTTCCTGAGCTAACATAGGAATATCTATGACTTACCTGTTTAACAAATACTGAACTAATCTATTTATTTAACATTAAATTACTTATTAAATGATTTAACAAATATTCAATTCAACAGGCATTTATTAAGCACTTACTGTACACAGAACACTATATTGGGGGCTGAGAGAGATATAAAGACAAAATCTGTCTTCACAGAACATATAGTCTAATACTGGGACAAGTCACAAACACAGATACATAAGTTCATGAATGTGGCTTAAAAATGGTATAGGAAGGAAAGGGTGGAGGACAAGGCATTCATTACTGAATGTCTACTATGTGAGTGGCATTTATTTTCAACAAAGCCTTGAAATTGTTCTTTTTTGAAGGAGAAATCCATGAATTTGTTCTGGTTTTGAAGACCACTGGAACCACCTAAAAATACTTCTGACAGCCTTTGTGAGTAATTAACAGGCAGGTACTGTACATTATACACACAGTTAGGCACACAATTTGGGAGTCACATATGTCTGGCACTCCTTACTGTGAAGTTGAGGCAGAACACCTCTTCGACATCTTCTCCTGGGTAATCGAGAAGTTGTTGGAGACTCCTAACAATGAAAGACACAGAGCAAAGGAGAATGGTCAGAAACTCCAATAGTATTCCTGTCATAATTATATAAATATGATTAAGAAAGTAGTAAAAAGATTCTAAAATGAAGATAAATTCAGGCATACAAATTAATTCATGACTTAAAAATAAAGTTTAAGCTCTAAAGAAAACGCAATTATCACTGTCTTTTCTTATCAGTTTCACAGTAATTTAGGTTCAAGGGAAAATTTTGAATGGCTTTATCTCACATAAACACCAGCCTTGGTTAATTTGGCTTTAGCATCACCACAGTGGAAGAAGGATACCAGGAGAGAGTTTAAATGATACTGCAGAGTGTAGATGGTTAAGAGTGAAAATTAATATTGGCTGACAGAAATGTTCATGAACCCCATGGCTAAACTTAGTTTCTTTGTATAAAGGAGCGAAGGAGTCCTTCCACCCCATCTATATGTGATAGATATAGATACAACACACACACACACACACGCACACACACACACACGCACACACACACACACACAAAATGACACTCTCTCTCTCTATATATATGTATATATATATACACACACACATATTCATATATATAAAATGAAATCCTATGCATCTTCATTTGAATAACTTTGATTTTTAATACAGTCAGTCTTCTATGGTAGAGCATGGGAAGTTGCAATAAGAGCCTAGAAAAATATCTTTTAAAGATGAATCAAATGGGGCAAACGTATATGATAACTCAGGCTTTCCTAACAGAATATATGTAACTCCAGAGAATGTAGCTCTTCAATCCCACAATCTCAAATAAGTAATTTTAACTTTAGGTCAGTCTTGTACTTCCATTTCCTTTTCTTCTTTTGAGCATGGAAATAAAGTTGTTTCAAATAAAATTTATAAGAAATACTTTAAAAAGTAAAAGAATATATGGAACCCTACTTCACCAGCACTCATATTTAATTTAATCATTGACTCTGAGCCCTTGACAGCATATGATTAGGAACTATAAATGGAGCTTACATATGTATGTGTGTGTGTGTCTGCATATATGTGTGTGTATGTATATGTATGTGTGTGTGTTGACCTGCCAAATTCACATTTTTACATACAAAGCTAAATAAAGATAAGGGAATCAGGACATACAACATTCCTATTTCTAAATAAGGCTCTGTCTTCTCCTTCAGGAGAGCTAGGTGGCGCTGCAGTCGATAGGGTGCTGGGTCTGGCTGAGTTCAAATCTGGTCTCAGACGCTTACTAGCTGTGTTACGTTAGGCAAGTCACTTAACTCTTATTTGCCTCAGTTTCTTCAACTGTAAAATGAACTAGTAAAGGAAACTGCAAACTATTCCAGTGTATTCACCAAGAAAACCCCAACTGGGATCATAAAGAGTTGGACATGACTGAAATGACTGAACAACTCTTCCTTTCAGTCATGAAATAATTTCCTATCTCTTAATATTTGCTTTGCCTCACCATCATTTGTTATTTCTTCTATTTCTTCTATTTATCTCTCCTAACAATATCATCACTCTTTATTCTTCAGTCTTTTTAATTTTTGCAGCTTAAAATGGGGCATGAAACAGCATATTCTAATGAACAGAGAACCAGCCTCAGAGCCAGGAAAAGGTCAGTTACCTCTGACACATAACTGGTACGAGCTACTGAGCCTCTCAGTCCTTTAAGCAACTTTCTAAGACGAAATATTGTAGACAAAATGTCAGAATTAGTAGAGGGAATTTCCTCATCTGGAAGTTCCCTATAAAAAAAAAATCACAGGTCTAATCATGAACCTCAAGAGAGAAGCAACTGATAACTTTTGCCTCTTTCTTCTTTTTCCTTAGATTCTTTCTTCTTTGTCCTTTCTCCTCCCTCCCTTAACTCTTCCCTTCTTCTCTCTCTCACTCTCCCTTTTTTGGAGACTAGATTTTCCCATCGTTCCCAGACTGGAAGTACACTGACTACTCATAAGCCTGATTATAAGCCATTACAGAGAAGCATGGAAGCTTTGTCCTGCTCCATTTCCAATCTAGACCAGCTCACTATTTCTTAGGCAGCCTGGTAACACATACTCCCAAAAGCTCTCTACTGCATCTCAGAACTCCTGATTTCAAGTGACCTACCAGTCTTAACTCCCTCAATAGTGGGATAATAGACATATACCATGGCCAGTAGGTAATTTCTTTTCAATATTTTCCTTAAAACCAGTTCTCTTTGTTGGTAAATACCAGGATGATCAACCCTATTTTCACAAAGCATTAAGCTGATAATTCATTCAGGTTAAGACCCTGCTATTTTTTTTACAAAGTTGGATGCAGGAAATCTCTAATCAATAAAATAACCCAAGCAGAGGACTGAGGACTGAAAAGGCAATAGCATTCAAACAGCTTTGTCCCTCATCCCATACCTCATGGCCAAAGCCAAAGGCACATATGAATTGCTCCCCTGTAGGAGCCTTTTCAAATCCATCAGATTTCCTCCTCTATGAGAAGAGTCAATATGGTAGCTGGTTAGTTGTACAACTAGCTACTCTAGTGTAGTGTAGTGTACATAATGCATATACAACAAGATCCAGATACAGGGAACAAAGCAAACAGTTCAATAAACTTAAATCAACCAACATGTATCACCTATGGTGATCCAGGTTTCAAAAGCAAGAAAAGCTAATCCACACTTATTTCTATTTTTTACCTTCCTTCAGTAGGTGACAGCTCCTTTAAATCTTCCAAGCCAGGTTTTACATTCAGTAATTTTTTGTAGAGAGCCAGGGGGAAGTGAAGATCTACCACCGTGAAATTGTAGATAGCTAGTCCGCAGATGATACCAATCAGGTGAAACCAGTTGTGTTCTACAAAACACTTTTAAAAATAAAGGTTAATACTTAAAAAAAAAAAAAAAGCTCTCAAATCAGCACCATCTACCTGAAAATAAATTTTTTTTTCAATAAGGGGCCTCATTTACATTTGAGTACTGCCTAAAGTGAGGTCTCAAATGTTGAAGTATCTTCCTGGTGATGATATATGGTCTAAGTTAAGAAATCAGTTTGTACAATGAAGTGAGGGACAGCATGATGACAGCGAAGCCAGTACATTGGGCTAATCAAAAGGCAACTAACATCTCTTCATCACTCTGATCCAGTTTCCCCATCAGTTAAACAGGGATGAGGCTTGACTGCTATCATTTATGGAAAGATAATAATATAATGACTAAAATATGATTCCTCTGAGCTCTAAAGTACAGAAAAACTAAGTAAAAGAATATTATAGTTTGTATCCTTATCATTTCTGTCATGGCCAATGTCACCAGATCAAGGAGTAACAGCAAAATTACCTAAAAAGAGAAAAACCAAACATCGTGCCATACTTTATTCTGGTTGAGTCTACCATTTGTTTTACTGCAACACTGCTGACTTACCGTGTCAGAAAACCATAAGAGGTTGGAATCTTGATAATAAGTAAACATCCCATAGATAGGATTCAAAAGTTCCTTCAAGAGCAAAAGGAAGAACTCCTTTGTGACACCACCAGCATCCACTGCTTCCTCACCATCAAAGATCACCTGAAATGACATGACAAGTAAGGTCTGTGTAAGATGAAATCTGATGGCAACTTCGAAGTTATTGGGAGAAAGATTAGGAATGGAGAAGAAAGAGAAGATGATGCTGGTATGGCTGTGTAGTGTTGTCAGGAACGACACTATTGTGCAACACAAAGGAATGATTACCACAGGGAAATGTTTCTAGGAAGAGGTGACAAGCTCTTCATGATAGTGATGAAAATAGACTGGCAAGATGGAAGGAAGGAGAATACAGAAATGGAATCAAAGAATCTGAGTGGAAGGAGACAACAGAGGTCTTCTAATCCAACCTGTGTCTGAACAAGAACCTGCTCTATAATGTATCCCCAAGGTGGCCAGTCAGCCTTTTCCTGAAGACTTCTATTGAAGGGAGCCCACTCCACTTTGAGAGAATTCTAATTCTTAGAAAATTTTTCCTCACCTGAGTCCCAGTAAGCTTCTTTGCATCTTTGCACCTTCTACCCAGCCCCTTCTCAGAAAAAAAATCACACACTGTGACTCAGGAGTATTTTTCTTCTGCCAAATTCTCTATGTCAATTCCTCTCAATATTAATTCCCAATAGCTCCTCTGCTTCAGTCTCAGAGAAAGAGATTGTCCTTTTTTAAGAAACGCTTCCTCTGCTTTTAATCTCCTTTTTTCCCAACACATCTAATACCTCCCCCTCCCACCCCTTTCACCATCCCTTGTCACTTTTTAAAGCTTCTGGAGTTTTTCTAGCTGCCTAAAAGTAGGTGTAGATCTTCTTAAACTTTAAAATACTTAAATATACTTAATATTTAACTATCACATCCTCAAGCTATAATTACTGCTTTTCAACTTTTATTATCAACCTTTTAGAAAAAAACTATCTATATTCACTGACTCCATCTCCTTCCATCCCACCCACTTCTTAAAACTTTGTACTATAGGTTCTGACTCCATCACTCAACTACAACTCTTCCTTCCAAGGTCATAGGTGATCTCAAATGCTAAATATTATTCTCGGGCGGGATTAGTGAACCTGCAGCCTTGAGACCACATATGGCCTTCTAGTCCTTGGGTGCAGTCTTTTGACTGAGTTTAAGCTTTATGAACAAATCCTTTTATTAAGGGGATTTGTTCCATGAAGTTTGGATTCAGACAAAGGGTTTCCCATCCCTGTTCTTGGGTCTCATCCATTTTTTACCTCTCTGTACCATCTTACTCAGCACTTTTTCTCCTCCTCCTAGATATTCCCCTATCCCTGGATTTTCAGAATACTGCTTCTCCTGATTTTCCTACCAGTCTGACTCTTCTTTCTGTCATATTCCAACTTCTTTTAGCAAATGTATCCTAAAGGTCCGCACTTGGCTTCTTTCTTTCTCTCTACATGTTTTCTCATTTGCTATTTCTAAAGCATGTCACTCCTCTGCTCAATAACCTTCAACCGTTCCTTGTGCTGCTAACTATGCATTTTGGTAGTTGGCATTTAAAGCATTTCACAATTTCTCTTCAGTTGATTTTTTCAAGATGCTTACCCATTACTCTCTTTCATGCAATCTATATTCCAGCGAAACTAGACTAATTACTGTCCTTCTTGTATGACATTCCAAATCCCACACGGATCTTCATAAGAAATAACACAGAATATGCTCTCTCCTCTTAGTAGCCATAGCTTCCTTCAAGATTCAGTTTAAGAGTTACCTCCAGAAAGGTCTTTGTTCACAAACATAGCTGCTAATCTGGTAGTTATCTGTTAATTACCAAGCATCTCTCTGACATGGATTTATAATTATTCTATACATATCCTATATTTACAAACCTGGGAATATGCTGTACCCTGGCCCCAGTAAAATGTAAGCTACTTGATGGCTGATTGTCTTATTTTTGCATTTGTATCCTCAGTACCTAGCAGAAGAAGCACTTAAAATGCATATTGATTTGAATGATTTATAATTCCATCAAACTGTAGGAACTCAATTAGCATTTTATGCCAATAACTCACAAATCTAGAGGGGCATTCTCAACAATTTCTTTTTTTATCTTTCAAACTTTTTATTTTTTTCCAATTACACATAAGAACAATTTTAAATTTTTTTTTTAAATTTTGAGTTGCAAACTCTCCTTGAGAATGAAAACAATTTGATATGGCTTATTCATCTACAATCATGCAAAATATATTTTGTTAGCTATGTTGCAAAAAAACAAGGAAAATAAACAAAGTAAAAAAATATGCTTTGAACTGCATTCAAATTCCACTGATTCTTCCTCTGAAGTTGGATAACATTTTTCATTATAAATCCTTCAGAATTGTCTTAAATTATAGAATTGCTGAGAAAAGCTAAGTCATTTATGGATAATTATAGTATAATATTGCTATTACTGTGTACCCTGTTCTCCTGGTTCTGCTCACATCATTTTGCATCAGTTCATTGTAAATCTTTCCAGGTTTTTCTCAAAGCATCTGGCTCATCATTCCTTATAGCACAGTAAGTATCCACCACCATCATTTACCACAATTTTTTCAGCCATTCCCCAAATGATAAGCATCCCTTAAATTTCTGATTCTTTGTGATCAAGAAAATAGCTGCTATAAATATTTTTGTGCATAGAGATCCTTTTCCTTTTTCTGTAATCTTTCTAGGGTACAGCCAGTAGTGGTATTACCTGGTTAAAGAGTATGCACAATTTGATAACCCTTTGGGCATAGTTCCAAATTGCTTTCCAGAATGTTCAGATCAGTTCACAACTCCACCAATGGTATATTAGTGTCTCAATTTTTCCACATTCCCTTTCTGTCATATAAGCCAATGGGACAGATGTGAGATGGTGAAATGATCAAGATGGATTCATTGAAGGTTTTTAGCTTACTCAGGAAGCTGAGATCCTATTGATTGGTAGATTCGTGCAATTCCAATAAAATGATTATGCTTAGAACTTTGTGCCCCAGGTGACTTTATTTTAACTATTAGAGTGGTACCTAAGAGTTGTTTGAATTTGTATTTTTCTACTCACATCTATCCAATCTAATTTAATAGTGATTTAGAGCACTTTTTCAAATGATTATGGATAGTTTTTTGTTTCTTTTTTTTAAAACAACCATTTCGTATCCTTTGACCATTTATCAATTGGGGAACAATCTGAAATCTTATAGCTTTGACTCAGTTCTCTATATCTGAGAAATGAGACTTTTATCAGAGAAACTTGGTAGAAAATTATTTTCTAGTTTTCTGCTTTTCTTCTAATCGTGGCTATTTTAATTTAATCAGAATTATCCATCTTACTTCCCATAATGCTCTCTCTTGTTTTGTCATAAATTCTTCCTTCATCCATAGATCTGATAAGAAATCCTATACTCCCCTAATTTGCTTATGATATCACATTTTACATATAAATCAAGTACCCAATTTGACCTTATCTTGGTATACAGTGTGAGATGTTAATCTGTACCTAGTTTCTACCAAACTTCTTTCCAATTTTCCCATCAATTTTTGTCAAGCAATAATTTCTTGTCCCCAAAGCTTCAAACTTTGCATTTATTAAACACTGGATTACTATGGTCATTTACTACTGTGTTCTACATACCTAATTTATTCAACTTGTCCACCACTCTATTTCTTAATCAGTACTGTTTTTGATGATTACTGTTGTTATAGTTTCAGATGTGATACTACTAGGCTTATCGTCACCTTCCTTCACATTTTTTTTATTGATTCACTTAATATTCTTGACCTTTTGATCTTCAAGATGAATTGTATGATTTTTTTTCTATTCCATCAAATAATTTCTTGGTAGTTTGATTGGTATGGCACTGAATAATCAAAGTAATTTAGTTAGAATTTTCGCCTATGAGAAATTAGCATTTATCTAATTGTTTAGAATTGACCTTGTGTGAAACTATATTGTAATTGTGCTCATCCAGTTTCCAAGTGTGTCTTGGCAGGTACATTCCCAAGTATTTTATACTGTCTACCGTTATTTTAAATGGAATTTCTCTATCTCTTGATGTTGGACTTTGTAGGCAACATATAGAAATGCTAATGATTTATATGGGTTTATTTTATATCCTGCAATTTTGCTGAAGTTAATGTCAACTGGTTTTTCACTTGATTCTCCAGGATTTTCTAATTATACCATGATATCATCTGCAAAGAGTGATCATTTCATTTCCTCATTGTCTTTTCTAATTCCTTTCTTTTTCTGTTCTTATTACTGTAGCTAGCATTTCCCGGACAATACTGAATAACAGTGGTGATAATGGGCATCCTTGCTTCACTCTGACTTTAATGGGAAGATTTCTGCTTGCTGATGTTTTAGGCATAGGTTATTCATCATTTTAAGACTTCTAGAGTTTTTCATAGGAATTTGGGTTGTTTTTTGTCAGAAGTTTTTCCTGTATCTATCGAGATAATCATGTTTCTTCTTGGCTTTGTTATTAATATGGTTGATTATGCTGATAACTTTTCTAACAATCAACCAGTCCCGCATTCCTGGTAGAAATCCCACTTGGTCACAGTGTTATGATCTTTGTGATATATTGCTATAATCTCCTTACTAGTATTTTACTTAAATTTTTTGTGTCAGTCTTTATTTAGGTATTGTTCTATAGTTTTCTTTCTCTGGTTTTGTTCTTCCTGGTTTATGTATCAACACCATTTTTAAAAGAATTCCTTCTCTGCCTATTCTCCAAATAGTAAATATAGTAAGGATGAATTATTTTTTAAATGTTCAGTTGAGATTGCTTGTGAATTCATCTGGCCCTGGGGAATTGTTCTTAGGAAGTTCATCAATGACTAGTTCAATTTATTTTTCTAAGATTGGGATATTTAAGTGTTCTATTTTCTCTCCTTAATCTGGGCAATTTATATTTTTTGCAAATATTCATTCATTTCACTTAGATTGTCATAATTGGGCAAAATAACTCCTAATAACTGCTTTAATTTCCTCTTCATTGGTGGTCAATTTACCCTTTTTATGTTTGATTCTGGTAATTGATTTACTTCCTATTTTTGATCAAATTTAAAAATGATTTATTTTATTGTTTTTTGCATAAATCTAGCTGCTAGTTGTTTTTTTTTATTAGTTCTATGACTTTCTTACTTTCAATTTTATTTATCTTTGATTTTTCAGGATTTCCAAATTGGTGTTTAATTGGGATTTTTAAAAACTGTTCTTTTTCGAGTTTATAGTTTCTTGATGTCTCATAGGGTCATTAGCCTCCCCCTGCCCAATTCTATTTTTTAAACTATTATTTTCTTCAATGAACTTTTGAACCTCCTTTTCCATTTGGCCAATTCTACTTTTTAAGGAGTCCTTTTCTTCAATGATTTTCTGTACCTCTTTTACCATTTGGCCAATTCTGCTTTTTAAGGCTTGTTTTTCTTCTTCAGTAATATTTTATTTCTCCTTTACAAAACTATTCACTCTCTTTTCATAATTTTCTTGCATCACTCTCATTTCTTTTCCCAAATTTTCCTCTACCTCTCTTATTTGATTATTAAAATCCTTTTTGAGTTCTTCTAGGAATTCTTTTTTGGCCTTGTGACCAATTGACATTTTTCTATCATTTTGTTCTTGGACTCACCTAGAATAATTTATTTAAATTATTTAACTTCAAAGGCCCTTTAGTGAAGCTAATTTTTATTGCCAGTAAATGATGGATGTAATATTTCTGCACTTGTTTGTGAGTTTTTATGACCTAATTAACCTTAATGTTAATTTTATGAAGGTGCCGTGCACAAATGAGATAACATTTCTATTCCCATTAAATATTCTCCAGACATCTATTATATCAAACTTTTCTTAAACCCTATTATAGTTTTGCTATCTACGTTTCCCTATCACTCATTTAAATTTTCCTTTAAGAATTCATTTTTTTCTTTAGAAATTTAGATGACATTTGGTGCATACATCTAATATTGATATTAACACAATAGTTTCTAAGGTCCATGGAATCTTTTAGCAAAACATAATTTCTTTATCTCTTTCAATTGGTTTTATTTTTCTATTTTTGCTGTTGCTTTTTCTAAGGCATGATTGCTATCCTTGATGTTTTTACTGTATCTAAATATTAATAGATTCTGCTCTAGCCTCTTAGAAGAGGCTTCTTACAAATATCAGTATTGCTGGAGCCTGGTTTCTAATCCTTCCTGCTATCCTCTTTCATTTTACAGACGAGTTCATCCCATTCACATTCATACTTATGATTGCTAATTATATATTTCCTGTTATTCAATTTTTCCCCTTGCTCCACTCTTTAAGAATTCCCTTTGCTTTGACTAATCTCTTTTAATCTACTCTACCCTCCTTTCCATTCCCTTAACACTTTCCCTCCTACTTCCCTGTTGAATGAAATATATTTCTGTACCCAAAAGTACAAACATGTATCTCTTCCTCTCTGAACAGTTCAAATGAGAATGGGGTTTAATTGTCACATGCTCCTCATTTTCCCCTCCTTGTTACATAGATTTCTACATTCTTATTCTATTTACATGAAATAATTTTCTCCATTCTTACTTTTTTCTTCCCTTCCTCTCCCAGTACATACTTCCTTATATTTTCCCTTCTTTTCAGATAATCAAAACATAACAGAATCACTTGTGGGCTCTTTGTCTCATTATACTCCCTCTAGAATTCCTGATGATGAAGATGAGGTGGCTAAGTGGCACAGCAGATAAAGTTGTATGCCTGGAATCAGGAAGACCAAGCTCAACTCCAGCCTCAGAAATGTACTAGCTGTGTGACCCTGGGCAAGTCAATTCACCTCTTTGCCTCAGTGTCCTCTAAAACAGAGATAACAGTAGCACCAACGTCCAATGTGGGATAAAAGTGAAATAATATTTGTAAAGTGCTTAGCAAAATGCCTTGCACATAATAGACAGGACCTACATTATCATTACTATCACCATTATCATTACTATTAGAGTTTAATAATTTAAACTTGCTTAGTCTCTTGTGATTGATTCTTCACATTGACCTCTTTATGTTTCTCTTGACTCCTATTTTTGCATTTCAAAGTTTCTTCTTTTTATCAGGAATATTTGGAGTTTGTTCATCCAATTTATTAAAGATCCATCATTTCCTTTGTAGGATTACCTTCTGTTTTCCTGGGCAAGTTATTCTTGCCTATAAGCCTATATTGTTTGACTTCTGGCATATAATACTCCAACCTCACCATTCCTTGATGGTAGTGGCTGCTAGCTCTTGCATAATCCAAGGCGGCTCTTCAGTATGTCTCTCTGGCTGCTTGATTTTTTTCTCTGAGCTTTATTTTGGCTATAATATTTCTAAGACTTGATCTGTGAGTATTTTTCAAAAAGCTAATGGTAGATACTTTCCATTTCTGTTTTGTTATGTAGTTCTAAGATGTGGATATTTAATTTTTAAAGATTTATTGAAATAAAATGTCTAGACTCTTTTGTTTTGGTCATGACATTAAAGGAGTTCGATGATTTTTAAATTATCTCTCTTTGACCTGCATTTCAGGTGAGTTCCTTTTGCAATGAGAATATATTTCATAGTTTTTTCTATTTTTCTGTCTTTTGGCATTTTAAATATTTCTTAATGTCTCATGGAATCATTGGTTCCTATTTGGTCAATTCAAAAGTGAGCTATTTTCTTTGATAACATTTCGTACCTCTTGTTGCAAGCTGTTAATTCCCTTTTAATATCTTTCTTCAGTTCCCAATTCTTTTCCGATTTTTTCTCCTATCTCTCTCATTTGGTTCTTAAAATCACCCCTCCCCTTTCAACTCCTACTTTAACTCTTTCCAGGAATTCTGTTTAAATTTGTATCCTGGAATGAGAGTCACAAATAGCCACTGTTTGCTTCAGAACTTGTTCCTTCCTCAGTACACAGCTAGGGTCCCCTAGAGACCTCTCTATTCTACCAACCTTATCTGCAAATTCCTGCCTCAGTGTGACCTAACACTGGGTAGAGGGGGAAAGAACTACCATATAGTACCCATTCCTACACCCTGGAGTGCAAGGTTCAGGGACCTTCTGAAGTCTCTTCCTGCACTGGTGGTCAGTCTTGGTTCTCTTTCTGTCTCTGTTATACATGTGATACATTCCCAGCCACACCGATTCCACAGATCTCTCCAGTTCTTGGGTTTTCCAGTCAGAATTAGGCCTGGTGTTTTTTTCTTTGAGAAGAGGTTTATGAAGCTAGTTCAGTGGGAGAGCTAAGTTGTACTTTTTTTTATACTCTGCCATTTTGATGGTCTTTGAATGTTACACAGTCTCAGGCACAGCCTGAACTGAATTTGTGACCTGACTTTTTGTCTGTAGGTCTTATGCTCGACAGACATGTTCAGGCTTATCCTGAATGAAACCCATTTCTAGTGCCCAGAAGAGTCTGGGTGTCTTCCTAGACTGACTTGGGTTAGAAAAAGTGGCTCATTGTGCTTTCTGCCCAGATCTCTCAATCATTATTAAGTACAGTGTTCTGCTTCCTCCTCCTCCAATATCACTGCTAGTCCCCTGATCAACTCTTTTCTGAGCTTTCTGTTTCTGTCAGACATGTCCCACAGGTACCTCCATCTCAACATGTTCATTAAAGAAATCATTATCATCACCCTAAAATCCATCCTTGTTTATAAGTTCCCTATTTCTGTTTAGGGAACCATCATTCTTCAAATCATCAATGTTTAACATCTTGCAATCACCCTCTATTCCTCACTTTCCTTGACCTCCCATATCCAACCAGTTATCAAGTCTTGTCAGTTCTACCTATATATTACATTTCTTTTATCTGTCTTGGTCACAAAGTTGAAGAAAACTGCTGGGTTACACCAAGCATATTTTGTATTGCTGGAGTTAACACAATTCTTCATAACTACAATTCTTCAGAGACTGGAGTATCCCACAATGTACAACCAAAGTACATCAGCAAAAGAATACTGCTGCTGGAAAAGATAGCTCTCTGAGTCAAAAAATAGCGGGATCATTAAAAGCAATGTGCAATTTTCCAAAGACAATAAAATGGTCACTCTCATTCCTGCCCAATTCTAGGCCCAGCTCAATGTCAATACAAGACATATGTATTGATGAGATACATGCATCAAATATTCAAAAGTCCAAAGGATAGGCATTCTTATCAATTTTTTTCCTGTATCCAGTTAAACCAAATGTTTTAGAGTGGTCTTGCATCTAATTTATGTGGTTCTATAATGTTCAAGGACTTTATTGATGTAAAACATAATCTGTGAACCTCATCATTTATAGGGACTCCCTTTTCTATTTATCTAGAAGGGGGTACAGAACCTGCAGCATTGAGGCCACATGTGGTCTTCTAGGTCCTTGGGTGTGGCCTTTTAACTGAATCCAAACTTCACAGAACAAATTCCCTTAATAAAAGAATTTGTTCTGTAAAACTTGGACTCAGTCAAAAGGCCACATCCAAGGACCTGGAAGGCCACATGTGGCCTTGAAGCTGCAGATGTCCACCCCTGATGTAGATTCTGAGCCAGATAACTTCCATGACAGTGGCAAATAACTTTAGTGAACATATACAGAGTTATTGTATGCCTTAATTGTTTATACAAGAGTTGCTGAACAAACATTTTCTGTTTTTATCTCATTCAAGGAATCTCATACGATTCTGATAAAATTGTTGGCAGACCAAATTAGTCAATGAACAGTAAACAGAAATAGGGAACTTATACACTAGGATAGGTTTTAGGGTGAGGAGGATATAATATCTTGTATGCTCTAGACTTTTTAGTCAATTTATATGAATATAAAATGGACACAGAAAAGTTCTCAAAATGACTACACATTCCAATCAAACTACAGCAGACATATTTCTCTTAAGTACTTTACTACACGCTGATGGGAAAACCAATAAAGTAATTAGAAAAGATAAATCAGAGAATCTCACTTTCAGAGGCTTTTTCAAATCAATGTCAGAGTGAATACTCAGCTCTCTAAGGGCATCTCCAACAAGGTTGCTCCTGCGAACATGAAGGACGAGGAAGGGGCTTCTGGCCAGCAGAGGCTCCAATGTGAGGAGCATGAATACATTCTGCAAATTTGCTCCATTGATAGCGACCTAGAAAATGGTGCCCAAAAAAATGACCATAAAGAACTTCTTTGGAGAACACCTAAAAGTAGAGATATAAATATTTTCATGCTGTTCTAAGTGCTTGGTTTGGCTTTTTCTTATAATTGCTACAGCAGATTCTCATGTAAGTACAATAAAGGAAAACTGTTTTAGTTTGGGAGTTATGTTGAACAACTAATACTACTTATTGAAAAACATGGTCTCTAAACTAATTTGAGATAAAGTCATTAGAACAAATTGTTAAGTCGAAAATAACACACCTCCAGGATTATCAGCATCAACAAAAAATAATTTCAAAGTTAATAGAAATCTATCCACATAGCAGCTTCTATTCTTTGAAAAATATAATTCACTCTAACTCAAACTGAAATCTGTCAGTCATGTATCAGTATCACGCAACTTCCACTATGAAGATACCCATAGTATCCGTATGATAATATAAAGAAAGAATAGGTATTTGGATACTTTTGTCAGTGTTAAATTATTTAACTGTGTTGTGCTTGCAAATACAACTGTGATAAAAATTCTGATAATTTAGCACTTATTGAAGATTTCAAGCCTTAATCTAAGAATTATATGTTATAGTATTCAACATGAAATTCCAGGATAAAAGAGTAATTTGGGTGACTGCTTAAGGAATTTGGCACATAATGTTTTCTACTATCATAGAAAAATTACAATGGGATTATATGGTGCAAGAAGAGATTTTGAAAAGTGATACCTGCATCTGCAGTTCAGCATCTGTCTGTAACATTTTGGTCTTAGCTTGGGCATCAAAGACAAATGGATAGGAACAGAGAGTCACAGCATCCTGGAATGAAACACATTAATATTAGCAATATTTAAAGTATCGTGCAAGGTACTATATCAAAAAGGCAAGAAGTAATGGGGGGGAAAAGAGGGATTATGTACCTGCATTATAGATGGTCTAACTTTCTGTGGAAAGAAAAATAATAAACAAAATATCATTCTTGTTTTCCAAAACCCAGAATTCTCTCCCCCCCCCCCAAGAATGTCATTGATATCAGATATATACAAATGCTATTCATTTAGTCAAACTTCATATCTGGCCATGTAAATAATGCATCTGAACAATTGTCTGAATTTCTAGTTGAGGAGACAGGTATTATGAAGCTGCCTAAAGGAAGATCCCAGGAACAAAAAGGGCAAAAACCATCTGACCAACCTGATACCACAATCAGATACTTAAACCACTCTCAACCAATGAAATGCTTTCTTTTCTAAAACTTAATTATGAAAAAATAAGAATTCCACAGTCTTCTTTGGAAAATCTATACCAGCACGCAACTTGAATTAGTAAATAAATTTGAATGAGATAAATTAAATGAAACATACCAACAATGGATTTAAATCTCTCCTAAGCAAAGTTCCTGCTCAGAAAAAAAAAATAATTCTGCAAACATTTTTCCTTCTTCAAATAAAAACGCAATATAAATTCAAGTAATCACCTACAACACTGCCAGCTACTTCATTCCCAAGTTTTATTTAAATCCATCTAGTCGTTATTTCTTTGGGTGTTCTTATAGGGTTTGTTCAAAGTCAGACAAGCAGGAGGAGAACCAACAGAGAACAGGGTCATGAAACCTTCAGTGAGCTAGGTGGCATAGTAGTTAGACAGGAACACTAGACCTGGAATCAGGGAGAACTAAGTTCAAATCTGGCCTCACACACTTACTGGCTGTGTGAGCTAGGCAAGCTCCTTAACCTCTGCTCACTTCAGTTTTCTCATCAGTAAAATAATTGCACCTACCTACCAGGGTTGTGAGAATAAAGTGAGATAACATTTGTAAAGTGCTTTGCAAATCTTAAAGCCTTATATAAATGCTAGTTATTGTTATTATTAATATTTATCCAAGTCATTGATAAATAAGGAAAAATCTTTGACAGATACCAAGGGAGATTGCCCTGGTCAAGTTGATATGGATACGTTAATCAACCCTCTCTGGGTCCAGCTGTTTTCCAAATTCATATAACCATCCTACCATCTTGTCCAGAAGGATATGGGAAGAGACTGCAAAATTCTCTACTAAAATGCAAATGTGTTCAGTCTTTTCTCCCTGACCTGCCAGTCTAATAAACCCATGTGAGAGAGAGACAAGAGATATAAGGTTGGTCTAAGAGAAATTATTTTTCTTAAATTTCAGTGATACCATTTTTTTATTTCAGTCATTTCCTAACAAAGTACCTTTCCTCATTCAGAATCCTAACTTCAAACAAAAAGTAAACAGTTAAAACCAAATGGTAAAAAAAGATTGACAGTATATGTGTCTATAGCACTCCTATTCCCTTTTTTGGAACACAAAAGTAACTTCCTTAAATTAGGGACTGCATTTTAGGGTAGTTTTTATTTACATTACTGTCTTCACTGTCTGTACTGTTCTGCTTCTACTTTCTCTGTTCTGAATCAAATCATATTGTTTTCCCATATTTCTCTAAATTATACTCGTTTCTTATGTTACAATACTGTTTCATTACATTCACACATCACAATTGATTCTGCCATTCTCTAATCAATAAATATCCATTTTTCTAAGTTTTTGCTACCAAAAAAAAAAACCATGGTTACAAATATTTTGGTATATTTAAGAACTTTCCATATATCTTTGAATTCTGTTGAGGAGTATGTGCGACAAGGATGGGCAAAAACAAGCAGGTCAGTAAATTTCCTTAGGCAATTCCAGACTGTTTTCAAGAATGGTTGCATCTAACACAGCTTCACCAAGAGTGTATTAATATTCTCTTCATAGTTCCTCTAACACTACTCCCAGCTTTTACCATTTTTGCTGATTTAGTAGATATAAAATAAAACTAGATTTGCTTAAATTTGCACTTCTTTCTTATAGCAATTCTTTAGAAATATATTTGTTTTTGAAAGTCCCTGCATTTTTAATTTAGCATTTCTTTTGAAAAATATACATTTTTAAAATTTTCTTTCTTCTTAATTACATGTAAAAACAATTTTAAACATCATTTTTAAAATTTTGAGTTCCAACTTTTCTCGTGACCTTTTTCCTTTTCCCACAATGAAAAGGAAAACAATTTGATTTAAGTTATATATGTTTAGCAATTCTTTTGAAAACCATTTGCTGATATCCTTTGACCATTTATCACTTGAAAAATGGCTTTCTGTCACATGTATGTATGGTTTTTTTGGATACCTGACTTTTTTTTCAGGACATCTGATGTAAAATTGCATTCATACACCTTACTCACAACCCCACCAATCAAAACTTTCTTTTCTTATTCAAGTTGCATTTATTTTGTTACTTTTAATCACTTCTACTCCCTATGTGATTATGAAATCTCCCTTTAACTATAGTTCTGAAATGTATTTCCTTCTGGCCTTCTTTAAGATTTTTAGGATGTGATTATTCATATTTAAATCACTTATTTCATAAAATATAATATAAATGTCAGTCTAAATCAATTTTCCATCAAACTGCTTTCCAGTTTTCCCAACAATTCTATTAAAAAAGAAGTCTTTCCCTTAGTTGTTTATATCTCTTGGCTTTCTATGTTTGTTTGCTTCTAGGTCACACTTGTTTAACCTACTCCAATGATTTACTTTTCCATTTTTAACCACTACCAGACAGTATTTGTGATGACTACATTTAATATATTTGGAGATTTAGTGATGCAAAGTCTCTTAAGCTTTTCTTTATTTCCCTCGAGATTCAAGCTATTGTGTTCCTCCAAATAAAGTTTCTTCTTGTTTTTGTCCATTTCTTTTTATTTTCACAAGGTAACGTCACCAAAAGGTCATTACCTTGTAGCCGACTTGGTCCATGAATAACAGAGTCTGCTGCCAGGTCATACTCTAAGTCTTTCCAGCTTGGAAAGACCTGCCAGAGCTTACAATTCATTGACGTAGCCTCTGGGAACATAGGGTCGGCTCCATGCCATTTGCCAAGGAGATAAATACCAATATCTGATGAGTTTGGACAGCAGCTAAAATCCAAATCCATCTGCCCCACAATTCCCTCTACTTCTGACTGGACATTGAGGCTAAGTGCAGCACTGTGTCAATGGGATTCTCTACGGTGATGCAGATGACCAATACAAGTGAGTTAAATCACTTCTCTTTTATACTAAATGCCTCTTTGCTGTGCATGCAAGAAGAATCCAATTCTTTTGAAAAATGCTCTGAGTAGTTTATGTCCATTACTTGCATTTTTGTGTGCCCCATAACTCTGTTTAGGGTCCTTTTAGGATAAAATTCTTGTGTTTGATCCTGAAATTAAACAATGATGGCTACCTTCTATTAAAATGGACATCTAATGCCTCAATAATCTATATAAACGATATGCTTTTATAAGGCTCAACATCAGCTGGTATTGGCATACAGAAATAAATTTTAAAAGATTTTAGATTTTAAACTTTTAAATAACCCTCCATAAGATTGTTTTGTTTCAAATTAAATATTTCATCATGATATATTAATTTTAACATATAACATGATATTTGGGAAAATAGAAATGATTTTTACATGTCAAAAATGAATGTTAGTAAACTGGACATTATTTTCAATTCATTTCTGACCAATATTTTCTTTCTTTTTTTTGGAGACCAAGTTCTTTAATTGATTTTACTTTAATTTTTTTTTTACATAAAAAGTTCAGTAAAAATTGGATTTTAAACAGTAAAATCAATCTTAGCATGAGGTTAACCAGAAACTTCGAGGTAGCCTAGTCTGAAACATTTACATTAGAACAGACAAAACCTTGCAGGAGAATCCAGACTATCAAAATGTTCCTGTGATCTTAGCACACATAGGCTAAAAACAAAAACAAACCAGGGAAATCTTGGTACCTGACTGAAAGCTCCTATGAAGTAACCTTTCCCTGACACAGAACAGGCTATCACAATTTCATACACATTACAGCAACAACTCGATTTCATGTGCTTTTTATATTTCAGAGGGTTTTACATATCAAAGGGAAGAATTGTCCAGAGAAAGTCCAAGTGCAATATCTGAATTGCATCTTATCACAATCAAAGACCGGATACAGGAAAAAGTCCTTTTCTTCTAATAACTACACGACACAGAGGGACCAAATCAAAGAATGGAGGAGGTCATAGCTTTAATAAGACACATATGATACAAATTCTTACCATTCCTGCTTGATGCAAGAACCACATGAGATAGTCCTCCTGAATGTCCACAAGATGGGAAATTTCAGGTATATAAAACTTGTCATATTCCACATGTTTCACTTTCTGGTTTACCTTAGACACAGAAGAACAAGAAGAAAGGGAAGAGATGATAACTCTATTACTATCAAAGAACTTTTAGTGTTAACAATAAGCATAAGAACAACAAAAAGAAAGAAGACCTTCAACAGCCTTCTCAGCACATGTTAAAAGCCAATGGAAATACTTTGGAACAAACCTTCCTTCACTGAGCAGTAATAAAGATCCCAACAGGACAAACCTTGTGGTCAGAAGCTCACTGACTTTGGTAAATTATAAAGGCCCCAAAATAGGTTTGGGAATTGAACAAATTATATCAGAACCAGAGGATTATTGCAGACAAAACCACTGCCTATAATTGCCAAGATATAACCTAATTGTTGTGTGTATTCGTCCTTCACTGCCAAAGAAGACCATGCCATCAGAGAAATGACTTGCACTTGACTTTGTTTTGAGTGAGGGAGGGCTGTGCAGGTCACCAGCCTCACTTCTCCTCCAGAGCCATCTGAATCCAGTGACCAGATGTTCATCAGAATGACTGGAGATGACCCAGGATGAGGCAATTGGGTTTAAGTGACTTGCCCAAGGTCACACAGATAGTGAGTGTCAAGTGTCTGAGGTGAGATTTGAACTCAGGTTCTTCTGACTCCTGCACTGGTTCTCTATCCATTGTACCAGCCAGCTGCCCTATAACCTAATATATAAAAATTTAATAACAATATTTTTAACAGAGCATGCCAATATTCATAATCACTAAACTATGCGGAATGAAGAGTTTATAAAATAAAGAAAAGAAATTAAAAGCACATGGTAACAAAGTGAGGTATATATCACCATCCTGTGTACTTCTAGAATTGTCCCAAAAATGCTTTCAGTGGGCTAACAGAATATGAGCTTATATTCTGATAATCTTATTTATTTTCCAAATGCAGACTTTTTTTCCCACTTTTTTCAATAGTCCATAGAACATTAACTCCAACACAATAGTAGCATAGGAACTTTTTCCAGGACTATATTTATCTCCACAACACTGAGTAGATAAGAATAAGATACCAATAACAATGACAATTACTGACATTTAAACTGTGATACAAACTTCCAAAATACTTTATTTGTCTTACGATCTACTTCATAGCAATGTTGCAAGGCTCAAATGAGATATCATGAGCTTCACAAACTTTATAACGTACATCGGCTCTTATTACTCTATTTGATCTTCACAACAATTATTGGGTAAATATAATACTATTACTATTCTCAATTTATAGATGGGGAAATTGAGGCTGAGGTAGGTTAAGTGCTAGTTTTGCACCTAATGAGCATCAAAAATAGGATTTTTAACCTGTCTAGTCTCATTTCTAGATCATTACTCCATCCACTTTCATGGAAGATCCCTTTGATTTCACATGAAGATCTTGGCCATTTTATAGGTGCTATCCAACGTACAACAGTTTCAATTACATTCAATATAATTAATTCAGTGGTGTGGGCCTGTGATCGCTCAAGCCCAGCCTCAGTAATGGCATAGCACCCATTCATTCTCCCTCTAGCCAGACAGGTCCACTTCATGCTTACCTTGTGCAGTTTTTCCAATAGCTTCAGTGCTGCTGTTATATAACTGCTAAACAGAACAGGAATCAACAATGTTTTTCTTCCACTCAGGAGATAAACTACAGCACTTTTATAAAGGTCTACTAGCTTCAAGAAATATCTTGGGCATACCTGGCACCACCAGTTATCTTTAAGGAAGAAAAATAAAGACAAAATTAAATGTGTAATCCTTAACTAAATATCAGGTATTCATGCCTTTCATGAGTTTAGAAGAGGTTGCCCTGGTAAGCAAATGTTACTGAATCAAAACTAAATTCAGAGAATCACAAAAATCATAGAATTTTAGAGTTGGAAGAGACTTGAGAGGTCACCTAGTCCTAGCTGCTCAGGAAACATTAGCCAAATCACAAAGGGTCATTTTAGAAAACTAGCATTGTAAGCTCCTCGGCATATCACTGTTTGCATTTTCATATGCTGCTTCTCTATTTTTAGAAACTAACATTTAATTGTCCACTAGATTTCTCCGAAATCTTTGTACAAAAAATGGCATTTGGAGGATCACAGCAGAAGGGAGTAATTTTCTCTATAATTGTTACCTCCTCCACCATCTTAACCTCCAAACTATTTCAGCTCTTTGCTAGAAAACTAAATACCAAAAAGGATCCTCCAAACCCAACCTTATCATCCTTGTTTGCTTTTTTGCAAGGCAAAAACCAGATCAAAAGGTTGTTATTCCAGCTTCCTACTACTGGCACCGCAACCTGCTAAAATGAATTTCTGCCTAAAAATATTTATCCAACTTTAGCACAGAATTGAATTTCTGACCACAGCTTTCCCCCTCCCCTCTCCCCACTTTCTTTGGACCAAGCTGGAAGGATAGAAACCCAGGTTGTAGTCCTGTGAGAATGGCTGCAATGAAGTCTTTTTAAAAAAGTCCCTTAAAGAAATATGCTACAATATTTGCGGTGTTTTCGTTACTGTTACTGTCAGTCATTCTGCAAAAGGAGTTATAATCTTTTGCCCTCGCTATTCTTAATAACATTTCCTTTTCATGTGGTGACAACTCTAGTAATATCACAGCTCATCTGAAGTGTAGAAGCAATAGAATAATTAACACTTTAAAATTAATTAACATTTAATTAATAATTAATTGACACTTTAAAACTCTTTAAGTATTAAGTAATTAACACATACAAATAATGAAAAAGGAGACTTTCTGCATTTTATTAAATATATCTCAAATGTCATTCCTATGAGAAACACTCTCTAATTCACTGTGGAAGACCATCATTTCAAAGCAGCCATAGTCTACATTTTGGTCAATCCCTTCTTTCATGGGAGCTTCTATATCATCCCCTTTACCTAAAATTTGGTAGGTGAAAAAAGCTACGTAGACGGCACTTAACTTTCTGAGGCACTTTTTAATACAGCAGCTCATTAAAAAACAAAATTTTATAAATACTGCAAGACCAAGAAACATCTCTCTAAAGCTAACTATTTCAAACAGCTTCTAGATGAATTAGGAAATTACACTATTTGTCGTGGATCAGTAAACATGTTACACAAAGCATGATTCAAAGATAACTAAAATAAATTACATAAGGGAGTAAAAAGGTGAGATTTCTAAACAATAGTAAGTACTGCAAAAATGGATACTGAATCTCAGCCTAATTTACACATTCAGGGTCAAAGAATCTGGGTTTGAATCTCAGATCTGATACTTACTACATGTGTAGCCTCAGTCAAGTCACTTAATATCTCTGGGTCTCACTTTCTTTTCTAGCAAAACAAGAGTACAGAGCTACATGTTTTCTAAAGTCTCAAAAATCTTATAATGCTATAAAATAAGAAGCAGAAAATAATGTAGCAGTTAAAGGGTTTTGCACGATTTACCTAAGACTTTGCTAGGGTTTGCATCCAGCCGTAAAATAGCCATTGCGAGGGGGAGGGTTAACGTTATATAATATTTAGAATCCTGAAGTAGAGGGAATTCAGGAAGTATTAAATAGATTCTCATTGCTTCAACATCTGGTGGTGAACTGGACAACTGGGGAATCAGGAAACTTTCAAAGCTTTTTAAGATCTGTAAAAAAAAAAAAAAAAAAAGTAGGGGGGAGACTAACATTAATTCATGCACACACAGAAAGGTCTAATTCTTGCCCAGTATTTATGTGGGATATCCATGTCTCCAACTGCAAATACAATTCTCTAGAATTTTCTGTAGTGTATAGACAAAATCAGTTTCATTCACACCCAATAGCACATTTTGTAGGAAATTAATCCTAACAGAGAAAAAAATGAAAGTAAAAGAAAATATGATGACTAAAAAGTAAAACGTAGGAAGTCAACAAAAAATGAAAAATGACTCCACCAAAGGAATGAAAGATCACAACCTTACCTCAGAATATTAAAACAATGAAATTGTGCATGGTCCTATAATTAAAATCCATGCTTCTACATGAGAAGTCTCTGTTTTTTATTACATCAAAAACTGTCATGCTATACCCATCCCAAGTACTTTGGAAACTTTGCACACAATCTTTTACCTTCACAAGTGAGAGGAAACAAGTGAGTGGAGTTAATAGATAGCCTTCAGTTCAGAAGTATGTGGGTTCAAACCCTGTCCCTACTATTGACTTGAACTATGTGACCCTGGGTAGGTCACCTTAGAGCCTCCATGTTCCCAGGCAATTCTCTAAGACAATACAAAGCAGACTGTGTATTGCCATTCATCGATGAAATCATACATCTGGTTAGAAAATAAAAGTATTCTCCTACTTAGCTATGATACTGTTGTCAAAATAACCAAACTCACAGATTTGTTGAAATTCTGAACTATTAAAACAAAGAAGTAAAAAAGCAAATAAAAAACTCTCTTGAGTTTCAACTCAAGCATACTGAAAAGTCACCAATGACAGAAGACAAAAATGATCACTTATTAGAAGGGTAATGGGAAGATGGCACTTATGCTAATTATGTACCAATTAGGAATTAGTACAACCCTTCTAGAAAACAATTTGAAATTATACTAGAAAAGGCACTAGTTCACACTCTTTGATCCCACTGCTAGGATCATGACTTGAGGAGGTCAGAGGTACAAGAAAGTTCCATGGATACAAAAATATTTACTGCAACACTGTGGTAGCAAAGAACCTGAAACAAAGAGGGTGTGCCCATCAATTGGGGAATGGCTGAACAAATGTTGGTAAGTAAATGTAATGGAATATTACTATGCCATAAAGAAACAATGAATATGGAGAATTCAGGGGAACTTGATCAAGATTTTATGAACTAATGCAGAGGGAAGTAAGTAGAACGATGAAAGAATTAAAACAATGATCCAAAAGAAATCACGTTGAACATCAGAATGTTGATCAATTGGGTGACCAACCCTGATTTCTGAGGACTGAGGGTAAAACATGTCCCTCACTCCTCTTAGGAAAGAGTTGGCAAAATACAGAGGTACAGAATAAGGCATCCTTTGTTATATATGATTAAGATGCTTCTTTGTTTTACTTAACTGTACTTTGTCACTGATGAGGGTTTGGAAGAAGACGTGAGAGAGTGATACTGGGGAAAAATATCAATAAAAAGTATTTTTTAAAAGGAGATCAAAACTAGGTACGACCCTGGGTTTGAGCTCTATACTTAAAAATTTCAAAACCTTTTATACTACAAGACATTTTTGTTTCTCATTTTGTTTACTTTGTAAAAAGCTATTAAATACAGTAAAATATAGTAGCTTCTCATAAAACAGTCTTATCAGTGTGGCCTAATTTACAAAACTGTCATTTGCCAAATTCACTGAAACATTTCTAACCACCACTTGTGTTCACTACCCCATTTCTGTAATCAGTTATCACTGATTTCCCCATGGGTCACAGTCATTAAAATAAAAACGTGAAAAAGTTTCCCATTCGTGCTTCTTAAAAATATGCTAAGTTGGTGATTTCTTCCTATTTAAGAATCTCTGCTATGGGAAAGGCTGAGGCTGGCAAAAATTTTGAGCTTGCCATTTCTGAGCTGCAGTAGACCTGAAGTCAGTCAACTGTCCACATAAAGTTCGACATTATTATCATTAGTCCCCAAGAATAGGGGGCTATAAGATAGCCTAAGGAGGGTCCAACTCATACAAATCAAAAACAGAAGTCTAAAATATGATGAGCAGAGTGGGGTCAGGCTCTTGAGTAGCCCCTATTATTTAGAGCCAGGTAGAGGTGAGGAGATAGTCTTTTTTTTTCTTTTTTAGGCAATCAGGGTTAAGTGGCTTGCCCAGGATCACACAGCTAGTAAGTGTATGAGGCCAGATTTGAACTTGGGTCCTCCTGAGCTAGGGCTGGTTGCTCTAACCACTGGACCGCCTATGTACCCCAAGATGCAGTCTTAAAAAATATATGCTGCCTACTTACTACCAAACTTCTTTGACCTAGGATAAGTTATTTGCTTCCTCTGAGATTCAATATCCTCTTCCACAAAACTGAAGTAATGTTTTTGCATTTACTGTTTAACAGTTCCCTCCAACATAAAGTCTTGATCACCCCACCAGCTAGTACCCTATTCCCCCAAATTTGCCTTACATTTACCTGCTATACATTATGTATATATATATGTGTGAGTGTGTGTGTTTGTACATGTGGTCTCACTGACAACACATGCTTCTCAAGGAAAACAACTGTGAAGAAAATGCTTTGTAAATATGATTATTATCTATTAAGCCTTAAACTCCACAATTTCATAGTTTACAACCTAGGATCAATCAGATATATTTGAAAGATGTTGCAACTGTGACCACTGATAGGACACTAGCTGTACTGGGAAGCCAGGTATTAATAATTTAAAGAACGTGCTCCTGGGTTGGTTTTGGGTAGTGACTCTATGTACCACACCCCTAAGGCATAGCTTTGAGGACAAATATAACAAAGTTAAAGCACTGGTGGAATCTACAGTCTTTACTATGGAATATATGGGGTGAGAGAGAAAGGTGGAAATGAGAGCTAGCAGCACAGGGCTTACTAGGTTAAAGTTAGCATTTCCCTTGATGAGGACTTGATGAACAAACAGTACACCCACCCTTCATCCCTAACAGTTTTCCCTCCCTGCTAATGTGCAGCAAATGATGACTGAACAGAATGCTTATCAGAATTATGATCAAACTTTTGAAGACAGACTACAATCCAGTAGATATTAGACAAGGAGGAAAAAAGACCATTGCATACAAAGAAACTTGGGCTAAAATTCAAATCCTACAAAGCACTGTGAAGTGAGGGTTAAATTCTAGTTTCAACAGTGACAGGTTAACTTATTTTAATTCTTCGTTCCTCACATTTTTCCATATGAGAAATGGGGACAACACTTACCCTTTTCTTAAAAAGTTGAATTTTTGCTATCCATCCCCAGAAAAAGAACTGATGGTGCTTAAATACAAACTGAAGACACTTGTCTTTATTTTTCTCGAGCTTTTGTCTGTGTTTTCTTTCACAACATGACTATTAGAGATATGCTTTGCATCATTATACATGTATAACCTGTATCCAATTTGCTTGCCTTCTCAACGAGGAGCAGAATGGGGAGGGAGAAAGGGAAAGAATTTGGAACTCAAAAGTTTTAAAACAAATGTTCAAATTGTTTTTATATGTAACTAGGGAAAAATAAAATGTTAAAAGCTAAAAAATTAAATAAAAAGTTGATTTTTTAGCATCCATTAACAGGTCAAACATATGGAATATCTTGACTAAAAGAAGCCACCTTACTATCATTTCTTTTTAACCTCACCATTGGACTGTCCTTGCTTGCAGTTTTCTCCTTTCCTTGCTAAATATGTTCTCTATTTCTATTTTCTTCATGAAAAGGAGAAAAGTACACAAAAAAGAAAAGAGAAACTAGGAGACAAGCTTGAGTAGGAAGAAAGAAATAGAATAAGGAGAATGAAAGCACAGATCCCTAAGTTAAAGGACAAAAGGATGGAGAGAAGCAAAAATAATTCAAGGAGAAGAGGGTCTAAATTGTTACTGAAGAAGGTATTCAAATACAACAAAAGAAAGAGCTGAAAGTCTAGAGAAATGAAATCTGGGTGAAAAAGTGGCTGAGCCAAGACAGAGTCAAATTATGTGAGTCTGTGTCTTTCCTTCACTATTTAGTGGGAAATAGATTCATTATCATTTCATTATTCATTATGACTTCATTATTATTGGGAAAATCCCTAAACCCAACCTGAGCTCCAGTTTCCTCTTTTGTAAAATAGGGATAATATCTCTGCTAAGAAATTCAAATGAGGAAATAGTATGGAAATACTTTATAAAGTGCAAAGTGCAATGCAACTCTAAATGTCAGTACTATATTACCAGGGCATTATCACTGTGGAGCTCAAACGAGTAAGTTAAATAAGTCTTTCAAAGCATTCTTTACACCTATTAATGAAAAAAACAAAACAAAACAAAATGATGTGTCCGTATCTTAAAGGGTTTATAAATATGTCTATTTTATATAGATATATATATATATATGTACACAGAATCTACAGAATACTTAATTATAAAATTATTAACATAATTGCTGGAATAATTACTGAAACTAGCAGCCTTAAAATCTTTAACAGTTCCAAAATATAAGATGTTGAAAATCAACATTAAAAAAAAAAACCCGACTTTCCCATGAGGCCATAAAAGGCATCATAGTACCAGATTACAAATACCATGAGGCTTTTGTGTAAGGTGTCTTCGCAACCTTAAAACATTATAACAAGTAAGCCAGTATTTATTTTATTTTAAACATTTTAAATGTAAACTCATTTGCATATGACATTGTACCCAATTTCACCTTTCCTTCTCCACAAACTATACTAGGTTGTATTTAAGAGTATGGTTAACTCAGATCTAAATCCTACTCACAAGATATTTGCAGAGGTAGATTTTTGGAAAACAAAGATTATCAGAGAAATTAAAAGATGAAACTGTCTTTCTAAAGTCATAAATTTCAAAAGTAAAAAATTTTAAGCATACAAAATTATCACTTTCCTTTTGTTACATTTTTCTTTCACAAACTTTTTGTGATTTATTATTTCATTTGCAAAGGAAACTCCCATAAGGAAATTTTCTATACCAGCGCACATGTTAAACTTCTGGAACAGATAATCTTAGAAAGATGCCTGGAGGCATTGAGAAGTTAAAGAACTTGTCCAGGGTCACAAAGACAGCATGAGTCTGACCTCCCAGACTCCACATGGCCAGTTCTCTACCTACCACATCATGCTGCTTCTCCTTACAAACTTTTTTTTTTAACATACATAATACTATTGCTTAAAAGAGAGAACACCTAGCGAAATATAAAGGACATACCTGTTCTAGAAGCATCGAGTGCTGAGAGTTCATTAGCTTCTCAAACAACACTCTGGTAGAATTCAGGTCAATCCCTGGAATTTTGGGACTAGTTTTAAAATGCTCATCAATTCTAAAATGAACCAAAAAGAATACAAGCAAATGTACATATGAGAAAGAAAACAATCCTGCAAAGGACCAAAAACACTCAGATTGGAGTTATGAATATAAGAATATTAACTTTTTTTTTAACAGAGACACAATGGTCCTCCAGATGGCTAGGGCACTCTTCCAAAATCCAAAGGCTACAGTAGGCTTATGTCTACATAAAATTTCCCTTTATTCACACGTTCAACAGACACTTAATAAATTTAAGTATCTGTTTATTTAGCTCTGCACTAGGCAAAGGGGAAATGACCAAATTTAGATAAAACCAAGTCCCTGTCCTTGCTGTCTTACGGGGGGAAATCTAATGGAAGGATAAGACAATACAAAGTTCTATAATTAATAAAACACTCCATGTCAAGTACATAAGAGATACAAAGCAAAGCACTATTTGGGGCCCAACAGTGAAAACCAGCACCAGCATGGGAGATCAAGGAAGGCTGTGAAGAGGAAAAGAAAAAACTGAAGAAGCTGTCTACTTCACGTATACTTTCTGTAGACAGTCACCAACACTTAGACTCGGCTGTCACTTCCTCTCTCCTATTTTTAACCTAACAACAGCCCCAACCTTACCTTGATCCATAGTAGAGATGGGGGAGAGAGAAAGGGGATAAATATTTATATAGTACCCACTACATGTCAAGCATCGTGCTGAACACTTTACAAATATCTTATTGGACCTTCACAATAACCCTGGGAAGGTAAGTGCTATTATTCCCATTTTACAGGTGAGGAAATTGAGGGTCACACAGCTAATGTATGAAGCCACATTTAAACTGGGTTCTTCCTGACTCCAGGCTTGGTGCTATCTCCACCGTGCTACCTACCTACCTCATAGTAGACAGTAATGTTGGCCAGGTATCCAAGAGTGAAACTGAATAAAAAGTCCTGGTCCATGAAGGAATTTTATTGGAGCAAGAGTCAACTAATAAAGGGTCTGTGAGAGCTCTCTCTCTCTCATTAACAGAGTACTCCATGAAGCAATACATTTGAGGACCACCGTTCTACAATAGTAAGATCTGGGAATTTGCTTACACTAAAATTAATTTTCACCATCACGGAAGGGATTGAACTATCACATTCCTTATTTCACTCTTATAGAAAATTTAGAAAGACAAAAAGAACAACCTAGCTTTAGATTAGTGCTTTATATCAGTCTAAGTGACCAAACACAGCAAGAGAGAACTTAAACAGGTACAAGCCACTGAAGCTGGGCAACTTTTAACTTCTCAAGTCATCCTTTTCCAGTACAGTTTCATTACTTCATGATCTTTAGCACAAACTTTCAAAACATTCATACTGGTGTATATGTATGTATATATTCATATTTATTTACATAAACATGTAACATATTTATTTGTATATGTGCATATATACACACACTCACATACATACATACACATATATATAAGCATATAAGTGTATATAGATAGATATAGGTATATATAAAATTTAATTCATGTAATATATATGTAAACATATATAAATATATGTGTATACATATATACATAATAATAATAGCTAATGGTAGCTAACATTTCTATAGTACTTACTATATACCAGGCACTAAGCTAAACTCTTTACAAGTCTGAATTCATTTGATCCTCTCCTCGACTCTGAGAGATAGGTGCTATTATTATTCCTATTTTACAGATGAGGAAACTGAGGCAGACAAACAGTTTAAGTGATTTGCCCAGGGTCACATAGCTAGTAAGCGTCTGAGGCTGGATTTGAACTTAGATCTTTATGACTCCACACTTGGTTCAGCCATTAACAGCACCTGTTGTCAATGGGTCACTGACAACTGAAGGACTATATTAAGTGACATTCTGCAGGAGTCAGATTGGAGCCCACTTCGCAGATGACCCCAACTGTAGTGACATCTCTATGTTAAGAGCAACATCTTCAATAGGGAATCCTTAGGTGAATTCAGAACTCCATGTGTTTGATGAAATAATACTATCTTACAACCAGGGAAATAGTTACAAATATTTAAAGACAACTTTGAGCATTAAGTTATTTTGTCTATTATAAATGCCCAAAGTAACTATAAAGGACATATGAAGAAAGATGCTATCTGCATTCAGAGAAAAACTGATAAATAGAAATATGTACAGAATAATTTTACATATATATGTGTGTGCATATAGATACAAATATATACACCTATTTGTGTCTAATCGCAGCCATTGTAGGGCGGAGGGAAAAAAGGAAAAAAATTTACATGATAATTTTGTTGTATGTTTGAAAGGAATGTCAAGTTGTGCATATGTTTTAAGTACAATCATCTTTTCTTTTTTCACTATACTATTCTATGGAAATACTTGTTTCATTCCATAAAATAAAAATAAAACATATCTATGCATATATATGTATACACATATACATACATATATAACATGTGTGTGAGTGTGCGTTATGTGTGTGTATGTATAAAATGATCCCATAAAAATCTAACACAAGCCTAGGTGTAGGGAGCAAGATAAATCTATCACAATTTCAGGTCAAGAGAAGATTGCCAAAATGGCTTATCCAACCTTATTATTTTGGTTGTCTTATCAGCTCGTCAGATCGGACCAACTATCCATGTAAACCATTCCCAAACACTAGATTCCTGTGATGAAACTAATAAATTCACTGTGTGGCCTTAAACCAGGGCACACTGAATTTTTTAGAATACTTTAATTTTTAAAGTGAAAAGTTTCTAATGTTCAGACTGTTAGGCAAAGAAGGAAATGTGGTGCTGTGGAAAGAATGCTAGATTTGTAGGATGTTGATAAGCTAGACAGTGTCCACATGTGAACAGTCTAAATAGTGAAGGTCTCAAATTTAAGGATTTAAGAAATGAACTGGGGATGCTTTACCCAGAGAAGATCAAACTTGGGGAAGAAATGATATCTGTCTTCAAATGTTAGAAATGGGCTTACACTTACTTTGCTTCACCTAGAAGGCAGAAAGTGGCTTAGAAGTCAAAAAGATGCACCTTTAAGTCTGACTTAAGGAAAAACTTCCTAAGGATCAGCCACAAGCAGAATGTGTTTCTTAAAGTAGTATATCTCCCCTTAACCTCAGCAAAGGCCACATGATTGCTAGTTAGATAGGCTACAGAGAGGATTCTTGCTCAGATGTGCATTGAGCTAGATGGCCTCTGAAATCCCTTAGCAAATCCTGTGACTCTATCAGTATTAATGTTGAAAGAAATGAAAACAGTTATATATTTTTTCATGTAGTTATTTCTCTTTGAGGTGTTTTTTTTAAGAAACCTACAAGCAACAACTAACAATATTCTTAAAAAAGTTTTAATTATGATATTCTAATATACTAACAGCTTTAAAAAGTCATGCTTTTAGGCAGCCCTCCACATCTGCCATTCCTTTGTGACTTAGCACTGCTCCTTGGATGGTCTCTATTTCACATTATTGGGCAGTCCAACTCTAGTGCAAGATCATCTTCTCTTCTATTGACAGCATCAAAGCCCACCTCAAAATACAACACCTTCATGTTCATTTCTTTTCTGGACTATCAGCTCCAGATACATTTTTTCAAATCTCTGAAAAGCTTACTTTTTTTCAAGGAAACTTCCATTCCAGCAGGCAGCTGAGGACAATATCTGAAGAACACCACTGCTTAAAGTAAAAAAAAGAGTAAAAGGTATTAGTTATTATAACTTTGTGGACATAAATTATCAGTAATGTAATAGATATTTAGTTCATTTTTTTCCTACTAGCAGCTTTAGTTTTCATTCACCTGCTCAAAGATTCACCAAATTTAGAGATAAATCTTTTAATGATATTCTGGTGATGCTATAACCATGAATCATGGAACACCACAGAGTCTAAGTACAAAAATTTCTGATGATCCACATGGCAATGAAGAAACATATGGTAGGTATAAGTTGGCTATAGCACATTGCTCATTGTGGAGCAAAAGTGATATAAAGGGAATCATGGGAAAAGTAGTTGGGCCAGCCAAGTAGTGAATGGTGACAGATAGCACTGAATAATGCTAAATGACTTAGGGGGAAGACTCCGGTATATTCTTTCTATTTTGGTAATAGTATGAAAAACCATTCCCTAAAAAGGTAAAACTTCATCATTCCTGTCACCTTGAAATACTAAATAAGGAAATAACAAATATGTTCTGAAAAAGGAATGAAAAGATCGTAGCATGTACTTGATTGAATTGGAGTTGCTATGCTCTGATAGTTTTTGTCTCCAAATAGCTATAGTTTCATCATTTATTAAACTGGTATATTGTGCTTGATTCATAATCCTGAAGTCATCTGCAGGCGAGGAATTCTGCAATACATATAAGATAACAAGAAATGACATATTATGTTTTTACATTCTTTCTCTTTCTCCCTCTTTCTTCTCTCATTTGCATTTAGCACATACATCTTTCCACTCTCTCTGCTTTATTGACACAATCAGGGATTCTCCTTTATATCCCTGAATGTTTCGGTAATCTTAATGATACCTCCTTCCTCCAGAATAAAGAAAGTCACTGTATAACAAGAAAAGAAACCTTGTGGACTCCATGGACACAAATCCTTAATCTTAACCATTCAGTGCTGAGTTTGCTACAAGAAATGGGAGTCAGTAAGGGAGAAGGGGATACAGAGAGTACATGAGTAATATTCTTCAAAAGACCAAGCGATGCCAGATGTTATAGTCTCCCTATTCAGGGAAATGAATAAAAGTTAAAAGGATTATCATTTCCTAAATTATTTGTCTCTTCCTTATCCAATAAACCTCAAACTACCTTGGACACTGTAAACCAACACCTGGCTTTCTCTCTGACTGTTCACCCTTCTCTTTCCATTACTTAAATATGAATGTACTCCAGGGCCACCTCTTTCCTTTAATTGTCCCAAACACACCCAAATGTGTGTGTGTGTGTGTGTGTGTGTGTGTGTGTGAGTATGTATGTATGTACATTCTAAATCTTTAAATCTAGCCCTGTTTCACCTTAGAGCTACAGGCGTCCATTTCAAAATACCTGGGAGATACATTTACTTGGGTTGCCTCCTCAAAAATGCCCCAAATTGAACTAATCACCTTCCCCCAAAGCATATCTCTCTCCAAGGGATTATCTGTTACAAGTGATGGCACCTCTATTCTAACAAAATACCTAGAATTAGTCTTTTGTGGGTTTTTTGTTTCCTGGTAGGATTTTGTGGACTCCTCTTTGACTCTTAGCTCCCATCACTAATCAGTTGTCAAGTCCTGTTAATTCAACCAATACACTATCCCTTGCACCTGTCCCCACCAGTCCATTCCCAATCCAGCCACCCAAGGTCAAATCTTCGTCTCTTTCCTGCACTATTATAGCAACCTCAAAACAAGTTTTCTTATGTCTAGACTGCCCCTTCTCCAACCCATCTCTCATGCCATTAATTCTAATGCTTTGTTCTAAGGATCAACTAACTCACTGTTCCAAAATTCCATTGCTCTCCACTCCCTACCATATAAAGTATAAACTTCTCACCTTGACATTCAAAGTCCTCAACAATCTTATTCTTTGCCTTGCCTACTCCACCTGTTTTATTTTATTACACCCTCATTTTATGTATTCTTCTTTCCAGCCAACCGGGACTCCTCATTCTCCATCCTTGTACTGCTTTCTCCCATCTCTGTTCCTTTGATCATACAAACCCCCTTAGACCTGGAATACATCTTCCCCAGAGCAATGCTTTCTGAAAACCTTCCCTTTCTTTAAGGCCCAATTAAGGAGACAACTTCTATTTGAAGATTTTCCCGGTTATCCCAATCAAAAGTGCTTTCTTCCCCAACCTCCAATTTCTCACAAGGTCTTGCCTTGATCTCTCCTTTATATTTCTCCCATTATGTCTTGCATTACATCTATTTAGGCACTTCTTATTACTGTCATTAGATTTCAAGCTTCTTACATCCCCAACAACTTGAGCATAATGTCATTCATAAAATTTTACACTTCTATAAGCAAAAAGTGAAACACTACCTACTCAATGTAAGAGATTTCACTGGCATAGGAGCTTCCTCCACTGATACAGATCATCGTCTTCTCTACAGCTTAGCAACCTTTGAGAGTTGCTATGGCTGAAAAACTCATCATCCCAAAGTCAACCTGATGATAAGCCTGCCTCCCTATAATATTTTTTCAATTTTTTGGCATTTTTATTTAACGTTTTGACTTCCAAATTCTATCCCTTCTTCATTCCATCCCTTCCCCCCTCCTTGAGATGGTAAGCAATCAATTATAGGTTGTACAAGTACAATTACAGAAAACATTTCCATATTAGTCATTTTGTACAGGAAGACTACAATAAAAGAAAAAAATGAAAGAAAGTGAACAATAGCATGCTTCAGTCTGCACTCCATTAATATCAATTCTTTCTCTGGAGTCAGATAGCATACTTCATCATTAGTCCTTTGGGATTGTCTTGGATCATTATATGACTGAGAATAGCTAAGTCATTCACAATTCTTCACTGAACAATATTGTTACTGCGGAAAACATTCTCCTGATTCTGTTTACTTCAATATGCATCGGTTCAAGTAAATCTTGCCGGATTTCAGAAAAAAAATCATCCTGCTTGTCATTTTTTATAACACAATAAAATTCCATTACAATCATATACCATAGCTTGTTTAGCCATTCCCCAATTGATGGGCATTCCTTTGATTTCCAATTCTTATCCATTACAAAAAGAGATGCTATAAATATCTTTGTACAAATAGGTCCTTTTCCCTTTAAGCCTCTCTACACTTAGCCAGGCTGACCCTTTGACTGTAGATATATAGGCATTTCACAACAGGCCTATCCTCAAGGCCTTTCCAAATGGATAGGACCTGCCAGAATTTGTGGACCTTTGAGAACTCAAGGTCATCTCCATATCAAACTACTGCAATGGAATTGAGACTTTTACAGAAAGTGGAACCCAAGTAAAATAGAAGGGAAAAAAAGAATTAAAGTATGTTTCTCCTATCAAGTCATACAGTCAATGCTACTTTTGTGATAGATATATACCTGAAGTGGAATTTTCAGTTTTCTCATTTTCCATGGTTGAGAATAGAATGCCTTCCACCATATGGCCAAAAAAAAAAGTCTTACCTAACTTTCCTTATCAAAATTAACAAGAAACTATTTAGTTTCCCTATCATCTTAAACTATTTTACTGAAAAAGTTAGGGAGTTTCTAGTTGAGAACACAAAGACTGTCACACTTAGGAAATGAATAACCAAAAGTGTGTTTACATACACATGTAGATAATAAGACTAAAACCAATAAAAGATGGCACTGTCTATACTGCCTCTACAAAACCCTGCCCATACCGGCCATTCAGCATAGGATTTTAAAATGCCACCTAATGAAACAAAGATTTATGCCCTAAATGTAAATATAGCCATGACCAGACTCCTTCACTTTATATTCAAACACCACAACAGATGCCTTTAAATGAAACAAACAGAGGACCATGTTATACCTATAAAGGTCAAAGACAATGGTTTCTACTAGAGAAAATATGACTGAAATTGTGTATCATTTTAATTAATATGTATAGTAAGAAGTGTCAGAAGACTTGAATGGAAATCTTAACTCTGCCACTTACTAGTTTTGTGATTTCCATCTTCCATCTCCATAGGCTGCTCCTTTTTCCTGGGATTCTCAAACCCTCTCACCCACCTCCCTCCCTTCCATCACACAGAAGGTCTTCTCCCATCATCCCTACTGCTGTGATTTTGTAAAATTACCTTGAATTGCAAAAATCTTCCCCCCCCCCAACACAATCTAAGTTTCTTGAAAGCAGGGAGTGTTTCATTTCTTAATTACACAAGAGAGCCTGGGGCATGTGGCAAGCATATTCAGCAGAGTGATCTATAATAAATACTTACTAAATGCTGAATTGTGAGGGGTCAAACAGAAGGAAAAAAGAAAGAAGGGGAAAGAGCAAATATGTTTAGCACTCACAGAAAGGTGGAGCACCAAACAAGCAAATCTCAGCATAAACCTACCTAAAGCACAAGTATTATTAATAAGTTAATAATATTGTAGTTTGTACAAAGAATAAGATTATTCTCCAATAGAATATAAACTTCTTAATTAATTACAAAATTAAACAGACTCAGTGATCAAAACAGTATACGAGCATATCTAGGTGAACATCTGTATTAATAGTTGCAAAATGTTTCTAAAATTTTCCATTTTTAAAAGAAAAGGAAGTTAACCTTCCTAACACAGGGCACTTTTTTTTCTTTTGTTAGCATACTATATCTCTTCATCAGATTCTTCAATGCTTTCTATTCTTGTGATTTGTTATCCTACATTTTTTGTACAATACTTTTCTATTTTCTCTTCATGTCTGTCAATTTCAAGTCACACTTGAAATTTATCATTATTAATTTCAATTAATAGTGATTAATCACTACAGAGAACAGATTATGTGTATATACACTAAATGGGATGTTTACAAGAGAAATATAAACATCTAGCTTATGCTCTACATTCTTGAATTTCAGGAACAGAATGGTTCACACATTGGTTCACATTGTTCAGGTCAGGATCTTTGGTAAGGAAATAAAAGTTTTCCTTAGAGAAAAAAAAGGTGGGATTTTTTTTTTTTTAGCCTGCAGGGATCTCATTTCTTTCTGTGTTATTTCTTAATGGAACCTGATAGCAATGAAACTAGGCTTAAAACAGGGTGAACAGCAGAGGTTCCAAATAATCCCAGGAGGCTAGGCACTGGCAGTTATTCAATGTGTGGCTTCTACCCATCTGTGCCTCTCTGCCAGACCTCTCTTTTAAATCTACGCCTGTCACAAAATAACTATGCTAATTCATGTTAAACAAGAAACAGTATAAGTTTTCATCTATGTAGCATTTCAAATTACTTAACCAGAAAGGGGAAAGGCAGAAACTCAGACAATGCTAACATATTTTTCTGGCAATTTGTAACTGAAATAATAGGGGAAAAAATCTTTACTCAAAACTCAACTTAGGAACTCGGTGATACGTTTCTGATAACTGTTTGTTCTAATAGGATAAGACTAACTTAACATACTGTTAGATGCAAAAAGTAACACCATTTGCTTCTAGAATCATCTGTGAAAGAAATATCAGCTCATAAAATAACCATACTACTATTCCCTCCCCCAAATAATAGTAGTCAGTAAAAAATTTACCTCATATTTGGAGCAAAGTACAAAAGTTTGGTCTCCTCCTGAGAAGATATGTTTAACAATGTGATATTTAAAGGAATCTGTTAAAGAAATAGCAAACACATCACCTCTTTCAATATCTGAAGACTTTCTACAATTTGCCTTTTAACGTAAAGCACTAAAAGTTTTACCCAAACTTGACCCACTAAAAGCTAAACTCAACTTTTATTTCTCTTTTGGAATCCCACAGCATCAATTCAAAGACAAGTGAACACTAAGTACAAAAAAAAGGAGTGTCCTGAGTATTTTATTCTGAAGAAATCAAATTTTCTTAATTCTAGAATTTTAGAACTTAGAAGTGTCCTTAAAAATCATCTAGTTCAATTCCTTCATCTTACGGTAAGGAAAGCTTCAATCCAGAAAGGATTAATGCCACAAATAATTTGTGGAAGAGTCAGAACTACATCAGTCTTCTGACTCTGGTACATGGTTCTTTCCACTCACATTTAATATATTTCGGAGCAAATACTAGGTTCAGATACTTATCACAAACCCTAAATCTGTTCCAAACACCTTTACTTACAACCTCATCAGAACTTTACTACTAATCCTAATTATGTACTTATCCCTAACCTGGTTTCTAAAGTAATCCCTCCCAAGAGCACACAGGCAACTCATAGGGACATCTACCCATAAGAAATAATATATATTAGCATCAGGAGAGCAAGTGTTTGCAATATACAGGGGCAGTTAAGATACATAGGGTTTTTTGTCATACAATATCCAAGTGAGACTCTACTACTACCCTGTAAAATGCAGTCAAAACTCCTAAACTGAAATCAAAGAATCATGATCACTTATACCATCATTTTGGAATATTGCACTTTAAAAATACCAGTGTGCACATCCTAAAAGTGTAGTGCTTTAAGTAAGATCCTACAATGAGAGAACACTCAGGCAAGAAGGGAAGACAGGAAATTATTCCTAAATCTGCTTTTACATTATTTTCTAACTTCTATATTTTTATTGTTTAAGTGTTTCCTTCCTTTAAATGGATATTGTACCATTTACTTCTTGCAAGATAACAGAGAATACTTGCATGGAATGACTCACTCTCAAATGGATCTGTGATCTCATTGTTTTGGAAGTTCCCCCCAATAATGCAGATCACAGTCCATTCATACTTGCACAGTCCATGTAACTCTCAGCCATTTCCTCCTAGAAACTGACCACAAGGTTTCAATTGAACACACCAGATGTCTCCTTTGCTTCTTCCAGACACTGAGAGAGGCTGTCCAACTGTCAACCTTCATTCTTGACACAAGACCAGCTCATCTTCCTACCACAAATTTTCCCTGATGACATCTTTACACTTGTTCTTTCAAGTTCCTCTTTGGTTTATGTTACAGCCTATTCACACTTACTGCCATGAACCACTGACCTCTGTGTGAAATTCATTTTTAATTATTTAGAGACTATTGCATTCCATGTCTCATAGTCCTACAACATCAAAGTCATATAACACAAGGATATTGGTATTAGAAAGATGGGTCTTTGTTTCTGGGAGAAGCTTTGCAACTTTTTGAAGGCAATGCAACTTGCCCTCTCCCTGTTCAGTCGTGAGCCCAACTCACTGCTCATTTCTGCTAACTGATCTACATACTGATAGACAAGCTCAAAGGTTTGCCCATCCAATATGTAGATTATGATCATATTATGTTTTTAAATCAAAGCAAAAAAAAAGATACCAAAGAGAAAATTAGATGGTAAATCAAACTCATTGATAATCTTTTCTCTGTTTTGATGTTCTCTGACTTTTCTGCAAGCCTTTGACACTGCCTGCATAGCATTTATCCCTTTCTCTTCACTCCCATGACCGCCACTCTATTATTTCATCACTTCTCACATGTGCTACTACCACAGCTTCCTGATGGGGCCCCTTCATATAGCGCCACAGATCCTGGGTGTTAAAGCACTCTAAAATCTGGCCTCATTTCATTATTCCTCTTCGTATACTTTGTGTTCAAATCAAGAGAGACAACTAACTCTTCTCAAATTTAACATGGCTTCTTCTGCCTCCAAGGATTCACACGTGCTGTCCCTACTTCTTGAATTCACTCTTTCCTTATTCTTGCCTGGCAAAATTCTTCTCTTTCGTCAAGGCTCAAATCACAAAGGTCACTTTACTCCTTGGAGCCTTTCCTGACCCTTGCAACTGAAAGTTTTCTTTACCTCCTCAAAATTTCCTTAATTTTTGTGCAGATTCCTCCTCTGTTCCCATAACACTCTATTTTGTATTATACTTATCATAGGATTCAAGATTTAAAGTGGGGAGGGGCCTCAGAGGCATCTACTCCAACCATTTCATTTTACAGATTAAGAAACTAAGGCCCAGAGAGATGAAGGGATCTGCCAAAGGTTAAACAGGTAGTAAATGTCAGAGAAAAGTCTCTGAATCAAATTCATCTCTGAATTTTACCTGTGCACCATCCACCCTTTCAATATCTACGTACATGGCACTCTTTTCCTTATGGGAAACAAAAACATGTGAAGGAAGGGACTGCATCATTTTTCATTTTTTATCCCAAGTATCTAATACATTATTTTCTTGAACACTGTTGTTGTTCAGTAGTTTAGTTATGTACACCTCTCCATGACCTCATGGAACATACTGTTCACGGAGTTTTCCTGGCAAAGATAGTGAAGTGGTTCTCCATTTCCTTCTCTAGTGTATTAAGGCAAACAGAGGTTAAGTGACTTGCCCAGTGTCACACCGCTAGTAAGTGGCTGAAGCTGCATTTGAACTCAGGACTGAGCCACTTAGCTGCCTCCCATCTTAAAAATAGCAAGAAATTAATGTTTGTTGAATTCGGTCAACTTTGAGGGCCAAGACCATATTTTACATTTCCTTGTATTCTTCACCATGTTAAGCACAATATTTGAACCTAGTAAATACTCTTATTATAAATGTATAATTTACATACAAATGCCAAAATACACATGGACTTCTGTCATAAATTCTTTCCTTCAAAAGTTCTCAACATGTATGCATAAAATTAATTTCATACCTCTTAAAATTATTTAATTTCAGCAGAAGCACTTACCAGCTCTAGATGAAAGTTGGCCATTGTGAGCAGCCCAATGACCCTTTACAGGAGATGGGCATTTAACATTACATGTATGTCCAGTTCCTAACTGGCCTCTTGCTCCGCAGCCAAATGCATAGATGAGCCCCGAGGAAGGCACAAAGGCTAGAGTGTGCTGTCTAAGGAGGAAAAAAAAGAAAGCATCCTTTAAAGTTAACTTGTGAGCATGCATAGCGATACTCGTAAATGGTTAAAATATAAATGTTGAAAATAAAACCACACAATTTCGGCTTAATGTTCTGCAGCTGCCTCACCTTTTAACACTGGGTTGGGAGAAGAATGTAAGGGCATGGAAAACAGGTGGCAGACTCAATCCCAGGCAAAATTTCCTGGTAAAGTTTGTATTTTCTCACCTACTGGATTCCCAAAGTTCAGCGTCTTCATGTGATTCTCTAACTGCTCAAATCCCCACCTGCTATGTTTTTGACAAGTCTACCCTTCCGTGAAAAACCTGGTCCTAAATTGGTCCTAATGCCCTACATAAATTGGGCCCCCAGTTAGTATTTCAATGATAATGATTTAGTTAAGAAGTTGGCTTAAAAATAATCTCTCTCCCCTCATCACTGTTAAGACAAGACACTCTTCTAATGTTGGTTCTTTAAAAAATCAAAAAACCCATGCGATCACTCACCTGCCACAAGCAATCTGAGTTACTTCACTGCCCATTAATTCTAGAACCCTTCTTGGATTAACCTCATCATTCATGGAGTCATGTCCAAGCTGTCCAAAGGAACCGGCGCCAAAAGTGAACACTCCTCCACTCTAATGGAAACAAACATCATACTGTTTCACAAAAATGTACTGCTCCATTTGAATAGTCTCTTCTTTCACATTTTGCTGAATTCGGCATTCATAAAAGAACAGCCTAGGTAGAAATCCTATTCCCATTTGAATTTTACCCAGAATAAGCCAGAGCACTGCAGTGCATCAGATCATGTACATGTGACTATTTTTAGGGTTTTAAACACTATCTCTGAAAAATTATGTGTATCTGTGTACATATCAATTATATATTAACTATATGTCACATATATATGTATGTGTATATAAACTGAAGACAATGGGAAGATTGTGTGATATAACTGTATATTCATAATTAAAATATACTTATAATATTACATATAAATATATACTGATGACAATGGGAAGATTATGTAATATAATTATATATTGATAATTAATGTGTTTATAATATTTTATGTAAATATGTATGTACTGAAGAAATAGGAGGACTATACAAGTATTCAAAGGTTATCAAAAAAGTTAAACTCTTGAGTTTCACATCATAAGTTAGAATGGGTCACTCTTTATAAGGAGGGATTAGAGACTAAAGGCAGAAGAAGAAGCCATCGGAAGAGACAGACAGAAGTGGGAGAGTAAACCAAAAGCCAAGAGCAGATACAAGAAGGCAGAACAGAAGGCGAAAAGGCAATGAGAAAAGGTGCCTCAAGCTAAGACAGCTTACACTCTCTCTTTGGCTGCTTCACCGAGAACCTACTGACTGGAAGACAGGCGCTATTTTGCTGATTGGCTAGAGAAGGCTGAGGAGTTATCCAAAGAAGCTCTTTAAATGCTACACATAGTGAGGGAGAACTGAATCTTGCTGATATACATGGAACTCACTAGTTTATTGCTTTCTACATCTGCAACTTGAAAGAGGCAGAAACTGACTGCTCTCTACTGTACTCAACTGTTTGATACTGAGGGTGACAGATGAACTTTACATTTATGTTGCAGCTAGTCGTGCTTTTTGGAAATGAGGCTTTGCTTTGTGAAAAGGTGACTGGAGAAAAACTCTTATAGGGTCAAGATTTTACTGGGCTATGCTGGTCACACAGCCAAACTGAGGAGCCTGGCAGTTTTCTGGCTTAAAGAAGTGCTTGTCACTGCAGAAGCACATGTTGTTGTTTAGCATAATACTTTCTCAGGATGCTGTTAAGAATGGTAATGAGCTAAAAAAGCTTGTCATCCCCACCCTAGCTCAAGAACAGTTTTTTCTTATCAAGAGAGCTAGCCAGGAGGTAGCTTCATGTGGTGCAAATTCTTGCTAACGGGACTAAGGACATTAAGGTGTGCAGAGTGGTTTATTGTTCCAGGTACATAGGTTTGACTGCTTATCTGCCTCCTTGATAAGTTTCCATAAACATATACCCATTTTCCTCTACAGACATGGTGTACTGCTAGAAGAGTGTGACCCAGATTGATGGGCAGACTGTGATGTTTTCCATTAGTCTTGCTTTTGCCTTCTATTAAGAAAAAGTCATCATGATTATTGCTGCTTTCATTTTCTACTAAGCTCAAGTCATAATTATTCTTGCTTTGTCCTCTAATGAGTGTAAACTAATTATTATCATTTAGTAAACGTTCTGTGTTTGAGTTAATCAGTCACAATGACTGATTATTTTGTAAATAGGAGATACACTAGTGGGGACTCAGGAGCTTCAGGGATGAGTACTAGGAGCATATTGCCTCCCCCTCTATATACACTAAGGTTGCTTCTCCCCTCTCCTACCTCTCTCTATCCCACCCCCCAGCATCCTGAGAGAGAACATAAGTTGTAGACATGTGGTTGACATTATAGCAACATCTCCCTCCCCACTCTGGGAAAAACCCCAGATCTGCCAGGATGATGGCAGGTTGGGGTGAGTGAACCAGCCCAGAGAGAGAGAAAGGGATTTTAGGTCAGATACTACACAAATGGATGGGCTTACACTTCCTGTGTGGGATGGGTCATAGCTAAAATTGTGCCATAAGAGAAGAGGTGGAGAAAGCTCATTCTAATAGTTAACAAATATTATTAAGTGCCTACTATGTGCTAAGTGCTGAGGACACACACACAAAAAATAGTTCCTGCTTTCAAGGAGCTCTGTCTAAGAGCATAAATGATGTATAGTAAAACATACATAACCTCTACAGATAAATTATCATTCCCCACCCCCAGTAAACTAGATTCAGTAAGCAATAACATGACCAATGATTTTTAAATAAAATTTTTTTATTATCTATAATTTCCCCAATTTAGGGAATGCATGGTGAAAAGACTCCCTGTACCAATGTAAATTAGCACCCTCTCTGCCATTTATAGTTTCAAACAGCTGCTATGAGCTCCAGGAAGTTAAGTGATTTGACCAGGGACAGATATATTAGACATAGAAATTGAAACCAGGTCTTTCTGGCTCTGAAGATGATGGTCTAAACAATCCTCCATATTAGCTTCCATAACCAGAATTTTGGAAAATAAAAACACTAGATTTGCATAAAAACCACAAGCAGAGGTGTATATTTGTATACATTAGAATGTATATGCTAAACTGGAATTTCTAGTGTTACACAAGGAATTTGCGGGTTTCCAAAGGGGTTAGAGAGGACAGAAGAAAATGCCAGAAAGAAACAAAATCACTCTTTGTATTCCTTTGAAAAATGCAATTATATCCAGAGGGAATAAGAATATGAAAACTAAAATCTCTAAATTTGTCTGTCAAAAGCAATGACCAGAGAACTCCAGGGTGTCTTTACCTTCGTGAGGACTGCTGTGTGTTCTTCTCCACAACTAATATAAACAACTTTCTGAGTTCGTAAGAGCTTCACATGACAAGGAGATTGTCGATCTAGGATAGGGATGTAAAGATAAAAGTTAATGAATTATTAGGATTCAACTCGCACTGTACTGTTCTGTTTTTTTTAAAGGTAAAGGTAGAAAGTTTTCAAACCTGTTTCATCACTGAGTCCCAGTTGACCAGCATTGTTCCTTCCCCACCCAAATACAGCTCCTGAGAGAGACAGGGCAAAGCTATGTGCCCCTCCTGCTGCAACTTGTGCCAGGGGGATGCCCTCCAGGGATTTCACTCTCTGGGGGCTAGCTTGGGAAGGGAATTCTTTCCCCAGACCCAACTGCCCATGGCGGTTCTGTCCCCATGTGAAGAACTGCCCATCTGAAAGAAGAAAGTGCAAATTAGCATCAGCACAGCAGAACTTTCATTTCATTTGGATGAAAAGCCAAGTGGCAACCCCTGACCTCTATCCCCACAGCTAAAGAGCAAAGGACAGAGCAGAGACATTTCACAGGAACAAATTTTTTAAACGAAATTTTCATTATTGGGCTGGACCTGACTTAGTCCAGTAGTTTATTTTCAGTACTAGAACAAAATGTGATACTTGTCAGTCATTCAGTAGTTAACAAAAGAAGATTTACCGAACCATAGCAGAAGTATATTAAAAAAGATGGGCATTGAGGACATGTAAGTTAATTCAGGGAGAAGGTCCCTTGCCTGAGCTGATTTTCATGATCTACCAGCCAAGTATGAGGAAGAGCACTTAGAACACCTTGTGGGTGTTCTGTACTAAAGTGATGAAGATTTCAACAGTCTGAGCCTTTATTCTCCTGATGCAATCAAGTCTCCAAGATGGTCTCAATACCTTTTAAGGAAAACTAGCCTAATGGAATGGGAGGGAAAGGGGTTAGAATACTGCTCCTATCACAATTGGTGAAGACCAAGAGTTTTTAGGACAGATATGAACAAGGTTTTATTGCCACGCACAGGCTATTAAAACTTGTGGAGAGACAAAGTCACATGATATATGGGCTATTTTTACATGCTATTTAGTAAACTCAGTATAGACTGTTAACATGATACCTCTAGCAGAATAGGTAAATATAGGCTTCATTGTTATCACTTTAGGGTAGAGTTTTATTTATTGGTCTATGTGATATTGTATAAGAACTAGGAAATGAGTGGTAAAAACAGAAATAAAATTGGAAAATATAATCCTGGCTAAAGAAAATTTAAGATATACATTAAGTTATAAATTTGAGATATGCATTGAATGTACTTCCAATGCACATTCTTTTATAACTTACCCACCATGGAAAGGTATGGTAGGTTAATTGAAAGAACATCAGGAAATTCCCAAATACCCAATAGAAAGACAGGCTGATCCTACCAGAGGGTCACAGACTCCACTAAGCTAAGCTGAAACACACAAACACATATTGAAAGGATCTGTGGATTTCATCAATTTGTCCAACAAAATGTGCAAAATCCTCTGGATCTCTTGAAATTGTATGGGTACCAATGATTAATGAAGACCATTGGTTGCACCTCACTTTTTATCCATGACCAATCCCTTTAAATCCATGACCACTTCACTTTTGAATAATTCCTCATTGGTGATGAGATGGAATAATGTCATTGTTTAGAAATTGGACCTTTGTGTTTCTGAGAGAAACTTCAGTTCATTAAAAGATTGCATGATTTACCAAAGGAAACTGAACCAAATCTCCTGGTCCTGTTCACTTCTGGGACCATTTTTCAAACTCACATCCATACAAGATAAATGTACTGACAGTTCTATAGATTGCCCTTTCAACTGCCTATTATTGTCTAAATGGATTTTTTTAACCCTTTTTTTCTTCTAGCATCAATACTTGGACCAAAATCTTTTGAATGATCTAATTTGGGAAGTTCTACAATCGATAAGCATGGAGTCATCTGAAAACAAGCATTTGTTTGACCTCACCCTTTTTCATTTAAACTATGTGGGGCATTTGCCATGATAGTGGCAAACACCTTTGTAAACATATATCTCCTAGTTATTGACATCACTCAACATCAATCATCTGAAAATCAGTCGAAGTTATCTCTTTTGTTATACCTCTTAAGGAATCCTGAATAAACTTTGACAGATACTTCACTGAAGGAGAATCTTTCAGTTGGCATTTGGCAAATCAAATAGTTCTTTGCGCAAATCAAATGCTCTTTGAAAAGTTAACTTGTTAGCTCAGATTCAATCCAGCTCAGACTCTGTCTAGCTGGGATTCTATCTGGCATGCTTGTGAATACAAGTGTTACAAATGCTTAGGCTCCTTAAGAGGCAACCCAGTATGGCAAATCTTTAATAAACTTTGTTTTCTTTGGCTTTAAGAAGGCTTGAGTCGAATTCATTCAAGCATGACCTGGACTGTCGGTCTTTTGAGGTTCCCCGATCACCCCTCAACCTCATCATTTATGGTTCCCTGACCAGGAAAGCTGCTAATCTCAAGTTCTTCTGCTCAAACTGGAAGTCTGCCCCAGATATTAGAAGGAAACTGCAGAAATTGACAATGGGACCCCAAACACCTCAGACCCAGTTACTGGAGACGGCCTTTGGAGTCTTTAACAACAGAGACCTCGTTGCAGCAGAGGAAAGAGAACGAAGGAAAAGGACCAGGGCCAGGGAGCATGCTCAATTCTTGGCTGCTGCCTTGGCCAGGAAAAGACCCTGGGAGCACCCCTCCAGGGCACGCCCTTGGAGGAAGGCTGGCTACTTGGGCAGTGGGGAAACCTACTTTTGTTGCCACAAGGAGGGTCACTGGTCCAACGAGTGCCCCTCCAGGGCTCCCCCCAAGAGGGAGCCCCAGGAACCAACACCTGTGGAACCATGCCCATGTGACCAGGAGGGACACTGGAGGAAAGATTGTCCCTCAGGTTGGAAAAGTGGTAGAGCCGCCCTCCAGTACCCTGTCCTCCAGTCTTCTCATGACATGGAACAACAGGAAAGCCTGGGTGCTGGCAGTGCTTCCACTTTCTCTACCTCTCTCACCAAGCCCTGGGCAAAAATGAAGGCTGAAGTTAAGGTTACCCACTTTAACATGGTAAAATTCTGTGCTTTGACCAGTCACTCTGGCCCTACCCATCCTTTGACCCCTCGGGTCATAGGCATTGAAGGGGAAACTAAGGAATGTCTCCAGACATACCCCTTCCCCAGCCTACTTGAGAATCTGTTGTTTAAACACTCCTTCCTTATGCTTCCTCTGACCCTGCCCCCTTGTTGGGAAGGGACCTGATGGTGAAATTGGAGAGCCAATTATCTCTAGTTAAACCTCCCATCTCCCTTTTGCCTCTGTTCACTACATCTTCCCCAGTTTGCCTGAGAGTATGGGAGACAGTCAGGCCAAATATTTGGGACACTGGAATTCTAGAGAGAGCTACTTCTGCCATCCCAGCCACCGTTAGTCTCCCAGATCCTAAAATGCTCCCCCATCTCAGCCAGTATCTGATTAAGCCTGAGACCTGGGAAGGACTACAACCTTTAACTGAAAAATCCCTTAAGTATAAAATCTTTGTCCCTTGTTTATGTCCATGCAACACTGCAATCCTTCCCGCAAAAAAACCTAATGGAGAATACTCACAATTTATTTTTGCTTTTGAATGTTCTTTTCCTGGGGAATCAAGTCCATATCAGCTAACGCAGACAGTTTTGCCCCAAAGCTTTCGAGATAACCCTCATTTATTTGGTCAAGCTTTGGGAAAGGATTTAAGGCACCTGAAACTAGCAGGCAGTAGCTTAATTCAGTATGTGCATGATATTCTTATTTGTAGCCCCACCCAGGCAGGTTCTTTGGCTGCTGCCACAGAAGCCCTTAATTTCTTGGGCATTCGAGACTATAGGGTCTCTTGGAACAAAGTCCAGATAACATACCAGTCCATAAAGTATCTAGGCCATGAACTCACACCCATCTCTCTCTCCTTAACCTCTGAGAGAAAAAGGACAATTCTGTCTATCCCTGTTCCAGCCACTAAGAAACAAGTCTGAGTGTTTTTATGGATTCCTAATTTTGGTTTTATTGCTAAACCCCTTTATGACCCTACTCAGGGCATTGACTCAGACCAGGCTAAAGTTTTTGAGACTCTGAAAACTAATTTGACCACCACCCCATCACTACACCTACCCAATCTGGTAAAATTTTTCACTCTGTATGTTGATGAAAGGAGAAGACAGGCTTGGGGAGTCTTAACCCATTCCTTAGGACCTGACCCCAGGCCAGTTGATGTTTTTATTTACTCAAAATATGCTTTCCTTGTTCTACTTACCCATGGAGCAATCTGGAAAGAAAGGGGATATCTGACAGCAAAAAACTCCCCTATCAAACATGCCCTTCTATGTTTTGGCCTTGCCATAGTCATCTTTAATTCTCTCCAGAGAAATTATCTTTTGTGCCAGGGAAATTGTCTTTTCTTTACACTCTTTTTGTACGTGCTTGGTGTGTGTTTGCCTAACCTCCTTGCCAGGTGTGTCTTTTCTAGATTGCAAGCCATCAGCTTCCAGATGACAGCCTATGCTGTATACCAATCTCAGTCTGAATCCTAGGTCTCCAGCCCACTGGACCTGGCACCACCCAGGTTCTGAAGTCTGACCCCTTGAACAGGACCCATCAAGGCAGGGACAGCTCTACACCCCTTGCCAGCAGGAAGAAGTTTCAGAAGCTGAGACCTTCGCCCTTTACCCCAAAAGAATTTGGGTTCAATCTGTTTGAGCAGGGAATGATGAGGTTCAGACTCTGGGAACTTCCTTGAGCTCCCTGGAATCTCCTCACTTAACCCGGCTTTGCATACTCAAATTGAGCTCTCCTTCTATCTCTCCACAGAACTTGGCTTTTCATACTCAAATCTGTGACCATTGTCTGTTATCTCTCGATTGCCCCACCTGCTTCCCACTCAAAACCCTCCATTGTCTGCTATCTCCTAAGAGCCTCCAGCTGTATCCAGCCTCTGACCTTCCTTGGATTCCCTCCTTGGACTTCTCAAGACTCTTCCTAAACCCCTCCTCCCATCACCCTGGACTACACCCCCCCAGACCCCTCCTATACTCTTTTCTGTATTTAAGTTCCATCTTGCCTCCATGAAGGCGCTCAGATGCAATCCAGCTCAGACTCTGTCTAGCTGGGATTCTATCTGGCCCGCTTGTGAATACAAGCATTACAAATGCTTGGGCTCCTTAAGAGGCAACCCAGTATGGCGAACCTTTAATAAACTTTGTTTGCTTTGGCTTTAAAAAAAAAAAAAAGAAAAGAAAAGTTAACTTGTTTTAAAAGTTTGATGTGCAGTTATCTTTTTTTTATACTATGTTATGCAAATGCTTATTTTATCCCGTAAATTAAAAAAAAAAATTCACAATAAAAAAGTTAACTTTTTTTCTTTTTTACTGCTTAATGAATTGTATAATTGAAAAGATATAGTCTGTTGTATGACATCACTTGATTTGCCTGTTTTCCACTCATTCCTTCAACAAGGATGCCCTTCACAAGTGTATAAATCCTCAAAAAATTTTGTTGTATGGGAAAGTAGACATTAAAGTTATAGTTACTGATGGTTCTCAGTTACTTTCTTTTGGGGGGGGGGGGTGAAATAAGGAGAGCTGAAATTCTTCCCACACACAGAAAACTCAAAATCAATATCAAACTACTATACATTGAATTTTACACTACCAGCTGCAAGAGCCATGCAGTGCCAGTTGCCACAGGAAACCTGCAATATCATCTGTTGGTTCAGTTTCTTTATTAACCTAAAACAAAAGAAAAACACAAATTTTAGTTACAAAATTGGATGATAATATTGTCAGATATGTCCTAATAGCAGGTAACCAACTAAATGAAACCACTGCAAAAATGTAATTCTTAATTTAAAATAAAAAAAAAATATATGGTACTGAAACACACCATTTTTCTTTTAACCCATGCAATTCAATTTGTTGCAACTATACTGTTTCTTTCATTAAACTGCAATTTTCCAGGGAAAGAATTTGATTCTGAATTAAAATGCACGGTACCTCAATTCCATTATGTCACTTATTATATGCAACTAAGGAACAAACGGACGAACTACTGAGTAGAGGTACAGAAAGATAAGTGCTATTCTCTGAACAATTTAAAAATAAAACATACCACACAATCCTATAAGCTAAATGAAATTTATAGTTAGAATGGTAAAAATAACATTAGCCCTATGCCTAGATAGGAGCTTAGGTTTCCTAAGAAATTTTGCTTGTTATCTATATCAAAATCTATATAACATAAAAGTATGACATCTGTATGAAATTTGTATGACATAAAAAAGTATGGAATGTTCATCCTCATTACATGAAAATCAGTGAGAATGAAGAAGGTACGTGGCTTACTATGTACTTCCATTAGGTACAAAGTCAAGACTTGGAAAGATGCTGATCCCATGAGAAAGAAAAATATTTGGAGTGTCAGATTTTTGGGGTGGGGTGACTATTTGCATAGTAATATCAAGATTTTTTTCTTTCTCATAAAAAAATTCATTGGTTTTACTACCTTATTATGAGGGATTCCTTGGGACTGGTTCTGGGCAAAAGGTCTTTTAAAGTCACTTCTATCTTTATGTATCCCTCCCAACTCTGCCACACCTTGAGTATTTAAAAGTAAACAAAGCAAAGGAAAATGGTTAAGTACAAATGGTAAGAGGGGAAAATGTCCTTTTGTACCTCCTGTTGACCAATGAATGACCTCATCTAGGGATAATTCTCTAATTGTGACTTTATCAATGTAGCTCAAATCATAAATAGGATACCTCTTACTAATTTTTCACAGAACAAATCTCATTAAGGACTATAACTTGAAGTTTGACACTTAAAATTTTTATACTGTTTTATAATAATTATTTTAAAATCATCCTAAAATTCTATAAATTGAATTCAAAATGTAAATGGTACTTCTTTTGCTGCATTCACAACCAAATCATTTCATCTATTCCAAGTCATCTCTCTCGTGTCTTCCCCTCATTTGACTTAACATCTTTTACAAATAAAAATAAGGTACTACGTGCTTAGAAAAGGATAGTGCTCAAGGCCCTCAATTAGGTGAATCAAGAGACCCCATCTTCCCATCTGTTTAAAAAAAATCCCTTTCATTGGTGGCAGGAGAGGAGGTGGAAGATGAAAACAACAGAAGCGTTTCCACTTCTCTTGAAGAGAAAGAGGAAATAGGAGAGGAAAAGAGGAAATAAAAAGGAAGAAAGATTAATTTGTTGGAATGTTTCACAGTGAGATGGAATCTAAGAATAGGAAAAGAGGAAATAAGAAACAAAATTTAAAATTCTTCTAGCATTAGTGTGATTATTTAAAAGCATTTTTGGAAATCCAGAACCTTTTAGGAGAGAATTTTACCTGGGTATGGCAACAGACTCTTCAGTTGTTGTATGTCCAAGTTGTCCATCACTACCTGCACCCCAAGAAAAGAGCTGTCCCCGGTCACTGAGGGCCAAGCTATGGGACTCGCCACAAGCAACATGGACTATGTGCTGATCTGCCAAAGCCCCAATTTGCTCTGAGAAAAAGAAAAACAAACATAAAAAGGAAAATTTATGGGTTTCTGCCATTAAAATGATAATTATCTCCCCAAGCAATGTAGTTTTTTTAATACACCCACTATGCTATATATCAAGAACTTTACATTTAGCTCAAAAAATTTCTGGAATATGGTTTGCCAAAAAATAAAAATAAACACTGCAATGATTTAAAATCATTGTCTATTGAAAGAGTAGTGCCTCCCACTTCCTTAATGTATCCAATAAAACAGCCCAAGTGACTGAATTGATTTATCTAAACTGCTTCTCCACATAAAATTAAAATTACAGAAAAAGCAGGTGCTAACAATCAAAAACACTAGGCCCTGGAGAATCAGCAGTTCTCATCTCATCTCACTTCATTGGCCTGATGGAGGCTTAAACAAAAGAGAAAGGAGAAAGTAGTCACTGAAAAAGATGACGTTGTAGATGATGCCTGGCACGTGATCATTGATATCACAGTGATAGCTTTAAAAAAAGCCAATTAGATTACAGATTTAAAAAACAACAAAATGTAGCATGGCATAGCAGAGGTCAGGATAGCCTGGGTTCCAACCCGACCTCTAGGTGATCCTGGGTAAGTCATGTAAGCTCCCAGAACTACAGGCAACTTTCTAAGACTGTAAATTGCATAATAGTTGGCAGAATTATAGACTGGCATTGGTAGAGGGGACATATAGATGAACAGGGTACAGAGATGAATGCATAGACAGCTATATATGTTGTTGTTCAGTTGTTTCAGTCATGTCCAACTCCTTGTGACCCCATTTGGGCTTTTCTTAGCAGAGATGCTGGAGTGGTTTGCCATTTCTTTTTACAGCTCATCTGACAAATGAGGAAACTGAGGCAGATAAAGGTCAAGTGACTTACCTAGTGTCTCACAGTTATTAAAAGTGCCTGAGGCTGGATTTGAACTCAGGTCTTCCTGACTCCAGGTCCAACTCTCTATCCACCATGCCATGACATTTATATGGAACTTTAAAGCTTATAAAATCTCACAATAGCCCCATGAGGTAGGCAGTATAAATATTATTGTCCCCATTTTACAGATGAGAAAACTGAGGATTAAAGGAATAAAGTGACAGGCTTTTATCCAGTCCAGGGATGATAAACAAGAGGTAAGTAAGTATGCGTCTCCTTGGTTGACGAAATCAGACTCAAAACAGCAGAGTGAGTAGCAGCTTAATAAATGAGCTCACATACAACTTTTCTAGCAAGAAAGGGGAAAAAAAGTGCCCTGTGTTGAGGAATGATAAAGAAATCCAAATGGAAAAAAGTCAAAAAGTCTATCTGTCCAGGTCAGATCTACACAAAGCAGCAGCCAGAACCTGTGGACACTAAGTAAGGCATCCAGCCAGGAAAGGTTGCCCCAAAAGTACAATGAACAGAAGCCTACTTACAGATAAGCCAGACACCAAGGCATTGAAATTTGAGTCAGTAGTTGTAGACCTCATGGACCAGGGAAAGGGTCCAACTAGAAAAGTATGCGCCCAGAGCCCACACGAAATGAAAAGATGAGTCTTCCTGACTCCAGGCCAAGCATCCTATTCACTGTACCATCGAGTTACACAGAAGAGTTTACAACAGAATATTTCAACAGGAAAAATATTAAAACAAATAATAACCTTTCAAAAAAACCCTACAGGGGAAAATGACTCTCTATTAAATGAGAATTTCCAAGTATCTCTGAAGAAAAAAACAAGAGCTATGTAGAACTCTCTAATGCAAACACAAGATTCAATGCACTATGTGATGATGAACTGCTTACATTCTAACAGGAAAACAAGAAATGTTTCCCCTAAGAACATCTTCAAGGGTCATGGAGGAAAATCAATAAGGTAGAAAGCTAGAGTCTGGACTTGTTTTAGACTGTTAATCTTAGAGGAAAGGAAAGGGAAGAAGAATAAACTATGTAAGAGGTACTATGTTCTCTGATATAATCTGAATATACAAAACAAAGCTGCAAAAAGATTTGGAGAAATGACTGTCACAAGATTTGACTCTTCTGGAATGGATGAAAAAAGGCTGAAAATAAAACACATAGAGCTTAGTGTAGGAAGACATTAAACTCAACAATAGTCAAGGGAAAGAAAAGAGAGGATTAAGAGGGACAGTAGAGTTATCAGCAAAACTAACTACAACTTCAGAGGGTAGAATATGAAGGGAAGAAAAAAAGGGAAAAAGAGGGAAAGGGGTAAAAGGATAATGTTCTGTGATTTGCAACTGAGAAGGGAAGAAAAAAGAGGATCAATTGAAAGGAACCAGAGCATGTTAATTACGGATCACAAATATTTAGCATATTCATTCTATTTTACCACCTTCTTCTTCTTTGCAATGTGGAGACTGAGAAGGAACGAGAAGAAGAGGACAGGATGGAAAATACCCAATATACAGTCATGACCATTAACATGAATGAAAAGAATTCACCCATAAAAAAGGAAAAGGGTATCAGAATGAACTGGAAAGCAGACTATAACAATAAGTTCCTTAAAATATATATAATATATGCATATATACACATATATGTATATATATGTACTTGAAATATAAAGATTCACAAATAATCAAAATAAAAGGATTTCACAAATTTTATTATGCTTCAATCAAACCCTAAAAACAGAAGCAGCAACTATTATCTCAGACAACACAAAAGCAAAACTTAGAGATACAGAGAATGATGCAAACATCCACTGTTCTCAAGAAGTTTGCAGTTATATGGTGGAGAAACAATATGGAAACAAGATATATTCAAGATAAATTGAGGGTAATATCATAAGGAAGGCACAAAAACTAAGGAGAATCAGGGAAGACTTCTTGAACAACATAGTACTTTAGCTAAAACCTGAAGGAAGCCAGGAGATCGAAGTGAGGAAGGAAAGTATTCCAGGCATAGGAGACAGCCAGTGAAAATGTCCAGAGTAAGGTGATCAGTAGTGTTGTGCAGCAAGGTCAGTGTCACTTGATCCAAAAATATGTGGGGAAAGGTACAAGGTTTAAGAAAACTGGAAAGGGGCTTTAAAAGCCAAAGAGATGATTTTATATTTTATTTGAAGGTAAAAGTTTGCTGAATGGGGGAAGAAGTGTGTTGTTAGATCTAACTTTAAGAATATCAAAACTTGGCAATTAAGGGGAGGAAAGAAGGCAGAAATTTGAGGCAAAGAGACCAACCAGCAAGTTGTTGAAAACATCTAGGTGTGAAGTAATAAGGTTCTGCAGCATTGTGGTAGCAGTAAGAGAAGAGAAGGAGGAATTTATAATGGATGTTAAGTTGCAAATGACAGGACTTAACTAGATACCAGTGAGAAAGAGTGAGGAATTGAGAATGATGCCTAAGTTGTGAGCTTGAGTGACAAGGAGGATAATAGTATTTACTCTCTGTAGAAGTGAGAAGACTTTGAGAGGAAAGATAATGGATTCAGTTTTGGACATGCTGAGTTTAAGCTATCTATTGGACACCTAGTTAAAGATGTCTGAAAGGTGTATGGAGGTGCAAGATTGGAGTTCAGAAGAGAGGTGAAACAGGACAGGGAGAAGTAATTATTGTCAGCACAGAGATGGTAATTAAATCCTAGAGGATTGATGAAATATCCAAGTGAAGTAGTATAGAAGTAGACAAAGAGCCAGGAGAGAGCTCTGTGTGACAACCAAGGCTAACCTGGATGAAGATACAGCAAAGGAAACTAAGAAGAAGTGACCAGATAGGTATGAGGTGAACCAGGAGAGAGTGGTGTCGCAAAGACCTAGAGAGAAGAGAATTTCAAGGAAAAGATGGTGGTTAACAGTGTCAAAGGCTTGAGATAGTCAAGAAGGATGAGGATTGAAAATATTCCATTACGTATGGCAATTTAGAGATTTTTAATAACATATAACAAAACAAGAATATTTTCAGTGGACTGATGAAATCAGAACTCAAACTGCAAAGAGTTAAGAAGAGATTGAGAGGAAAAGAAATACTTAATCAATATACCAGAAGAAACTGACAGTAAATTTAGAATAGTTGTTGACCTCAATGTACCACTTTCAGACCTAGACAAATCTAACAAAAAGATAAATAAGAAAAAGTTAAATACCTGAATGCAATTTTCAAAAACTTAGAATGATTATTCTCTAGGAATTAGTGAATGAGAAAAAAAGTACAAATATTCTCATCTGCGCATGGCATCTGTATGCCAACTTTACAAAAATTCACTTGGGCATTAGAAACTCAAAAAAATTCAGAAAACAAAAAATTAAACACATGCATCCTTTACTGACAATAATATAATATAAATTATATTCAATAATGGCATTGGAAGCAAGAATTAAAAGCTCATTGTAGACTAATAAGTTAACGTCTGAGAATTAGTAGATTAAAGAAAAAGTCATAGGAACAACATAATAATGATAATTTCATCAAATAAAATGACAACAATAAAACAACATAACAAAAAGTATGGGATGAAGCAAAAGTCGTGTTTAAGGTAAAATGTATATTACTAGCACTTTAATCAACAAAAGATAGAAAATTAATTAATGAATTGGGCACGCAACTTTAAAAAAATACTAGAAAAGCAACACTGAAACAACAATTAAAAACCCTACACATAAAAACAGAAATTCTGAAATATCAAGTAGAGATGAATAAAACTGAAAGCAAAAGCCCACTGAATTCTAAATAAGAACAGGAAACTTTTTTGGGGGAGGAGGAATTTTAATTTACATTTGCAATATAGGCCATAGTCTCATTTTAAAAATGAGAAAGGAAAACAAAACTTCCAAGATTAAATATTAAAAAAGAGAATTTATTACAAATGAAGGTGAAATCTGGAAAATTATTTAAAACTATCTTGTCTAACTATATGCTATGAAACTCACAACATAAGTGGATGAATATTTATAAAATGAAAAATATTCACATTAACAGAAAAAATAGAATTTGTAAAACCTAGAATCAGACAAAGAAACTGAAAAATCAATAAATGAATTCCCAAAGAAAAGATGCCCTTTTGCAAATGAATTTTATCATACATTAAAAGAACAATCAATTCCAATATTAAATTGTCTGAAAAAAATAGGAAAAGAAGGCATCCTTTGAAATTTTCTATAATACAAATACGATCTTGATACCTAAATGAGGAAGAGATTAAATAGGGAGAGCCTTAGATCAATATACATAATGCATATCAAAACAAAAAAAATTTAAATATAACAATAGCAAAGAGTCTACAGCAACATAGCAAAATATTGTCTACTATGACCAGGGTGTATGTGTGCCAGGAATACATATTTAGTTCACTATTATGAAACAACTTTTAATAAAATACAATACTTATTTCTGTTAATAACATTATGAATGAAAATAGACATTCCCCTAATATGCTAAATTGTATACATCTAAAACCAAGAGTCTGAATTGCAAATAATAGATTTTAAGGTTGGGCTTTACAATAAAGCTGGAAGTAAAGCAAGGATACACATTATCCCATTATTCTTTGGCAAGAGTTTGGAAATATTTCCCATAGCAGTAAGACAAGAAAAAGAATTTGAGAAAATACATACAGGCAAAGAGGAAACAAAATTATCACTTTTTGCAGAAAATGAGATGATATACTTAGAATATATCCTCTTAGAATAGCCTCTTAAAAACTAACTGAAATAATAACTTCAGCAAAGAAGCAGAATATAAATTCAAAGCATGCAAATCATCAGCCTTTCTGCATATTGCCCACAGAACCAAACACGAAGAAAAAGAGGAATTTCATTTAAAATAACTACTAAGTGTATAGAATATTTGGCAATCCAGCTACCAAGTTACACACACAGGAACCATCAATAAATAAAAAAACTGTACCAGTATAATGAAATTACCTAAATTAATATTCTTACTTCCTGCCATACAAATCAAATTAACAACCTTAAAGAGGTAGGAAAAATAGCAAAATTCTTCTGGAATAATAAAAGCTCAATATTTACAAAGGAAATAATAACAAAATCAATAAACATTTTTAAGGGCCTGTGACAGTCTGTCTATCCATCTCTTTTTCCATCCTGTCCCCTGTATCTCTCTCCCTTATTAGGTGTCAGGTAATCCAAAGAAGCAAGAATTGCAACATGACAGACAAGGAAAAAACAAAACTTTGCAATTTTGAGATAAACACGTAATTAAAGAATGTCATTATTAAATATACACAAAAATGCATAAAATCATAAAATGCATGATACAAGTTCATAAAAGAAATGCTGAGTTGCAAAACAACACAAATATTACAGAATACTAATGTTCCTCTCTCAAAGCTATAATCTTACAGAACGATGAACCAAAAAGGACAATACACAAATGAATAGAGTTTTGGATAAATTAAATTTGAAAGAATCATGGCATTCTGGTGGGAAAATAAAAGTAACTTTTTACATAGCTCATTATACTTTCCTCATAACAACTATGTGAGGCAGATAGTGCAAATATTACTATTTTTATTTCACAGACAAAAATATTGAAGTTTTGTCAGGTTAAATGACATGTCTATATAGCTAGTCAATTTGAGGCAAGATTCAAACTCACACCTCCCACTTTGAAGCCTAATGCTTTATGCACTACACCATGATGCTCTGAGAAAAAATTTGCCAAAGAACCAGAAGACTCCAGTAAGGAGTGAGGGGAGAGAGAGAGAGAGAGAGAGAGAGAGAGAGAGAGAGAGAGAGAGAGAGAGAGAGAGAGAGAAAGAAGGGATAGGAGAGAAGGGAGAAATGGGGGCAAAAGGGGGTAAGAGGAGGGAGAGGGCAGAGAAAGGAAGGAAGGAAGGAAGGAAGGAAGGAAGGAAGGAAGGAAGGAAGGAAGGAAGGAAGGAAGGAAGGAAGGAAGGAAGAAAGGAAGAAAGGAAGAAAGGAAGAAAGGAAGAAAGAAAGAAAGAAAGAAAGAAAGAAAGAAAGAAAGAAAGAAAGAAAGAAAGAAAGAAAGAAAGAAAGAAAGAAAGAAAGAAAGAAAGAAAGAAAGAAAGAAAGAAAGAAAGAAAGAAAGAAAGAAAGAAAGAAAGAAAGAAAGAAAGAAGAAAGAAAGAAAGAAAGAAAGAAGGAAAGAAAGAAAGAAGGAAAGAAAGAAGGAAAGGAAGGAAGGAAGAAAGAAAAAGAAAGAGGAAGGAAGAGAAAAGCATATGAGCTAAGCAACTGCACATACTGGAGTAGGTGAAAGAGCAACGTTTCTAACCTCTCCTTAAAATCTCAACAAATCAGTACCAGTACCAGTACCAGACTCACCTTGATCTATTATCTAGGTCCAGATTTCTAAAACCCTGTAAATAGAGTAGCCTATAAGTGTTCAATACATATGCATCCATTTCAACACACATTTATTAAGTATCTACTACGTGCAAGGCATTGTCTGGGGAATATACATAACCAATACGATACAGTAGAAAGAGTAGCAGACCTGGACATCAGCAGTTATTTTAGTTTGAAACTCCACTTCATGTCTACTACTCTATGACCATAGTAGAGCATGTTAAGATCTGGAATAGTAATTCCTATAGACCTGCTTCAGAGTATTGGGGTTTTTAAATTCAATTTCATTTTATTTTCAGTTCCAAATTCTCCCTCTCAATTCCCTCTCCCAGCCACTGAGAAGGCAAGAAATACAATGCCCATTATACATAAGGAGTCACACAAAAAATATTTCTATATTAGCCATATTAAAAAAAAATAAAAGAAAAAGAATAAAAGATAAAAAATATGCTTCAGTCTGTACTCTGAGTCGATCATTTTTCATCATGAATCCTTTAGAATTGCAGTGGTTCACTGTATTGAAATAGCTAAGTCTTTCTCAGAGAATTATCTTTAAAATTGCTGTTACTGTATGGATTGCTCTCGTTTCTGCACACTTCACTTTGCATCAGCTTATATATGTCTTCCCAGGTTTTTTCTGAAACTAACTCCTTCATCATTTTCTTAAAACACAATAATATTCCATTACATTCATATAACATAACCTGTTCAGCCATACCTCATCTGATGAGCATCACCTCAATTTCCAATACTTTGCTACCATAAAAAAGAGCTGCTAGAAATATTTTTGTATATAACCCCTTTTCCTTTTTGTTTGATCTCTTTGGGGGTACATACCTAATAGTGATATTAATGAGTCAAGGGGTACACAGTTTTACAGATTTTGGGGGGCACAGTTCCAAACTGCTCTCTAGAAAGGCTTGACTAGTTCACAGCTCCACTAACAGGGCATTAATGAACCTATATTTCCACATTGCCTCCAAGATTTGTCATTTTCCCTTTCTGTCATATTAGAAAATCTGATGAACATGAATGAGGTAGTACCTCAGAATATTTTATGTAATCAAATTTATCTCTTTTACCTCCTATGAATTAAATCTTTGTTTTGTCATGAACTCTTCCCCATCTAGACCTCTGACAAGTAATTTTTTCTGTCACCCTTTATATCTAAATTATGCAATTATTTTGAGCTTATTCTGGTAGATGGTATGAGATGTTGGCCTATGTCTATTTTCTGACAGACTACTTGCCAGTTTTCCCAGTGGTTTTTGTCAGTGAGTTACCCAATAGCTGGGATCCTTTCTCATAGCCGTACTGAGAAGATATAATGAAATAATGTATGTGCACTACATTATATACACTATAAAACTATCCCTGACCTCAAGTAACAACTTAATAAATGCACTAATTTCATTCAACAATGTTAAAAGCAGTTCCTTCTAAGGCTTATGACTTAGCAAGTCACTTGATGGTGCAAGTGAGAGATGTTTATTCACCATTAAAGTATTTAATCACCATTAAAGTATATAGTGGAAAGTAAATACATCTAGTTTAAGGTGTTCTTAGTTAGATATCTGTTACAGTACAACTAGTTACTTTTTCCAAAACCTAGTCTTTAAGTTGGCCAGGGTCCAAACACATTTCCTAAGAGCGACTGGGAGTCACTGAAATGTTCTTGTGTTCAAATGATATGGTTACACTTGTGCTTTACGAAAATTATTTTGGTAGCTCTTGTGGAGAATGTAAAGTGGAAAGACTAGAAATCTTCAATTTGGAAGCTGTCACAACAGTCTACATATGAGATGATCAGGAGACTTAGGAAGAAAAAAGAGTCAAAGATAACTAAAAAGTTGAGAAACTGGATAAGGAAGGATGGGGTGCTCTTAACAGAAATAGCAAAGTTTGAAGGACAGGTGAGTTTAAGGCAGAAGATAATGAGTTCCGTTTTGGACACATAATATTTGAGATGCTTATTGGAAATCTGGTTAGTGATAATATACATAGTCACAAAAATCACAAATAAAAGAACATGACCATGATTATACAGACTAGTAATTGGAAGAGCTATGACGACATCCCAGATCTACTGACTTCAAATTCAGTGTTTTTCCTTGCACTGAACTCCTAATTATTTAGAATTAGTACCATATATGTATGTATGTATGTATATGTATACATTCTAAATTTGTAATATTGCGTTCATGCTTCAGTTTTGAAGAAGACCATGACATCAGAGAAATGATATGACTTGCACTTGACTTTGTTTTGAGTGAGGGAGGGCTGTGCAGGTCACCAGCCTCTCTTTCTCCTCCTGAGCCATCTGGAGCCAGTGACCAGCTATTCATTAGGATGACTGGAGATGGCCCAGGGTACAATGGGAGACTTTGACCTTTTATAGGCTGCACCTTTTCAACTACCCAGAGGGAGGTAACCCCCATTGAGTGAATAGGTCTCTTTAAGAAGTAGTCAAGGAATGGCCTTTTTAATGAGCCAAATAAAAAATATTCAATCAAACTGGGAGGGAAAGAGAAACTGTTACTATTGATAATCACTCTAAGGTAGCCATTAAGTGGAGCTTGGGCAGAGACCTATTGTTGTCCAACCTATGGATCTCAAAGTGTACTGGCTTTAAGTTTTTGGGAATGAGAAGGAAGGAAGGGAGGGAGGAAGGGAGGGAGGAAGGGAGGGAAGGGAGGGAGGGAAAGAAGGGAGGGAGGGAAGGAAGGAAGGAAGGAAGGAAGGAAGGAAGGAAGGAAGGAAGGAAGGAAGGAAGGAAGGAAGGAAGGAAGGACATCAAGCCAGTAAACCCCAAAGGAAGAGGAGGGGGAGACAGAAGGGAGAGGATGAGCTGGGTTACTCAGTTAGCTGAGTGCCCACTTAGGCAGCTCAGTCCACTCACAGGTTGGGTTTGTCCATCATTTTCGAAGAAGGCCATGACATCAGAGAAATGATGACATGACTTGCACTTGACTTTGTTTTGAGTGAGGGAGGGCTGTGCAAGGTCACCAGTCTCACTTTCTCCTCCTGAACCATCATCTGGATCCAGTGACCAGATATTCCATACCAATGTATGTGTATGTGTGTATGTGTGTGTGTTTGTGTGTGTATACACACATATATATCATATGCCACTTGAAGTTCAACAGCCTATTAAGAGAACTTCAAAACAGAAAAGACCATTTCTTGACTGAGAGACCAACTAAGGCTTCACAGAATAGTTGGCATGTAAAGTAGACATTGGAACTAGCGGCAGAGAAGGTGGATAATGCAAAAAGAATTTACAAGCAATCTTTATTTAAATTTGGCCAAATAAAAATCCCAAAGGCACAGCTATACTCTCAAAGTATTAAAAAGTGGAATTGACTTCACTAGACAGACTACTTGGATTAGCACTGGCAGGCAATCCCCTGGGATGGCTGAGGACTGCATTCTGGTTACCCAGCCTAGCCACGCTTGCAGACTAACATAAAGGATTGTGCAGTTATAAAACCAGATGAAATCATGAAAATAAAGAGAGAAGAGGCCAACTATTCTAAAGTTGAAGTATAAGTAAGAGTCTAACAACAAGGAATTGTGAGAAAAGCTCTGAATGTACCATCAGAAGATTAGAGTTGTCCCAACTCTCCCACTTACTAATCATGTATATCCTTGGGTAAGTCACTGCTTTCTGGGCTTTCATTTCCTCATTTTTGAAATGAGGGGGTTGGACCTATCTTCTGTAAGGCCCCTTCCAGCTCTAAATCCTTCAAAATACCACAATTCAAATTCTCCACAAGACACTGTAACTTCTGCCTTACAGTTGGAAATCCAGTTATGTCATTGATTCTTAAATTTTGATGAGCTCCTGAAAATAAGTCTCCTTCAGTGGATAGGTTTCTGTACCTTCTTCAAACAAAACGTATGTAAACATAATACATGGTAATATATAAATAAGCCACTGGAGTGAATGTATATAACATTGCTGTATGCAAACATCATTAACAACTCCCATGTGGTACATACACACAAAAGTCATATTCTTAGAAGCATGAATCGAGGCATCCCCAGTACACAGCTGAACATTTTCTTGCCAATCCATGAATCTAAACACAACATCTGTACTTTAAAAACTAAGCTGAGAACTCAAGAGTTCTGCCAGAAATAGTAAACAAGGATTGTTACAACTGGTACCAAAAAAGGCCAAATGAGAACTGAACATTTCACAGATGTCTAGAGATGACAGCTGTACCTTATTATTTTACAGCTAGGGAAACTGAGGGCTTGGCAGGTTGAGTGAAATGCCTGAGATCACACAGTTGTTAGTGGGAGCCAGATTTGTACTCAGATCTCCAAAACTCTTTATATGCTTCCTTTTAAAATTACAAAGGAATATCCATTGATGTTTGTCAAACTATCTTTCTGCTTTCTAGTAAAAAGTGTATCAAAATAAGAAACACAATATGTAAATGTCTAATTAAGTCTGAGCTGGAACCACCAATGTTAACAGAACTTTTATTTTGGAATTAGATTTGTCCAACAGTGAAAGTTTACTGATGTGGACTTGTGACAGAGGGAGATGAATTACTTTCAAATATTTCATCTAGGTTGACGAAATAGTCTTGATTCATTGTCTCATACACATAGAGCTAGAGGGGACCTTAGATCATCTAATCTAAAAGCTTTGCTTCAAATCCGAGGCACCCAAGGAGGTTAGAAAAAGAGGAATAAGCATTTATATAGTGTCCATGCTGGACTAGTCACTGTACTAAGTATCTCATTTAATCCTCAAACCAATCCTGGGAGCTAGGTGCTATTATCATCTCCCTTTTATAGGTGATGAAACTTGAGGCCAACAGAAGTTGTGTGACTTGCCAAGGGTCACACTGCTAGTAAGTGTCTGAGGTCAATCTTGAACTTGGAACTCCTGATTTCCTGACTACAGGTCCAGCGTTCCATCCACTGTGCCACCTCACTACATCAAACAGATTAAGAGACTAGCCAAAGTTCACACAAGCACTAAGTGACAGTACCAATATTTGAACACAGATCCCAAGAGACTCTGCCTCTACTTTTTGTAGCATATCAGTGGCCTAGACGCAGTTAATTTCATCCATGGTTTATGGATTTTTATAAACTTCAACCAGAAAAGATATAGCGTTTCCTTGATTAGAATGTCCTGCCCTTTGACCTTTTGCCTCAACAGCTTTTGTCTTAAATCTTAAATTATCTTAATCTGAAGCCTATAGTCATTTATAAACTACAGCTATCGTCGCATAGCTTCTATTATTACTGTTGTTAAAACTACAAAACAGTAAGAAATAGAAAGGGCATTGATCATTGGAAGCTGGATGCTGACTCTCACAGGATATATTCTGGGACCACCGTCCTTCAGTACCCTTTACAACTTACTTGTGGTATATCAATGTAATGGAATATTATTGTTCTACAAGAAATGATGAGCAGGCAAATTTCAGAGAAATCTGGAAAGACTTACATGAACTGATGCTGCATGAAGTGGGCAGAATCAGGAGAACACTGTACATAGTAACAGCCACATTGTGTGGTGATCACTTGTGACAGACTTAGCTTTTCTCATCAGTACCATGATCCAAGACAATTCCAAAACACTTGTGATGGAAAATGCTAATCACATCCAGAGAAAGTACTATGGAGACTGGATGCAGACTGAAACATACTACTTTCACTTTTTTTGTTTTCTATTTTCTTCTTCCTTGTGGTTTTTCCCTTTTGCTCTGATTTTTCTTTCACAACATGACTAATGTGGAAATATGTTTACTATGACTGCACATGTATAACCTGTATCAGATTGCTTGCTATCCTGGGTAGGGTAGAGGGAGGGGAGGAAGGGAGAACATTTGGAACTCGAAATCTTACAAAAATGAATGTTGAAAACTATCTTAACATGTAATTGGAAAAAATAAAATACTATTAAAATTGGTGGGGGGAGAGTTACAATTTACACAAAGCAAAACTAGGCAAACTCCAATGTAGCTGAACTCCTATGAAGTAGTGTTCTGAGAGATAACAGGGCACTCACTCACTTGTTCTCCCTCCCTGTAGAATGTCTGGGCAAAATACCTCAAATGATCTCCAGACAGATCTAATCATTTTCAGAAATAAATTCCACATTTAATTAATTTGTAAATATAAAACTAAAAGGCACATCAAGAAAGATCAAAATAATCTAGAGTTCTGTATAATAAGTACAGAAATAGCACAGGTTTCTGACATACAAAATATGGTGATGAAAGAAGAAAATGATTAAGAATGATAGAGAATAATATACATGATCCTTGATTTCTTGATATAAAGAAGTATATGCTATAAGGAAACAATATACAAGAATGAATAAAACAACAAAGAAAACCAATTTCTTTTAAGGTTTAATTTCCCCATAATGTATCCCTATCACTGCACTTGATAGTCTAAAATATTTAAAGCTACAAATAAGTTTAAAACTCATTTATCCAACCCCATCATTTTATAGATGAGGAAACTAAAGCCCAAGGAGGAAATTATTTATCCAAGGTCACAAAAGTTGGGATTCAAACCCAGGTCACTTGATTCTTTTTTTTAATTATTTTTTTGGAGGGTGTGTGAGGCAATTGGGGTTAAGTGACTTGTCCAGTGTTACACTTGTAGCCAGATTTGAATGCAGGTCTTCCTGACTCCAGTGCCAGTGCTCTATGCACTGCACCACCTAGCTGCCCCTGGATCCCTTGATTCTAAACTCTGTAGTAGTCTTTCTGCAACCTTATATTGATCTCCACTCCATAATGTACTAAGGGAACACATACTACAAAACTGATACAATTCTATTTCCCTTTCTAATAGGTTCCACATTCACAATAGGCATCCAGTTCTGAGTTTGGACTCCCCTGGAAAGGAAAGCAATTTGGGGTTCCTGGAGAGGCAAACCTCTAAGGTTCCAGTGAGCCCTTCTTCCCTTCAGAATCCCATTAAAGTACTGGATTTATAGTGAGCCAACATTCTGTGTAATAGAGATATTGCTACAGCCTTCTCCCCTAAGAAATTCCCATTATCACTACTATCCTTTCATTCAGTTCTAGAAGCACTAGTTATAGCAGTAAGAGAAGAAAAAGACATAAGAAACAAAAATAGGCAAAAAGGAAACAAAGATGCTGCTTTGTGAAAATGACATCTCCTTAGAAACGCCTAAAGAGTCAAATGAAAATACTAATAACTTCAGCAAAGAAACAACACATATTTCAAAAAAACATTTTGAGTGTGCTAATAACTACGGAATATATAAAATATGTGGCAGTGTGCCTACTGAGATGTTCAGGAAATGATATAAATACAATTATAAAGCAGTCTTTAATGAAATTAATGACAGACATAAATAATTGGAGAAATGTTCATTTTTAATGGTTGAACTGTGCCAGTATAATAAAAATTCTATTACTACATGGGTTAATGTACTCATTCAGTTCCATACCATTCAAACTACCAAAAGATTACTTTATAGAACTAGAAAAAATACCAACAAAATCCATCTGGAGCAGCAAAAGCTCAAAAATCTCAAGGAAAATAAAGAAAAAATGGAAAGGAAAGCGTATTCATTAGCTGTACTAGTCTTCAAACTATACCACAAACCAGTGATCATCAAAACTATTGGGTGGAAAAGTCGACCAATAGGACGTTGAGTATACAACATAAAGAAGCAAATACACATAGTAAACAAGGGTTCAGTAAATGTAGAGAGCCCCTAACTACTGGGTTAAGGACTGCTTGTTCAACAAAAACTACAAAGCAGAAACTGTTTAGATTAACATTTCACACTTCATACCAAAAGAAGCACCAACTGGATCCATAACCTAGAAAAAGAACCAAATTGGAAGAACAAGAGAGGAAATACCTTTTATGACTAGTTGGGGGAAGAATTCATGACCACACAAGGGAGAAGGACACAGGATAAAATGAACAGTTCTAATTCCATAAAACTGAAAAAGCTCTGTACAAAAAAATGCACTGAAATTAAAATTAAACCATGAAGTGGGTAGGGGAAAACACTGAAGAAAACTTCTCTGATAAACATCTGATATCTAAGGCATAAGGAACTAAGCCAAACATGTAAGAGCAAGAGCCATTCTCCAATAGATAAATGGTCAAAGAATATGATGAGGAAGTTTCTCAGAGGAAGAAATTAAAGCCATCACTAGTCACATGAAAAAATGTTCTAAATTACTGATTAGAGAAATATAAATTAAAGAAATTCTGGAGTTCATGGTCATGCCCAAAGGCTAGCAAAGATTTTTTTTTTTTAAAAAAAAGGAAAGTAACACCTTTTAAGAAGCTGCAAGAGGACAAACCCTATAATGCATGACAAGCCAAGAATTATGAATTGATACAACCTTTCCAGAAATCAATTTCAAGGTGTACTATACAAGTCACTAAACTGTATATGTCTTTTAAGCCAACAATAACAAGTAGAGATGGCTGAACAAATTATTACCACTTGTCATTATTATTAGAAGGAAGAAAAATCAAACAAGATGGAAAGTGGTCTGTTCCATGATGAAGCTAACATAGTCCACATTTAGAAATGCTAACGTCTCATTCTCCTATTATGCAAGCCTTAATTTTAACCTGACTTCACATTCTTTTTCTTACTACAGACCTCTGGAGGGAATATATGGGTTTTGAAATGTTAAAGATGCTATGCTATTGGTTCTCAAGATATCTGAGAGAGATGATATCAAAATGAAAAAAAAATCACATTAAGAGATTTGAGAACCCTTAGCAATGCCATGAACAATTACAATTACAGAGGACTCATGAAGAAACATGGTACCTATGTCTTAGCAGAGAGGGGCATATACACGCAAGATGAAGGAAAAAAATATTCCTAAGAAGCCCAGAGATAATAGCCTCAAGATGGAGGGAAAAAAGCCATTTCAAAAACAGCCAATACAGAAATGTGTTTTGTTGAGGGGGGAGGATACACACACACACACACACACACACACACACACACACTATATATTTTATATATATATACATATATACATATATATATACATATATATATATACACCCACATATATATGTATGTATGTATGTGTATATATAGCTTGGGTTTTTTTCCTAATGTCAGGGAATAGGAAAGGAGAGAGACGTGACAGGAAAAAGGAAAAAGGAAAAGGGTCATTGAGGTCTTATTTTTAAAAATGCAGAGAAAAGAAAAAAAATCCAGAAGGCAGCACAAACAGGCAAGACAGTTTTGAAAGCTACAGGTGAAACTTACGTACTTAATAAGGAAGCTATACATATAATAAAGCTCTGTAGTTTTATGTACAATCCTCTTTTTCTGTTCTACTATATATTTGCGTAGTGTTGGTTAAGCTTAGGAAAAAAGTTTTCCAAAAATCACAGACTTTATTACTACCCAAAAAAGAAAATTAAGAAAAATGTCATTAACCTCAGCCATATGCATGTTTTTTTCACCTCTTATGACATCTTTCTTTTTAAGTTTTAATGGGGCCTTTAGAGGTTCCATCACAGTCATTCCTGGGTATTTCTCCCACCAAACTGTAATCGCTGTCTTGTAACAAAGAAAAACAAATTAAGCAAAACTAATAACAATGAAGCAAAGCTGGTCATACGTTTGACAGCACATGCAATATTCTACACATAAAGGAAGGAGGGATGTGAATTTGCTCATCTCTTTTCCATGGCCACTATTGGTTATTACAATTTAATAATCTTTAGCCTTGTTTTAATGTTCATTTATATTGAGTCATCACAATCTACAAATTCTTTGCAAGAATAATCTCTATGTGCAAAAGCCATGCCTTTACTCAAATAATTAAAAACTACAGAAATACAAATACTACTCTTGTTGCTTGCTGACTATAAAAAAGCATTTGATTCAGAAGAAAAATTGTCATATTAAAGGTAAGCTAATCAATCAATAAGACATTATTAAGTGTTTACTATAAAAGCTGGAGATGAAAGGCAAAAAAAGTCACCACTCTCAAGAAGCTGACATTCTAATGAATGAGACAATATCAATATATAAATAAAGTCACTAGGTAAATACAAGATACACACAGGGTGGTTCAAAGGTGAGAGGGGAAGGCACTAGGATCTGCAAGGAATCAGGAAAGTTTTCCCATAGAAGGCTAATCCTTCAAGGAAGCCATTGAAACCAAAAGGTAAAGAAATAAAGGGGGAGAGCATTCCAGACACTAGGACAACCAGTAGAAAGGAAAAGGCATGGGAGATGGATTGTCATGCTTAAAGAAAAGCAAACAGGCTCATGTAGCTGGACCAGATACCACTCATACAGGAGTAAAATGTAGGATGACAGGAAGTAATAAGGTTATGAAGAGCCTTAAATGACATGGATAGCTAGGGAGTGACATAGTACATAGAGTCAGGAAGAAGAAACCTGGAGTCAGGAAACCTCATCTCTACAGTTCAAATCTGACCTCCAATAATTACTAGCTGTGTGACCCTGGGCAAGTCATTTTACTCTGTCTGCCTCAGTTTTCTCAAATATAAAATGAGCTGGAGAAGAAAATGGCAAATCACTTCACCATCTTTGCCAAGAAAACCCCAAATGCAGCCATGAAGAGTTGGAAATGACTGAAAATGACTAAACACAAATACCAAACAAGAGTATATATTTGATCCTTGATGTAACAGAGAACTGCTCAGGCTTGCTGAAGGAGGAAAGGGAGGAATGTGATATCACCAGACCTGCACTTAAAGGTTTTCCCTTCCACAAGGTATCTACCATGAACATGTTAAAAATCATTTAAGATGCCTTGAAAGCTGTAATAGAGATACTTTGTTCTTTGATCCCCTTATTATCAAGGGAAAAATAAAACAAGGTATGGTACAGAATCCAAATAGTAATGGATTCCTGCGGATGGGAAGGTCCTTCAGATGGTCCTGTTTGCAGATACCATTGTGCTGGCTGCGTATCTTTCAGAGTTTTCCAATTAGATCTATACCAAATAGTTAAGCTTTTTTAAATTAAATTTTCAATGAACAAAAATCTATTCTCTCTTATTTCTCCCCTTCAATTAAAAAAAACCTAATAATCAATATGCATAATCAAAACAAGACAAATGCCTACATCAGTCATGATTATATACACACATATATATACATATATCTGTCATTCCATATCCTAAATCTTTCCCTTTTTCTAACAAGTGTGCAACATCCTGCATCATCAGTCCTCTGGGATCATGGCTGGTCACTGAATTGATCAGTTCTTATGTCTTTAAAGTTCATTCAAGAGCTCGGTTTAACTCTCTACTCAGGCAAACCCAAGTGAAGGAAGAATCCTTATTATCCTATGGTATACAGTTGATCGAACTCCCACAGAGCTGCTCCGCCAGTTCATATATCTCAGTCAGACAATGCTGATGGACAGCAAAATGGACCAAGAATTGAATAAGAAGAAAAGGCTGGACGTCATGTCACACAGAAACAGTTTAAAAATGTAAACAGTCACTAATCTGTACATAAAAGGATCTTTGAGGGCTGCATATTGACTTAGTTTTAAAATGTAATGTTATCTATGTTTTATTGTATTTTTATGTATTTTGTTAACTATTTCCCCAGTTATATTTTAGTCCATTTCCAGAGTGCTGCAGGCCATACGTTGGACAACTCTGAGCTGCACTGTTGGAAGGAGTACCCATATCAGTGAGACAGGCATGTCAAGTAATCATTTGATAATTCCCCGTATCATAAAAAAAATTTTTTTCTATGCTCTGGGAGAGATTACGTGGGTGGAAATGGAGGAGGAAGAGAAAGGAAAGATAGGAGGGTGAGGAGCGGAATGAGGAGAAGGGATAAAACACAGGAAATTTTCAAATAAATAAGTTGGCCACTGAGCTTGAAGTGAGACCTTAACATTTTGCTATGCCTATGAAAAAAATGTTTAGAACAATCATAAAACTCAGTGTTGCCAGTCCAAGTGCAAATGAGTCATAAGCTAAACTTGAATCCTAGGATATAAACAAGGTACGTAAGGTGGCATTAAAATTTCTCAGAGCTTAATAATGTGGTAGGTCTTTTATTTGGGAGAGAAAGCAAGAGTAGGGGAGGGAATGGTTCGTGTGAATATATGTACATAGAATTATGTTTTTTCTAACACTGATTACTTAAAAGAGCTATATGTAGTTACTTCATCTACTAATGTAGATTACAACCTCTATGTGCCACAGAATATAGATGATCTTCATAAGTTGATGCAGCCAAAAAAAGGTTAATCACCAGCTGGTTTTTTTTATAAGTTCTTTGATTTTTTTATTTATAAGTTGTTGACTTTTTTAATAAGTTGTTTGAAATAAGGCTAGTCCCATAAATGACTATTATATATGTATATATATACGTATATACATATACATATATATATACATATATATATACGTATATGTATATATACGTATATATATATGTAGTTACTAACCTGGTACATAAAGCCCTTTCAGCTGACTAAGTCCTAAAAGAGTTTGAGGAAGGGATACTCAGTTCTACTCCCCATCATGATAAACCATTAAAGAAAAAGTTTAGTGAAGTTTGCGTGTACAGGTATACATTTTCTCATGTCACATTGCTGGACTGTCTATGCTAAGGGACCCAGCTTTCAAGGTACTTAAGGATTGATTTTCAAGATATTTCAAGGGGTAGGAGGAGAAAAGATTCCAAAAGACAGAAAAATATCACAAATGGTGTTATTTATTTTTATTACAGAAAAAGGCATATGATTCAGCATAGCAATGAGTATCAGATAATGTCCCCTCTGGGTTTTCATGGCACTGCTCTTTCTTTGTTTTCCTCCTACCTGGTATGACTCAAGTCACCAATGCTGGATCAACACTGCCTATTAACCTGCCTAACTGTGGGTACTCAAATACTCTGTCTGAGCTTCTCCCTTTCTTTACTCTCCTGTTAAGAAAAGCTCCAATAGCTTTTTATTGTCTCCAACATAAAACACAAACTTTTCTGTCTGGCACTTCTAGCTCCTCACAATCTAGATCCAACATTCTTTGCCAGGTTTATAACAAACCCATTCTCCTCTTCACACACCCTGTGTTCAGGCCAGCCTGGCTTCAAAGCTATTTCCCACATGTGATATTCAATCTCCAGTCGCCAAATGTCCCATCCAGTAACAAGAAGCCTTCCCTGACTCCCCAAGTACTAATGGCTCCCATGGATTACTTTGTATTTACTTCATATACACTTTGTATTTACTTACAGGTGCCTATGCTCCCCCTGAATGTATTCTGACATAGGATCCTTGAGGGCAGGAATGTTTTTATTATCTTTGCATCACCAGGGTTTATCACAAAGCAGACAAATAATAAATGATCACTGATTGTGTTCACATATGTACATATTTTTCAAGGCCATTTCACTTAGTCCCCTATAAGCATTATTACTCAGAAAAGCAACAGAGCACAGTAAAACATCTTCCAGACAACAGCACAGAAAAGTTTTAGATCCTAGAGTCTTAGTTTGATCCTTTAGTTTCTTTGGAATGTTTCTGTCATTGTGACAATCAAACAATATTCGAGACAATGTTTCATTCATAGGAATCATTTAAAAATGTACAAGAGGAACCGGAAAGAGATAAAACAATATGTAAATTAAAGAGGGTAAAACTATGAAACAAGCAGACACCTAGACTCCCTTTCTTGCATACTTTTCCTCCTAGGTAAAGGGTGCCTTCAGGTCTACCCCTCCAGGTTTTCCTTCCACTCATCCAACTCTTCAATGAATAAGGGATTCCATAAACTCAGTCCCATCAGGGGGCACTGTGCTTACGAATCTTAAGTACAGCAGTCTGTTGTACAACATCACATGCTTATGTGCTCCATTTTTCTTTCATGAAATATAGTAGGATGGAAAGAGCATTCAGTTCTGAGGCAGACTAGACCTGTGTTTCAATTCTGCATATAACCCACACCAAAATGCTTACTGTCTGAGAGGAGGGAGGGAGGGAGAAAATTTGGAACTCAAAATTTTATTTTAAAAACTGAATGTCAATTCTACATCTAACACCAGCTGTGTTACTATGAGCAAATCACTTGACCTTCCTGTACCTAAATTTCCTCATCTGTCAGGTAGGTATAGTATCAATTCCCAGAGGGTGCTGTGAATTCAAACACAGTAACACGTATAATTGAAAACTTTTAAGTTTTAATTTATTATTACTTCTCCCAAGGCCCTTGCACTTTAACAAGCTTACAAAGCCAAAGGAACCTATCTCCGGGTAGAAATTCAACCACAGAAACTGAACTGGGGGTTATAAGCCAGATAGAAAGAATAGTTTCATAACTCCCTGAAGTCAGATTACTTAGCTGCCTTTTTCCTACAGCAAGCCATGACCTTAACGGTATTTAAGTGTTAGAATGCAACTAGTTGGTGGGAGACTAGACTGTTAACTCTTTGAGAGCATGAATTTTCTTTTTACATTCTTTGTATCCATGGTGTTTAACACAGTGCCTGACACATAGTAGGATGCTAGTTGACTGACTGGGAGAAATCAATAGAAAAGGAAATATTCACAGGTTGGACAAAAAGGTGACTTATTTGTGGGAAGAAAGACACAGTAATAATAGGAAGATAGTTGAGAGTTCATTCATTCACTGTCAATCTATTTGGAAAAAACCCATAATGAACTCTTAACCATTTTCACTCAAACTTAAAAGTGTATCTGTGGATCTAGTGGACTAGAACCAGGAAGGCTGACAAATCACCAGAGAACACATTCCTTTACATGGCCTCCTTTCTTTGTTTTCTAATTTTTTAATTTATGAACTAAAAACAAGCATTTCCATAATACTGTGTTATAAAAAAAAAATGATTGCACATGAAACTGCAAATCTGTTATATACAAATTGCTATTCCTTTTAAATAGCTATTATCACATAAACTTCCTTCTTTTTTCTTCCCTCCCCAGCCCCCAGCCCTAGAAATGCTGCCATCAGGCACAAGTGTGTGTGTGTGTGTGTGTGTGTGTGTGTGTGTGTGTGTGTGCGCGCGCGTGTGTGTGTGTGCGTGTGTGTGTGTGTGTGTGTGTGTGTGTGTTCTGCCAACTACCTCCTAGACTCACCCTGATACCCTCACTTGTCTGTAATGGACTGCAAGAGATGTTTAGACATTCTCAACACTATCACCAAGCCTCTTGATGCCACCACTTCCTGTCACTGCCAGTGACTCTCTAGGTCTCAGTTCTGAGTATACACATACTGCCGGAAACAGACGCACTCTACTTCTTACTCTCAACTAAAAACAAAAGCAAAACAGTCAACTGCATGAGAACATGGCTCATACCTACCAATAGGGAGTGTGGGGGGGGAGCCACCTATTTCCATTTATGAGGCATATGCAAATTTATAGCTGTTACGGCATCTATATTTAACAGACAAGCTGAAGCCAACATCAACATTTCTGGAATCTGATGCAATTTTAAAGTAAACACGTTTCCCCAAATTTACACCCTAACTTTGGGTCATGCTTCATCTGTAATACACTGTAGACTTAGACCAAAAGCTCTGGAGGCCTGAAACCTTTTTATATCCCTCTGGTGCTGGCAAATCGGAGATGCTATGTCTTAAGTTCAACTGACTCACCACAAGATCCTGTAGGGTAATTCAAGGTGTCTATCTGACATCATGTTTAAAACATAAAGCAGAAAGGCTGTATCTAAATCATTCAGTCTCTATCCAGACACCTGACTCTTTGGTCAAAGGCCAGGCTTCTATCAGATTTACAGGTTCAGCCTTTTGGTTCAGAAAGGTAGATGGTATACCTAAGTTCCTGACACATAGTAAGCATTTAATAAATCCTTTTTGATTGATTTATTGATATCACCAATATGTAGATTGATCTACACGATATAGTAGAAAGACCACCATACTTTGGAGTCAGAAGATCGAGTTCAAATTATGGATATGACAATTAATACCTGCCTAACTTTAAACAACTCACTTAATTTCTTAGGCTCGACTTTCATCTGTAAAATGAGAATAATCCACAATCTTATTATTGTTGCCATGCCACAGCATCAAGACCAGTATATCCACAATGACTTTTCCAAGACTGAACTCCCTGTGGATAAGGACCAGATTTCATTGATCTTTGCATTCCACACAGTGCCTTGTAAAAGGTGTGCATTCAATAATTATTTAATGACAGAATAAGTGACCAAGAGATCCAGACATAGGCAGTATTTATTACTTCTTCAATTCTTTCTTATTTGAAAAGATGATCTCAAGAAAAACAGCATTTCATATAGGTAGAGAAAGCTGCCCAGTGATAAGACCCCTTTTCCAAACATACCTCAGTAAGGTATAGATATAGGATACTGTGTGTTATCTTGGGGGGAAATTCAGGATCCTCTATAAGAAAGTAAGGAACATCATTTCTCAAATATATAGAGAACTGAGTTACATCTATAAGAATACAAGTCATTCCTCAATTGATAAGTGGTAAAAGGACATGAATAGGCAGTTTTCAGATGAAGAAACTAAAGCTATCTATAGTCATATGAAAAAAATGCTCTAAATCACTAATGATTAAAGAAATACAAATTAAAACAACTCTGAGGCACCATCTTATACCTATAAGATTGGCTAATATGACAGAAACAGAAAATGATAAATGTTGGAGAAGATGTGCAAAAATTCAAACACTCATATATTGTTGGTAGAGTTGTGAACTGATCAAGCAATTCTGGAGAGCAACTTGGAACTATGCTCAAAGTGGTATTGCTCAGAAATACCACTACTGGTCTGTATCTCAGAGGTTAAAAAAAGGGGAGGGTGTAGGCGAAGGACCTATTTGTACAAAAATATTTATAGCAGCTCTTTTTGTGATGGCAATGAATTGGAAATTGAAGGTATGTCCATTAACTGGGGAATGGCAGATCAAGTTGTGGTAAATGGTTTTAAGGGAATATTATAGTGCAATAAGAAACAATGAGCAAGATAATTTCAGAACTGGACTTATATGGACTGATACAAAGTGAAGTGAGGAGAAATAGAAGAACATTGTACACAGTAACAGCAATATTGGGTGATACACAACTGTGAATGACTAAGCTATTCTCAGCAATACAATGATCCAAGACAGTTCTGAAGGACCTTTGATGAAAAATGCTATCCTGCTCCAGAGAAAGAATCGATGGAATTTGAATAGATAGAAGCATGTTATTTTTTCATTTTCTTTCTTTTCTCTTGGAGTTTTCTTCCACAAAAATGTCTAAATTAAACATGTATAACCTATAACAGATTGCTTACCATCTCAGGGAAGGAGGAAAAGAATTCATAAATCAAAACTTAAAAAAAAAGAATGTTAAAAATTGTTTTTACATGTAATTGGTGGGAAAACATTATTAAAAATATTTTGACAAAAAACAAAGCAAGGCACAAAGAAAAACTAAAAGGGAAGGTAAGAGGGTCCCATACTCTTCACCAACTGACTTAGGCTCAGCCCCTACAAGTTAACAGCCTCAATCCAAATTTAATGTTCAAAATATAGTATTACACATTAATACTGACTTCAAGATGTGGGGAAAGGTTATATGGTGATATGCAAATTACTTGGGACAAACAATCATTTTTATAATTTTTCATTTTGTGACAGCAATAGTCAGGTGTGTGCCACTAGACTGACTTAGAACAAACATGTGACCCTGACCTGATGAAACCAGATTGAGCTGGTTTCCCCACTTTTAAGTTAATTCTCTGTCAAGTGAGCACTGGATTTCATGCATATATTTCATTTCTCTTTTGTTATGTTCTTAATTCTGTGATTTTTAAGAATGGATATTACTCCAAGGAAATGCAGAAAAGTTGTAACAGTTAAACAATACACTTCAATGACTTGCCCTGGGAAAGTCAAGTGTTTCAAAAATCATTCAAGCTCAAAATGAAACAGAATCAGTCATTCCAAAGTACAAAGGAAGAGGCAGTCAAAAACAAAGACAAACCTTTGCTGCAAAACTGAATGACTGATCTTCAAAAAATAACATTTGACACCGATCTGACAAAAATATCATAATGTCTTTGTTTTCAATTATAGGAAAAAAACTGAATACATTCCCTCTCTGGCTCTCTGAAAATCAAAGTCAGTCCTTTCTTCCACCACCTTGGATGGCTAATTTTTCTACTCTTGGAATCTAATATAATAAAAGTTGTCTAACAAGGTAAATAATGTTTTTAATCAAATAACTTAAGTTAGAAACAAAGGGTCAAAAGGCTGGAGGACTAAACAGCTGAATGTAATGAGAGACTCATAAGATAGCTAGCTACCCGAAAAAGGTCCTAAACCTTTGGGGAAAACATTTCAAACATTCTTCTTCCCTTCCCCATCCCACTCCCACACTGATACACTCAAAACCCAACTCAGTTCAAACCACTAACCTGGTTTATTTCCTTCTCTTTCATGACCTAGTTGTCCTTTGGTGTTTGAACCACATGTATAAACTTCTCCATCCTCCAGCAAAAAAATTGAGTGGTTTCCCCCACAGGCCACTTCTTTGATGCTTCTGTCAGAAATAAATCCATATACTTGTGGCTCAGTCACAATTCCTTGGAGATTGCTGCTAATACCACCAGGATGGCCCAAAGACCAATATCCCCAACATAACATTTTCTTTTCCTTCAGCAAGTCATGTAGCCTAGAAAAATCAAGAAAAATAAATTTAAACACTGAATGCAGTAAATAAAACATTTGTTTCTCACTAATGGTTCCTACATACCCTAAATTTTATTTTTTAATTATGGATATTTTGTATTTCACATCACATTCCTTTCTGAAAACACCTTTACACAAAAAGCCATTCCTTATAACAAAAACTTAAAAAGTGGGAAAAGTGGTTCAATAAAACCAAATTAATACACTGACTGCATTTTATAGTATCTGCATACCCCACATCTACATTTTCCCTTTAAAGAAAGCTGATACATTTTCTCAGTAGCCTTTAGAGTCAAGCTTGGTCATTGTCATGATACAGCATTAAGTTTTGCTTTATTGTTTTCTTTTTCCGCTGTTGTAGTCATTTTGTATCTTATTTTTCTCATTCTGCTTACTTCACTCTACAATCAGTCCATACAAGTCTTTCTAGGTTTCTTTAATATTCCATTACATTTAGGGACTATAATTTGTTTATTGATTATTTTCTAGCTAAAAAATGCTGTTCTGAATATCTTGATATATGTAACACTTTTCTTTCTTTGCACACGTTAGATTAAATGACTAACAGTAGATCTCTGATAACAGTTAAAACCGCAATGCTCATCTTCCCATACATTGACTACTTCTTCCTTTTGACCTAAATTTTCTTTTAAGACAAATAATCACCTAAGTAAACAGGTTGAAAGGAAGCTATAATGATAATAAATTATATTTTTATAAAAGCTAATAGGGCTTTTAGGAAAGACTGAAGCATTCTTCCCAGTATCTTCTTTTTCTCCAGTATCTTTATGAGGACTGAATATAAAGAGCAGAAAACTTTAGTGGAATAATGTTGATCTTGGGGACTTGCTTAGAGTTAAGAGGCAGAAAACAGCCCCAAGCCTCCAGCCTTTTAACTCTGTGCCTTGTCAGTAGACTATTTTTCCAAAGAAGTCTGTTTTGATTTGGGGGAGTGAGTTTTATTTTTGTTTTTACGGGAAGAGGATTATATTCATTTAAATGCATTTACCTTGAGTGTGATGCCAATCTTGGGCAGCAGCACAGCAAAAAGGAGGCAACAGAGGGAAGAGGAAATGTGCTGGATTGGAGTCAAAAGATCAAGAGTCTGAACACTCCCAGGGCCTGATTTCAAAGCCAGGTTCTGCCATTTACTAGTTGCATGATCTTGGATAAGTCCCCCTCACTTCTCTTATCCTCAGTTTCCTCATCTGTAAAAAGAGAGCACTGGATTAGATAACCTGTAAGGTTCTTTGAACCCCCAAATCCTGGGATCCTGTGAAATGAAAATGATTAAATAATCAAGAAAAAAATTGTGATTTCTGAAATGGCCTCTTCTACAATTATTTGAATCTTAGCCAAATCTTTCAAACTGGCCTTTCTGCATCTCCCACATCCATGCCTCTGCCTCTAATGCCCTCCTTCCTCCTCACCTCTACTTCTTACTGCACCTCATTTCCTTCAAAGTTCAGCTTAAATACCACTTCCTACATGAGACCTCCCACGATCTCCACTAAGGAAATTACCTTGTATTTATTTTTTGTGTAGGTACAGTTTTCTGATGAGCAGAATGAAAGAAAGGATGGGCAGTTAGCTAAGCAGAAGTCAAGACCACCCACCAGTTACAGAAACACTTCCAGGGCTAGACAATGTCATCCAATAACCTGGCCTAGAACTGAAGACTTCAGCTTATTTGGGGTGAAAGAAAGAATGCTGACTAGAACCCCAGGTCTAGAGATTCCCTAGCATACAGAGAAAATGCACTTAACTTAGAAATACTAATAGGCAGCCTGAGGCCCCAATAATTTCTGGTTTGGGAAGGATGATACAATGATCAGACAATACCATCAACCAACTCATCTATAGATACAGAAGTCAGTAGGTCACAAAGGCTGGTACAGCCTAACAGGTGAGGTGTCACCAGATAACAATGCAAACATCTGCCTGTTGGGGATTGGATTCGAGCTGGACTCCTAAAAAGATGAACACACTCTGGCATTTGCCTGAGGTACTCTATCCATCCCAGTCTATAATCCTTTCAACTATCTTGGCGTTGTGGCTTTGACTCTGCCCCAATCTCCAATTCCAGGTTACCTCTAACCTATCCCAATCCTTCAATGTCTGTTACCTCTAGATGTCCCAGGCCACTTCCCCCCTTTAATTCCATCTAGACCCCTTCTTTGATACCTTGAGTCACCCCAAGTCTACTGACCACTCCTAGATCCCATTCAAATCTTCGTACAAAATATTTTTGTCCCTCATAAAAGAAGTGAGTCTCATTTACCAAATTTGCTGGATCTTAAAAGTCCAGCCCACTTCTTTTGGGGAAACAGTAACCCTTGTCTCTGAGCAAAAGACGGCTCAAGTTGAATTCTTTCCAGGCAAGACCCATGCCTTTTGCTCTTGGATTTCAGAGTCTCCAGCATCCTCTAGCATGTCCTTGTAACATATGTCTTGCATGCAATTGCATGTTGACATATGTGTTAATTAGTACTAATATCAAATGATGTGTTATGTTATATCCAACACATGTAACATTACTTTGGATTTTATATAATCCAAGTCATTTTTCAGGGATGTAAAAAATTTTAGCTACAAAGAAAAAAAAGCCCTGGGTTGCCAAGACCCAGAGCAGTTCAATAGGATCTCCCTGGTATGACAGAAATGTTGGATAATGTTTCATAGAGCCACAAGAACTTTGGAAGATCTTCACAGGATGGTAGAAAATCTTGGGGCTAGACTGTTCACAGGCATTCAATAAAACTCAGTTTGTTTGGAGATTATAGTGCCATTGAGAAAGGGACGTCAGACAAGGGAGATTTAGAGATGACAATGAGAAGTGGGCAATTTTGTTTCTGCTGCTCTGTCTGGTTTCAACTCCCAAGAACAAAATGCCCCTCCCAAGATAAACTCATAACTTTTAATCTCATGATTGAGTTACCATGCTGGTAACTCAAGCCTTGATCGACACCATTTCTCTCAGCTTACTCTCTGATGGGAGGGATGGAAGGTGGAGAACCAAATCCCTCCCAAAGCCTTCCTTTATGAAGGACAGATACTGCACTTTCCCCTTTGTCCTCTTCATCTGCTGCTCTCCCTGGTTTCAGCTCCATGAAAAAGATGACACTATCCAGAGTAACCCTTGGTGTCATCCTCCCAACCCCAGCTTTTTCCCAGCCTATTTTTCCGTGTTGTCTCTCCTCCTCCCACCCCAGACTGTAAACTCCCTGAGGGCAGGAGCTGTCTTTTTTTTTTTTTTTATGAATTGTATCCCTAGTGTTCAGCACAGCACCTGGCACCTAACAAATGTTTATTAGATTAAATTGGAAGAGAATATAATAATCTATTCATCAACAAATAATTAGCAAGCACCAGAGATTATAAAAACAAAAATGAAACAGTTCAAGCTTACATTCTAACAAAATATTTTTTCAACCTAAGCAAAAAAAAAAAAAAAAACTACCACAAGATTTCAAAAAAGGAATTAAATGAAAATCCATTTATATTTATAGAGTGCCATATCCATCAAACCAACAAAAAAAATCATTTTACAAAGCTGGAAAAAAATAATAACAAAATTCATCTAGAAGAACAAAAAGTCAGGAATATCAAGGGAATTAATGAAAAAAATGTGAAGGAAGGTGGCCAGGCTGTACCAGATCTCACACTGTATTATAAGGCAGGAATCATAAAAGCAATCTGATACTAGCTAAAAAATTCAGTGGAACAGATTAGGCATAGAATACACAGTAGGAAGTGACTGCAGTAATCTCATGTTTGATAAACACAAAGATCCAAGCTTTTGAGACCAAGAAGTCATGATTTTATCAAAACTGCTGGGAAAAATTGGAAAGAAATTTGGCAGTAGCTAGGTATAGACCAACATGTCACATCAAATAACAAGTGAAGATCAAAATGGGTATGTGAGTTAGACATTTCAGGTGACACCATAAGCAAATTAGGTGATCATGGAATAGTTTACCTGTCAGATCTATGGATAAGGGAAAAATGTATTTCCAAACAAAAGACAGAGAGCATTACAAGATGTAACCTGCTTACTTTTATTATGTTAAAATTTTTGCAAAAACAAAACCATTAATGCTTAGATTAGAAGGAAAGTAGAAAGTCATTCCCCAACTGATAAATGGTCTAAGGCTATGAATAGGCACTTTTCACAAGAAGAAATCCAAGCTACCTATAGTCACATGAAAAAAGTGCTCTAAATCACTATTGACAAGAGAAATGCAAATTAAAAAAACTCTGAGGTACCACCTCATACCTATCAGATTGCCTAATATGACAGAAAAGGAAAATGACAAATGTTGGAGGGGATGCAGGAAAACTGGGACACTAACGAACTGTTGGTGGAGTTGTCTACTGATCCAACTATTCCAGAGAACAATTTTGAACTATGCCCAAAGGGCGATAAAACTATACATACCCTTTGACTCAGCAATACCACTAGTAGGTCTATATCCCAAAGAAATTTTTTTAAAAAGGACAAAGAACCTAGTTGTACAAAAATATTTATAGCAGCTCTTTTTGAATAGCTATAACAGCAATCACCCTGATACATCCAGGATGGCCTGCTAGCTCAGGTTCTTGGATTTGCTTTTCTAAAAGGAAAGCAACTTTTGAGGGATCAACAATCTTCTTTAATCATATATACCAAGAGAGAAAATACAAGCAGAGAAGTAAAGACCAACAGGGTTGGGAGGGAGCATGTCTCACTACATTGCCTCATCTCCATTCTCAGCCATTTATGCCATGCATCCTAATCAACTCTTTAGTGTTCAAGGCCTGGGTAGAAATAACAAAAATAAATTTCACCCTTTGGTCTCCGTACTTTACTTTCAGTACGGAAATCACATTTTATGACCAGTAATAAATGATCAAGTTTTCAGTCCTAAATAAATAAATAAATATTGTTCTAAGAGAAAGTATATTCCCTACAAAGAAAAACGTCATAACAAACAAAACTCCAGCTATTTCATCACACACACACACACACACACACACACACGATAAAGGTTGTTATCCCCTTGCTTTCAACACTTCCTTATTCCGAGATATCTCTTCTCTTGGTTCTACCTACCATTCTCTAAGACTTCCTCCCTTATTTAACACTTCCCCCCCCCCGCCCCACAACAAGGACATCCACAGACTGCCCCAAGGTTTACACCTGATGTCTCAGGTTTCTGCAGGAGATGTAGGGTTCAGGGTACTGCTCTCCCTCACCTCATTCAGCAACAAAACAACACACATTAATTTCCATCCACCAACCTATCCCATATGCAAGGATCAACTATTCCCCACCTCAGTGGACAAATCCTCGTTGGCTTTCAAAATGATTTGCCCAAACCTTTCCAGGAAGAAATGCTAACATGACTGAGGACAGACAATACCTCTGCAAGGAAGTCAGTCCATTTCAGGAAGGTCAAAAGACAAAACACGTTTATGTTATGAGATTTACCCCAGTTCTGCAGGGTGATGGAGCCAGGGTGAGATTCTTTATCAAAGAAAACGATAAATGGGATGGCCACAAGGAAAGAGTCTGTCCATGGTACTGTTTCAAGGTCACATTTAAATGTGTATTAACACTTTTAGGCTACTGATACAGCCCCTACGTGGGGGCCACTTTGATTGTCTAGAAGTGGATGCTAAGCCTATGAAAATCATCTGTGTACTAAACACCATTATCAGTTTGGAGTGTTCAAAGCCTCACAAGGAAGGATCCAAATGGCCAGAACCAACAGTGCCAGAAAAACAGGTTCTAGGGATATAAGCCTCAGGTAGATTAAATTTTTCATGGAGAAAACTGGTCCCAGTAGGCTCAGACTAATTAATTAGGCTTAATATTCTTGGGCCCTGCCCATTCTACTAAAATGAATGCCTTCTTCATTGCTGTTGTAAAGTTGCAAATCTCAGCCAACACCTTCAGAAACACAGCAATGACATGTTAATATCATAGGATGGTTTGGGCAAATCAAGAAGCTTTTTGATGAACTTTCCCCACTGCAATAGGGTAGAGCTGATGAAACAACATACAGAACTGCAACCAAACCAAACAAATTCATCCCTACTATAAATTCAGGTTATAATAGCATATACTAGTGGTCATACTCCCACCTTTATAGAGCCAGGAATTTTTTTTCCCCTTTCCATCTCTTCTGGGTTTCTATGTCCAACTTAAGTGTGATCCCCATGGGATCATGGCCATCTGACTTCCTATGTAGGACAGACTCTTAAAGGTCTGAACACTTTTTTCCCAATAAACTATCACTAGAGCATAAGGTTTCTGATCTTTCCAATGTTCAGTGGAAAAAACTGAACAAATGTAGGGCATTTGGCACCATATCTAAAAATCTTTAAACTCTATAAAGTCAGGATAAAGATCAAGTAGCCACTAAAGATGAAAGATCTACTGCTCCTTTTTGTTCTTAAAGAATTTCTTAACAAATATGCTAAAAGCGTGGTTGTTAATCTCTTTGTAATAAAAATCATACTTTAATAGCCAATTCTGTAACTCTCACTAGAATGAGGCTCACCCAAAAGGGTAATACTGCTTAACATCAGAGAGGCCAGGAGAACCTAGCTCTCTCCTCCAACTATACCTACACCAAGATTGAAGAAGAATACTAGACTAAGTTGTAATTAAGAAGTCGAAGGAGAAACTACAATAAGGCATTTTTTTCCCAGACTAAGATTGTAGATTCAGCCCACAGTTGAGGAACCAAGACAACTACAACTGAGAGTTGGCCAACATCTCTTTTGCTCAGACCCTAGACCAGGATCCTGTCTCCAGCCCATAGAATGAGTTTGGGTCCTATAGCTAAGTAAGAAGGGCACGGACTGAGGTCTAACCTACAGTTCCAAAGCTATGAACTTTAAAATAATTTCGGCTTGCAACTCGGGGCTTGAGGAAAAGGGTATTGTCTACTGGAGCTCCAATTGGGAGAATGTTTGCAGTGGTGTTGTCCGTACCCAAACTGGGTAAAAAGCCTGTCAAACTCAGACCAGGATGAGACTAATCATACCCTAGATAAAATTGCTTATGGCCTGGTTAAACTTTGAACCACCCCTGAGATCCTTTAAGAATAGCCAGAAAATGCAGCAGCAGGACACCAGGGATTCCAAAAAAAGGATAATCCAAAAGAGCCCAGGTACTGGCCCTACCACAAAGTCCCAACTCAGAAATAAAGGTTTGAAAGAATGAGTAAATCAAAAAAGATAATCATGATAAAGTGCAATACAATACCCACAAAGAACAAACCCAGAACAAGAAAATATTCCATAAAATCTAGAAGCAAAGCCTCAAAGGAAAACACAGCCTGGCCACAAGGTCAACTAACATTCCTTGAATTAAGAGGGTATTTTTTTAATGATATTATAAATGAAATTAGAGCTCAAGAGGAAAGAACTATAAAAGAAATGAATGTTTCAAGGGAAAGACTTGCAAAGAGAATTTACAGCTTAAAACAAGAAGTAAACCTTATTCAAGTAACAAATGCCCTGAAAATTAGAATGGACTAAATAGAAAGTAATGACCCCATAAAGACAAGAAATATTAAACATAGAGAAAATTTGAAAGTCACAGCTGGGAGTGGGAGGAAGAGGAGAAGAAGAAAATATAAAGTAAAAAGAATTATCTGGAAAACAGATGAGAAAGAAATAGTTTAATACTCACTGGACTACCTGAAAGTCATGATCAAATACACACACACACACACACACACACACACACACACACACACAATCTTATTTCAAGAAACCATGAAAGGGGCAGCCAGGTGGCACAGCAGATACAGCACTGGCCCTGGAGTCTGGAGGACCTGAGTTCAAATGTCCCCTCAGACAAGTCACTTAATCACAACAGCCTCAAAAGAAAAAGAAAAAAAGAAAGAAAATATCTTGCATCCAGAGAACCAGACGGCAAAGTGAAAACAGAAAGAACCCATATCACCTCCACAAAATAAAAACCTAGGATTGTCAGAATCTAAATTCAGAGAGTTTAATTTTTAAAAAATACTACATTGGGTCAGTTAAGATCACAAAAGAATTGGTTGCTCCCACTTACAGAAGACAGGTTGGAAAACAATATTTCAAAATGCAAAGATATAAATTTACAATCAATGATAACTGACCCACAAAAACAGTATAGTCTTACAGAGGGGAAAATGGAGATTTTAATGAAATAGAAGATTTCTAAGTATCAATAAAAATCCCACAGCTCAGAAGAAACTCTGAAATTCAAACACAAGAATCAAGAAGAACATAAAAAGGTAAATACATGGTAAGCAACTGAAGGGACTACACAAGGATGAACTGTTTAGGTGGAAAGAAGAAACAAGGGTCCTTCAGAACCTTAACATCAAAAGATCATAAAGGTATTTAAATAAGACAAAGGACCAAGGAGTAGTTTGTTGTCTTTTTTTTGGGATTTGATGATCTTAAAAAAGAAAAAGGGGATATGTGAAGGGATATACTAAATAAAAGAGGGAGAGGAGGAAAAGGAAGGAATCATACATAGTATCTCACATAATGAGAATGTACAAGTGGAAAACTAGACCAAGAAGGGAGAAGATAGAGGGAGAGCAGGCATCACTTGAACCATAATTTCATCTGAACTAATCAAAACAAAGTTGAGCACATGCGTGTCTGTATACATGTATGCACACAAACACAGAGTTTGGTATAAAAAAAGCATTTAATTCAAGAGAGAAACAGCAAAAAAAAAAAACAACTGGAGAAACAGGAAGGAAGAGGGAGGATAGATAGGAAGGGATTAGTCATAAGCAAAACAAATTCTAATCTCAGAGGATGGATGATAAAGAGAAGATTAAGAGGTTAAAAAAAGAAGGTAAGAACCTATGATTACAGTCTGGACAAGGAGAAAAGAAGAGGGGCAAGGGATGAGAAATAGACTACTTCAAACACAGAATACTACTGCTAAGTACATTCTTCTCTCATCTCTTTTTTTTTTTTTTCTAACAGCAGGTATAGGGAGAAAAGGAAGGGAGAAAATACAAAAGAACAGAATGAATGAAAATACACAATTAGTGATCATAAGTGTAAATGTGAGTATTATGCTTACAAGAAACATACATGAAACAAAGATGGCTAGAGCAAAACGATTATATTTCAGCTGAACACAAAAAAGCAAAGGTAGCAATCACAATCTCAGAAAACACAACAGCAAAACCATACTTGAATAAAAGATAAATGGCAATATAATATGCAGAAAAGTATTATAGGCACTGAATGTCAATACCTAACATACATGCACTAAATGCCATAGCATCTAAATACTTGAAGGAAAAACTAAACTAGTTACAGGGGGAAACAGACAGTAAAACTATAATTAACTCAATGTATGCCTTTCAGACCTAGAAAAATCTAACAAAAAATAAGTAAACAAGAAAGAAGTACCTAAATAGATATTTCTTAAAGTTAATCATGGTAAATCTCTGACAATTACTGCATACAAAGAGAAAGAAGTGTGCTCAAATAAACAAACAAATAAAAAGATGGCTAATAAATAAATCAATAGCTGGATAAATTATAAATGAGTAACTATATAAGCAAAGGAATAAGCAAATAAATGTGTTTCTTCAACTATGCATGACACATTTACAAAAATTAATCAAATATTAAGGGACAAATGCTTCACAGGCAAATACAAAAAAGCATCCTTTACTTACTACAATGAAATAAAAATTATATTCCATAAAGGTATCATTAAAAAGGATTAAAAATCGATTAGACTAAATAATTTAATCTTAAACAATTGTCAAAGAACAAATCATAGAAATAATAATTTTATCAAAAGTAATGAAATGAAAATATGCTAAAACTATGCATGAGATAACAAGGCAGCCCTAGGGAAATGTTTTATCTCTAAATACTTTCATAAACAAATGAAAGAACAGATCAATGAAATGTCATTTAACTAAAAGAAAAAAGAAAAAATACCTAGAAAACCAATCAATTAAAAAGCCTCAGCACCAAAACAGAAAGTCTGAAAATCAAACACAAGAGTACCAAAATTGAAAACAAAAAAAGGGAAATAATAAATAAAACTAATACCTTATTTTCAGGAATCCAGTAAAAGATAAAACAATGGCTAGTTTATTTTTTAAAAAAAACCAAATGACCAGTATCAAAAATAAAAAAAATTCTTAAAAAAACGAATAAAGCAAACTATAAGAAACTGTTGTATCCAACTATATGCTAATCAAACTAACAACAAAGGAAACAGATGGATATTTATTTTAAAAAATGTGAAAAGACTCCAGATTAACAGAACAAGAAATAAAGAATTTAAATAATCCCGCCTCAGAAAAAGAAACTGAACAAACTACAACTGAACTATTTAAAAAGAACAAATAAGTGAATTTAGAAGTGAATTTTATCAAACATTCAAAGAACAATAGTCTGATATTAAATAAAGTGTATGCAAAACAAATTCCTTCTATGATACAAATATGGTCTTGATATCTAAATCAGACAGAATCAAAACAAAGAAAACTATGGACCAATATCTCTAATAAATATTGATGCCAAAGGGGCTACAGTGACATATCAAAAAGAATATATACTATGACTATGTTGGATTTATACCAGTAATACAGAATGAGTTCAGTTTCACAAAAACAATAAACATAACTGACCATATTAATAACAAAAATAGGATTATATCAATATATACAGAAAATAATTCTGAGAAAATTCAACATCCATTTCTGCTGAAAATATTAGAAAACAGACAGAAATGGAACTTTCCTTAGAACTAGACATCTAAAATTAAGAGGCAGCATATTAAGTAATGGGGATAAACTAGAATACTTTCCAATAAGATCATAGGAGAAACACAGCTGTCCATTATCACCACTGTCATTTGATATCATACTAGAATTGCTAGCTATAGCAATACAAGAAAAAGAAACTGAAGGAATAAACATAGCAAAGAAAAAACAAAATTACCAGTTCTTGCAGATATCATGGTTTATGTAGGAAACCTTAGAGAATAGCCTAAAAATTGAAACAACAGCATGTTGTTTTTAAAGCCATGTAAAATCATCAGCATTCCTATATATTATCAACAAAGGCCAGTAAGAAGAAATAAAGAAAAATTTCATTTAAAATAACTCCAAAATACATAAAATATATGGTATCTTTCTTATCAAGACATATACCAAATACATACATACATATGTGTACCCAACTATAGAAACTTAGATAAACCTAAATAATAGGAGAAATGTTAGTTGCTCATCCTTAAGCTAAGCCAATAAATAAAAATGACAATACTATCTATATTACTTTACTCATCAGTGAATTACTAATCATACCACCAAAAGATTATTTTATGAAGCTAAAAAAATAACAACAAAATTCATCTTGGAGGAACGAAAGGTCAAGAAGCTCAAAGGAGATAATGAAAAGAGGTGGGAATGATACCAGATCTCAAACTAAACTACAAATCTGTAATAACCAAAACAATTTCATACTGAATAAAAATCGGGTCAGTGGAGCAGATTAGGCACCCAACATATATGGCACAATAATCTAGAGTCTGACAAATTCAAAGAACCCAGTTACTGGATGAGCACTTGGTATTCAACAAATACTGTTAGGAAAGCTAGAAGGCAGACTGGCAGAAATTACGTTTAGACCAACAACTCACACCATCAAGATAAGGACAAAATGGATATATAATTTAGACATTAAAAGGGGACCTCATAAAGAAATTAAAGGATCAAGAAAGAAATTACCTTTAAGATCTACAGATAGGGGAAAAGTCCAAGGCCAAACAAGAGATAAAGAGCCTCCAGGAAGACAAAATAAATAATTTTTATTACATAAAAATCAAACCCAATGCAATTAAGATTAGAAGAGAAACATAATATCTGGGGGAGGGGGAAGGGTGGAGAATCTTTGCTGCCACAACTTCCTCTGATAAATGTTTCATTTCCAAGTACATATAAGGAACTGACTCAAGATTCTATGAATGCACCATTCACCTTCAAATGGAAAGGTATTGTTCTCAGACTACACACTGAGGCATTTTTTTTTGTTGTTTAATCGTTTTCCAGTTTCTATGTGGTCTTATTACTTTAAGAATGGTATCACTATTTAATTCTAATTGTATTGTGGTATAAAACACAGTATATATAATGTCTGCCTTTTTACATCTATGTAGGACTTTTCCATAACCTAGTGCAGGAGCAATTTTTTTAAATATTCCACAAGTACTTGAAAAGAATATAGATTCCCTGATTATCCTATATAATTCTTTGCCATTCAGCTGTTAGCCCCAACATGTTAAGTGAGCAGGTTAGGTCTCTGATTTGTTCTGCTTCACTCTACACATTTATGATGATATTTGCTTTTCTTGCTTTCTCAAGGTGAGGAGGGAAAGAAATTTGGATCTTAAAATAAAATTGAATTTTTAAAAGGGAAAGAAGGAAAGAAAAGGGAATGGGGAAAAACAAAGGGAAAATGAAAGAAAAGAAGAAAGTGAAAGGGTGTCATTGGTATCTTTATTTTTTAAATGTAGAGAACAGAAGGCAGGCCAAAGAAAAACTGACAAGAAAGACCGCATGGAAAGCTACTGGTTAAATTTAACATGTTCAAAAATAAAAGCAAGCTATATTTAACAGAGATATGCAGTTTGAGGTAGAATCCTCTTTTTTTCCTACTACGCATATATGCAAATGCCCATTTAATTTGGCTCTGTTAAGTTCTGAATAAAAATTAAAACATTTTGTTTAAAATTTGTAAACGAGGCTAGAACTAAATGGCCACAGAGGGAAACAAAAATGGAAAAACATTTGTGTCCCCGGTGATTTAGGGGGGAAAACCTCAGGGCATGCAGATGCAATTCAAACAGTACAGTAGAGTGTTTAACATAGTCTTTACCAAAGCATTTCTGTTATGTATTGCAAAAGTTTGGGGTATTTGTAGTTGTTTAGTTCAAGCTTCAGAAACTTTGGAGGGGAACTTCGAATTTCTGAACGTCCGGTAATAGACTTTTCAGGTCATCCTGGGGGTCCAGTCCATTACCTTGGAGTCAGAGGCTTTGGTTTCAATCGCCCCTGCGCAAGTCGTAAAACTTCTTAGAGCTTAGTTTCCCTCCTAATAAAATAAGGGGGATGGGCTAGATAAGGCCCTTCCAGCTAAGGCTCCGTGATTTTTCCAGCCTTAAAACCATGTCCTACACTATGCACCCCGGCTGCGCTCGCTGTCCCTACACTCCCACGTAGCCCAGGACCAGGAGAAGAATTTGACAGTGCAAAGGAGGTGCTGGCCCACAGGCACCGCCCCCCTCCCCCAGCCTGCTTGCACACTGGGGCCTAGCGGAGGACCCAGACTCTGCGGGGGCCAGACGCTGACGCCCCCCGCCCGCCGCCGCCCTGCCACCGTGGTCCGGGCTGGGGGGCGGGGGGGAGGGTCGCTGCTGCCCAGACTAAGCGCATCGTCGGGCAGGGGGCGGCGCGGCAGCCCCTTCCCGCGTCTCCTCCCAACCAAGGCCCCGACTTTCGCCCCCACGGAGCATCTGGCGCCCCAAGCCCGTCCGGGCAGCCCCGGGGGTCTCTCCGGGTTCGGCCGAGCCCAGGCTTTGCCCGCAGTCGTCTCTGGCCCCGCGCACCGTCGTCCCCGCGGGCAGCCACCTCCGGGAGCATCGCCGAAGGTCAGCGCGGCAGCGCAGAGCTGCGCGGCGGCCCCCGGCCCTCCCGGCCCTGCCCGCCCCCTCCCCTCCTCGGTGCCCGCTGCAGATACCCGCACGAGCAACTCCGATTCATCACCCGGAAAGGAGCCGCGGCGCCGCCCGCAGAAGCCGCCCGAGCTGGGAGGCCGGATCAGGCTGGCGGCCGCCACCCGAGCGCGGCTGCAGCGTTGCCCGCTGTGGTGCCCGCCTGGCTCCCAACCCACGACGTCCCGCGGTGCTCCGCCTCGCTGCCCGCCGCGGGGGCCCCACGATGCCTGCCCTGACAGCTCGGCCGGCCTAGACTCAGGATTCCTCTGGCTCTCCCAGCGTCACAATCACCAGGAAGTTTCCTCCGCCAGCAGACTGCGGACCATCGCCCCAGACTGACTTCCTAAAATGGCCAATGGGGTGCCCGCCTGGTAGCCCGTCTGCACCAATGGCTGCGGCTCGCAGGAGCCGGAGTGGGGCGGGGGCTGCCGAGTGACACGTGGTGAGGAGGAGGGGACCGGGGAGAGAGGCAGGGGGCTTCTGCTGCAGCCCCGGGCTGTCGGGAGGACCCCACGGGCGGGTTTTGTCTCATAAGGAGGCAGCCTGCGAAGCATCTTAGGCGCGGCTTCTGGGAGAAGAACGAGATTGACAGGCGGGAGGTGTGGACAAGAGGCTTTTAGTACGTCCCCAGCTGAGCATCGGTGACTCGGAGATGCCCAGGTGCTTCATCAACAAGTATTGATCAAGCGCCAGCTACCCGGCTCCGTTTTGGGCTCTGGGATTCCAGAGACAAAAGTCAACCACCATTGTCTTCAAGGAATTGACTTTTTTCTCTTTTAACCAGGCCTGTGATTTCAATAGTATAGGGAATTCCCAATGAGGAAACTCCCTCTACCAGTCCTGGTTAGTACCTGCTCTGTAATTTATAGCCTTGCACGAGGAGGTTAAGTGACTTGCTCGGGATCGCTCGGCCTCTAACATCAGTGGCCAGCAGGATTTGAACTGTAGATGTTCCCTAAAGCTGTCTCACTTACAAAATATATAAATAAACACAAGTGGATGTTTCGGGAGGGGGGGGGACTTAGATGGGGAGATCAGGAAAAGGCTTTGATTGACCTAATTTTTGAGGTGAATTAGGGGTTCTAAGAGACTGGGATGAGAAGAGAGAGCATTCCATGGAAAAGATGGCAGGTTCTGTGTTAGGAACAGTTAAGAAGGCTATGGGTGAAAAATAGAAAGCCAACAGGATGTAGGATGAATTTTAAAAATATATTCTTAAATCTGTCATATTCATGCCTCCATACCTTTATTCTTTATTTCCCTATTCCTGAAATAACATATTTCCATTTGAAAGAATGCAAACTTTATGAGGGCTGGAATCTCTGTCTCCCTCTCTGTCTCTGTCTCTCTCTGTCTCTCTGTCTCTCTGTCTCTCTCGTCTCTCTCTGTCTCTGTCTCTCTCTGTCTCTCTGTCTCTCTGTCTCTCTCGTCTCTCTCTCTCTGTCTCTCGTCTCTGTCTCTGTCTCTCGTCTCTGTCTCTGTCTCTCTCTGTCTCTCTCTGTCTCTCTCTCTCTCTCTCTCTCTCTCTCTCTCTCTCTCTCCCTCTCTCTCGTCCCAAATGACCTCAGTGCCTAGTGCCTAGCACAAAGTAGGCATTTAATGAATGCTTGTTGAAAGGATTGCCCCCTCAAAAGAACTCTTTCTACCTCCTCCAAGAAACCTTCCCTGCTTCTCCCAGTGCATGATGACCTTCCACTTCAGATCTGTTACAGCACTTTGTTTTGTAACTCGGATGTAGTTATTTTTGAATAATGTATTAGCATACTAGCATACAGACCCTGCTTACCAGTTATATGACAATGCACTGTTGGAAGGACTGAAAATGATTGTCACCTCAAAAGTATATGTTATGTGCAGGGAGGCTTTAACATGTCAACAGAGAAATGTATCGGGAAAAGATGGGCTGGTCAAGTGGAGAGGGTGAGGCTTAACTGATGGACCCCTGTAGAAGAAGCAAAGTGACTAGCACTTTGGGTGGACCCTGTCTTGTCAAACTTAAGGGAGAATAAAAATTCTCCCTTTTAAATGTATATTTCACAAAATGAAGAAACATGAATGGATTGTAGTCTTTTAGAATAGAAATATTCACATCAGTGATGTTGCAGATCACGCTGAATATTTGAGTATATAATGCTCTGGGTCTATTGTGTTTATTTTTTTTTTATAGGGAAGGCAAACAGGGTTATACAGCTACTAAATGTATGAGGCCAGATTTGAACTCAGGTCCTCCTGACTGATCCAGTTTTCTATCTACTGCCCATCTAATTGCCCCTGGGTCTACTTTTAAAAACACAGAAGAAAATAGTAAAATTCACCAAAAAAAAAAAAAACTAGATGTAAAGGACAGATTAAAAAGAATTTTGTCTACTTAAATCAATGGAATGATAATGGCAGAAATAATGAAATGGAAGAAGTCTACTACTGAATACAGGAGAACAAAGAAAAAAACTAGAAAAGAGCAAGTTTTCACATGTTAAATTTAATGGTTTATGCATTAGTGCCACCAGTACTCAGGGCACCTTCTCCCACAAAGGACTCCTGCTCAGGACTCACATGGACCTGGTTCAATTATGGGAAATGTGGCTTTTCTAAAATGTTCTGATTTGTTATGCTCTCACCTGGAGTGAGTACCAGGGAAAACCTCTACAGTAAAACTTAGGTATGGCACATTTCAAGGGTCTCCCCATAAAAGGATCCCTTCTAGAAAAGGTACTCAATTGTCACACTTAGACATAAGACAGCCATTCATTTTCTCCACCACAAAAAGAAGTGCTTAAAGTAGAAAAGGCTCATAAGCCTATCATCATCTTCTCTCTAAAAAATAAAGGCTCTCTGTGGGACTACTAAACAGAACACTTTCAAGTGTGTAACTGACAGGCCAATAAGAACATGGCTTGAGCTTTCTTAATCCTCTCAGCTGCAGGATCTTCGTAGAAGTTTCTTATAGTGACCTTGCGAATGTGTAGTTGGAAGAGGTACCACTCACTGGGCAGCCAACACCAACTCAGGAACTCATGGCCCTTAAAATTCATGAAAGTCACCAAAACTAGAAATGTTCATCTTTTAGGACTGAAGTTCAGTCACCTATGCTTTGTGAAAGAAACACAAAGCAGAAGAAATGGCCAGGGGCTTGAGGTCTAATTCCAGGTTCACTTGGCAAGCATGTGTTCTTACTATCATATACTTATAGCCGTGGAACTGGTCAGGAAGGGGGAACACACACACACTCAGACACAAACACACACACACCACACACACACACACACACACACTCCTTAGCAGAAGTCCAAAGGAGAGCTAACAGATAACAATCAAAAGAGAGAGGAAGGGAAAGAGGTGGAGCTTTTTTTCTTTTTATCAATTCTTAAAGACTTCCAAGTGGGCAGCTCCTTCTGGCTTCAGCCATAGGGACCAAGAGTTGTTGTGTTATACCTGTTCTTAGCAAGGGCTCAAAGCATCCATCCCCCATGGAACCATATCACATGTCCAGTTCCACATGTTAGTGATTAGCCCACCACTACTACATTAGTGTTTGGATAAATGTTTGCTTATGCATCTAGTTTTGTTGCATATTACATGCCAAACTTCAGGCTAAGAAATAAGTTGGTGCCTAAGATTAAATTCCTGGACAAGTGATTTAGAACTGAAAAATTCAGCTAATGTAAGATTTCACCACTAAATAATCAAAATTCTAAAAATTTATTTAGACTTCAAGCCAGAAATTTCAGAGAACAATGCATTTACAACACATCATAATATTATTTTCTGAAATAGATTTTCAGTTCCATTTACCAACATGTTTTTAATGAGTTCCAATACTATCAACAGCCCCTTGACCTTAAAAAGTAAATTATATGAATTGTTTTGCATATTTCTTATTTGAAATGGTCATTACTCTGTAAACCTCAAAGCGTCATATAAATGTCAGTTAATTAAACTATAATTCTTTCATTCTTTCTCAAGTTGGTTATTTGCTTGTCAGTATATATGTATACAATATAGAATATTGTATTATTAGAAATTATTAGATTAGAATATCATTATTAAAATAATATATAATATATATGATTATATGTATTACATATAAGTAATTATTATTATTGGAAGTAACACAAATAGAATAGAAGCTCCCTCAATGCAGACATTCTTTCATTTCTATCTTTGTAGATATATTTAATGCCTAACAGAATGCCTTAGAAATAGTAGGTATTTAATATTTGAATTATTACTGCTTATCTCCTCTGTATGCCTCTTTCCCTTCCTACAGGCCTATTTTCTACTTCTTTCTTTGCTATATCCTCTACTTCCCTCATCATTTTAAACACAGAATCATAGAATTTTAGAGCTGGAAGGGACTTCAATGGCTCTCTAGTCTACTCCTATCTGAAAGGAATCTAAACTGTCATATATCTGACAATGACTCAGCCTCTGCTTGAGGACTTCTTTGGAAATATATTAAAAGTCTTTTTAGTCTCTCTAGAAATATTAGAAAATAAATATTCCTCTAGGATAAAAACCCTTCCCAGATTTCCCTGTTTGGGTGTACAAATCCAAGGGATGTGACGGGGAAGCCTTTCTTAGGACAAGAGACTGAGTGGAAACCAAACTTTGAACAAAAAGTACTTCTTGTCTTGTTAAGATCTTTGTCTTCCCCTTCTCCTGAAGAGATTCTTGCAATGATACTCTACCTCTGTTCTCTAGTTGCACCTTGTGTTTCCAAGGCAGTATTCTCTAAGCCTTGTTAAATGGCTTCTACTGGCCTCCAGGTTCTAAGCATGATCCTAGCAGTACTGGGCTGGGTGGGGACCCTAGAGTCCAATCCGTGTGAAGGTTTACAGCCTCCATTGGCAACAGTATCTTCATGACCCAAGTGGTGCAGGAAGTCCAGTGGATGTCTTTTGTAGTCCAGAGTACTGACTAGATGCAGGACAAGTGTATGATTCTCTCTTGGCCCTGTTCCATGACCTACAATCAACTGGAATCTTTCTCTGTCATCATTAAGTTCTTGACTCTGCTGTACCTGCTGGTCTACCTTATTGGGACCAAATGTATTTTGTATGTAGATAAAAGAACCAAAAGATGACCTCATATTGACTTCAGGAGAATTGCTCCTTGTCTCAGTGCTCCTGATCCCTATCCTGTATGCTGGTGACTTTCCACATGATCACTAAGGGCAGAAGGACAACCCTCTGATGGCTGAAACTCAAAAGGAAGAGCTGGAGCCCTCCTTGTCCTTGAGCTGGGCAGGTTGCTGTGCTTTTTCTACAAGTTGGGGGATTGACGTGCTCCATTTGTTCCTCAGGAAGGCCAAGAGGCACAGACCATTCTATGGTCTAATACTCTGCTTCTGCCCCCTCCCCAGTGGTCTCCAGAAGTCCTTCTGAGGATCTAAACAAGAATCATGCAAGAATCTGGAAAGGAGGCTGGGACAAATGGCTCTCTGAGCTGAGAGAGGCCTTCCTTTCCCTTTCTTCCTCTCAAAAGATGAAGCTACAGGTGACCCCTGGAAACTCAGATTTTGGTATTTTTTTTTCTAAGCCCTTGGAGGACTGAATCAAGAGACACCCTTGTCTCGGTCTTTGCTGCTGTTACTGATGCAGACAGTCTTTCAGAATCTTCCTTGGATAATAGAACTACAGAGCATTTTTTCCCTTGATAACAGCACCACAAACACCTCCCCAGTATTAGGTGCAAAGTTCTTCAGTGGGCACTCTCCACTCCACTCCCATATCCCAGGAAAATAGGACCACTAAGATTCCACTAACTTTCTTCATCCTCCTTGAAAACTGTGATAAACTACTATCATCCCCTGACCTCCAGCCAGCAAGAAGATGATCTCCCTTCTACCTAACCTACTCTTTTCTTACTAATTCAGAATCCAGAGCCCAAAAGCAGCTTCCTTGCCTTCTCCACCTTCTCTCATGCTACTGCCATCCCTTCCTGCCCCTGTTTATATGCTTCCATGGTTTTTAGAGAATAAAGTATGTGTGTATGTATGTGTATGTGTGTATGCGTGTGTGTGTGTGTGTGTGTGTGTATAATTTCCTTATTTTACATTCAGAAGGAAGTACCCTCTTCTTTCTTATATTACTAATAGAGAAGAAAATTCTCTCAATCCTTGAGGGGAGTAAGCAAGGAAGGAATTTAGTCATTATTGCTGTACTGTTTGTTGAGATACAATGCTCCAACATAGCAAACTTAATTTTTAATATTTCATTAATTAATTAATATTTTAATATTATGAAATGTTTCTTGTTCAGGATTCCTATAATTCTTATCTTGAAACATATAGGGCAGAGATTTGTTCAGGGCTATGGGGGAAAGAAGATAGCACTTTGGATATTTTCTTAAGCTAGAAATATTTGGCTATAGAATATTGTTAAATTAAATAGAATTGTTTCTGGTAAATGCAAAGCTCAGTGTGCTCCATGGCTCCAGTCAAGGAGAATTTACTTCTCCTTGAGATAGCCCCATTCCACTTTTGTAAAACTCTAGTCCTAACAAGTTTTTCATGACTTCAAGCCTACTCTTGCCTCATTGCAGCTTCCATTCATTGTCTAAGACCAAACCCCTCTTCCACATGATATACCTTTTTAAGGGTGAAGTTGAAACCACTGTACCTCGTTTTAGTCTTATACCTTAACTAGGTAAGAATATGTCTCCATTAATTAAAAGACCTTAGAGTAAAAGGCAAAAAAATCCTTGCAAATCATTTGATAAAGTGAAATCCCAGATATGAGGCCTCTTCCATTTGACTGCAGGATTTTGTTATACCTTCTGAATAAAAAGAGTTAGCTGGAAAGTGAGGCCTTTATAGAAATTGGAACAAGTATGACTTTCCAGTACATCCCTGGGAAGGAACCACTTGAGGTGTGGGAGTGAAGAAAAGGCATTAGCTTTTAGCCTTGGCCAGGCCTCCTTCAAGATCAAAACTAAAGCTGCCTCTGTAACCACCACCACCCCCCCCCCATTTTGATCAGAGAGCCTTCTAATTTCAGAGGATGTTGAACTTCTCATCTTCCCACTGGTGTCCAAAATGGTCTTCTTGGATCAGCTGGCATCAGGAGCTAAAGACAATCTCAACACTGATTCACCACATTAAAGGTAAACTTCTTAAGCACCTCATAAATGAAAGAAAAAGACTTCTGTCTATCAGGAACTGTTAACTATCTGCCACATGTATTTTCTAAGCTGGAGCCGACTTTCCCCCAGATTTTGTATGTATTGGTGGGCGAGTGTAACATTGACTTTTGGGGGTAATTTTTGTACCAACTCATATTGTACCATATTAGTGGAATACCTTTCTAAAATCTGCTTAAGGCTAAACTCAAGGTAAATTCTTAGCTGATTATCTTGAGGGAAAGCATACTAGTGGGGGCTCTTGCTGATGGCATTGGAGAACTACCCCTGACCCCTTCTGGAATATTCACTAGGAGTAGGGAGGAGAAGATATAGCCAACCTTGTTCTGGGAACCTGGTTCATCTTTGAAAGCAGGAGTTGGGATACGGATGTTCAGAACTTTGAATACTTGAACAGAATTATGTCCCCCATGTCTTCTTTCTAGAGAAAGCTAGGTGGCTTTTCTAGAGCACTAGGCTTAGTCAGGAAGATTTTCATTGAAATGTAGCCTCAGACACTGTTTGAACCTGTACAATTCACTTAGCTTCTGTCTGCCTCAGTTTCTTCAATTGTAAAATAGGAATAATAATTGTACCTACCTTCCAGAGTTGTTGCAAGGACAACATACAGTTTTGCACAGTATCTCACACATAGTAAACACTTAATAAATATGAAGAAATCTCCTTCTTTTCTTCAAGCTAACAGCCCCTAGTCCCTTGATCCAGTCCTCATATGATCTAGACTCAAGACTCTTCACCTTCTGGTTGCCCTCCTGTAGAGGGCATCATTGGCAGTAGCAGCATCATAGCTAATGTTTCTATAGTACTTATTATGTGCCAGGCACTATACTAAGCGATTTGTGATTATTATCTCATTGGATCCTCACAATAACCCTCTGAGGTAGGAGCTATGGTTATCCCCATTTTACAGATGAGGAAACTGAGGCAAATAGAGGGTAACACTACTATTGAGACAGGACTGAACTCAGGTCTTCCTGACTCCCAAGCATGATTCTCTTTTCACTGCACCACCTAGCTACCTTATTCAGGGAAATTATTTCTTTTAATCCAATCTAAGATGGCATTAGTTTTTTTGACTTCCATATCACACCACTAACTTATTTGCACTGAGTTTGAAATCCACTGTAACCCCCAAATCTTTTTCAAACAAATTAGTATCTTACCATTCCTCTCCTATCTTTTATGTGAAGTTGAATTTTTGAACCCAAATATGATTTCCCATTTTTCCCTACTAAGTAAACACCTTTTTAGTGTAGCTTTGTGTTGCCATGTAGATGCTACACCAGAATTCTGACCCACACTGACACAATCACTTCACATATCAGTTTGTTTTCTTTCTTTTTCTTTTCTTGCCTCCTTGTTTTTTCCTTTCCTCCCTCCCTTCCTTCCTTTCCTTTCTTCCTTCCTTTTCTTCCTTTCCTTCCATCCTTCCTTTCTTCCTTTCCTTTCTTCCTTTCCTTCCTTCCTTCTTTCTTTCCTTCTTTTTTTTTGACACAATCTGGGTTAAGTAACTTGCACAGGATCTTCCTGTTTTTTCTTGTCCTTTGTTCTTGAAGAGGACCATGACATCAGGGAGGTGATGCCATGACATGCAAGTGAATTGAATTTAAGCGAGGGAGGACTGTGCAGAATCATCAGCTTCACTGGTCCAATTTGAAATTAGGTCCACCTGACTCCAAAACTGGTGCTCTATCCACTATACCACCTAGCTGTTCCCTATCCATTTGTTTTCGATTCCTGTTCTTTCTACTTCACAGTATCTTTTAGATATCTGCCTCCAACACAGCCTGCCCCCTCAGTGTAAGTCCTCATCACCTTACACCTGCATTATTATAATAACCCGCTGGTTGTTTCCCCCTCCACAAGTCTCTCCCTGCTCCAGTTCATCCTACACTCAGTTGATCTTCCTACAGCACAGATGTAACCATGTCTCACACACCACCATCATCACCACCACCCCCAGACATTTAATAAATTCCAGTGGTGATTACCTCCAAATTCAAACATAAAATCCTGTTTAACTTTAAACCTGTTCACAACCTGGCCCCTTCCTACCTTTCTAATATTACATTTTACTCCCCTTCACATAATCTAGGAGTCTTATTGTACCTTGAAAATAGCATTCCGTCTTCTGAATGTTCTTCTTTCTCGTCTCTATCTTCTGGCTTCTCTGTCTTATTTCAAGACTCAGCTCAAGTCATACCTTCTGCAAGAGGCTTTTTCTGGTCTCCTCCCCCTTGTTAGTGTCTTCTCTCTGTGATTAACTCCAGTTTTTTGTTGTTCAGTTATTTTTCAGTCATGTCTGATTTTTTGTGATCTCTTGGTATTTTCTTGTCAGAGATACTGGAGTAGTTTGCCATTTCCTTCTCCAGCCCATTGTCCAGATGAGAAAACAGAGGTAAACAGGGTTAAGTGATTTGCCCAGGGTCACACAGCTAGTAAGTGCCTGAGGTCAAATTTGAACTCAAGAAGATGACTCTTCCCGACTCCAGACCTGGCAGTCTATCCACTGCAGCGCCACCTACCTGTCCTTAACTGCAATTTAACCTGTTTTTATAGTGTATCTACAATTGTTTACATGTCTCTACTATTAGAATGTTAACTCTTTGAGGCTGACCTCGAGGAATTGTTTGTGCCTTTCTTTGTATCTTCAGCAATTATCATAGTACTTCCTATGTAGTAAGCTCTTAATAAATGCTTAATTGATTGACTGACTGACCTTGTGGAACTGTGAGATTGTGGCATCTTTCATGAAGAATTCTGACAAAAGTAGCAAAAATGCAGGTTGAAATGGAGATTATGTGATGAGCTTGAGATCAGAATTTTATGGAAAATGACAGAGAGCCAGGCACTTTGTTTCCCTCCCCACAGGGTGCTCCATTGCAAGTACTGCAACCAATAATTTTTGCTTTTCTGACAAAGACAATGAGCTAGACTGAGCATATTAACTTCTCATCTAATTCTCCTTGCATGTTAGAGAGACCCTGTTGTACTCTCCTGCTATTATGATTTAAATGTTACTTTTGATGATTCTTTTAAGCTATGTTGATGCTGGCTGAGATTTATAGTTTTTATGCTTTGAAATTATCTTATGAAGTAAGTTTCTATTACAGATAGCTGGAAGGAATGCTTTGCTTTAGCTCTTTAATTTTATTTTTCAATGAGACCTTTTTGTACATTATGTTTATATTTTATGTGTTGTTTTTATATATATTTGCCTCAGAAAGGGACTTTTGTTGAGCATTGTCCTATACCTAGTGAGTACATAGTTTAATTTTTCTTTCTTTGATTGCACAGAAAAGTTTTGTCTCATTTTCTAGTTATATACTTGAAATATTTTTCCAGTAACTATTCAAGGAAGGTCCTAATTATTTTTAGCATGGTTGCTGCCTATAAGCCTTTACCAGATAAGTTTTTTGCCCCATAATCTATTTGAGTGAAAATGTTATCATCCAAAATATTTCTTGTTGGATTTTATTTGCATATTAAAAAATTATGAAGAAGTTTTGAATGGATGCTGTAATTATAATTATTTGCCATATGTTGGTACATTGAAAAAGTTATTGATGCTGTTTTTTATGATTGAATTTGATGCCTGTTCCATCTATATTTCTTTGCATATTTGCTTATTTTTATTCCCTGTGAGGCGCCACCTCCAGTCATCCTGATTCATACCTGATCACTGGATCCAGATATCTCAGGAGGAGAAGGTGAGGCTGGTGACCTTAAGTCAAAATTCCACATCTTTCCTTGAAAGGAGACATGCCCCTGAAGACAGTGGGAGACTTGCATTGGGCATGCAGAATATATGCTACAAGTAGTGGAAGGCACAAAATTCAGAAAAGATGATTAGATTAATAATCTCAGAGGGACAGTTCTTGACTTTGTACAGAATCTTAAGGCTAACAACAGCTCAGAATCATCCAGTAGACTCATTTACAAAATTTGGACCATCTGCTTGGTGGTTATGGGGCTACACAGAAAGTATTTACCACATTCATTGATTCTATCATGTAGTGTATGAGAATGAGTCTCTGACTTGATAGTCAATGTAAACATGAAGGCAGAGGCGAACAACCTGAGAAGGAGAATCTGATCAGATTGCAACAAACAGATAGAGGTCTAATGTACAACCCTGAGATGGTCCTGCACCTTGTTAGAGGCACAGATCCTCCAGAAAACTAATGGAGGTGAAGCAATTATTAATACAGAAAGAACATCCCTTTACATTTGCCAAGAGGAGCTCTGGCCTAACTATCTCAGTAATAATTTCTTAAGAGTGGGCCATAGAAGGAAAGAAAAGGACCTTCACTGAAGATGTAGAGCTGAAGGCAGAGGCTCAAAGAGAATAAAGTGAGAGAGTAAACAACAGATTAAATTGTTCTTGGAAAGTTAAAGGGTCAATAAAATAGAGGGCACAACAATCTAATTAAAAGAAAATCTCCATCAGGACATAAGCAGGACCCCTTCTCTGGATGTATTAGATTGAATGATAAAGACTAGCTGTGCCAAGGATACATCAAGGTAAGTTTAAATTCCTTAAGCAAGTTTTTTGATGTCAATGAGATAGTAGACATGGTGGCTCTGGTAGGCCCATAATTCAATATTCACTGAAATCTCAGCACTGATTAGAATCATTTTTAGCCCATTAAAATACTAGCAATAAGCTGTGACTTAATACTCATACACTTGGATCATTCACAGTCAAAAGCAGAGAATAGAGAAGAAAAATAACACTGAACATCACAAGAGCACTGACTTTTTAAACTCTGGCATGGATCCTGAGGCATTTCACTTTGGTGATTCTCTGGGATCAGAAGAATGGAAGGATTAAGCTGAGGTGATTCAGTAGGAGGACAGGCATATTCTTACTGCATGAGTAAAATGTGCCCAAGCAGCAATTCACAGAATCCAATTGACCAATCCTCAACCATTCTGGGAAAAATCCTTCTATATACAATGGGAGACCTGAGGAACCATCTCAGCGAAATGCTTGACATTGGCATCAACACAGAATGTAGCAGCCCTTACACATTACCAATAGTGGTGGTACCAAAAAAGAATGGAAAGAAATGAATGTGAGTAAACTACCAGGCTTTGAACACAAAAACTAAAGTGAACCAGGACACTATGTCACAAGTTCAAGATGCTCTGAAGTGTCTGCTAGGCAGGCAGTGATACTTGTGTCGTGATATTGTCAGAATCCTATATCTGAGGAAGAAAAGGAGAGCATTGCTCTCATGTGTACAGTTGGATTTTACTAGTTTGCATGTATGCTCCCAGATACGTTGGAAGGGCATCTACTACTTTTCACTAGCTTACGGACCAAGTAGTTAAGGACATGCACCCATAAGGATATGTACTGCTTGGAAAAATTAAGAACATCTTTGTCTTGGGAAACATACTGGAAGAACATGAGGACTGGAAGACATGAGCACTGAAGAAAGTGCTGGATTGGCTGAAGGAAGCTGGTCTGAAGCTGTCGAATCATGTATCCATTTATCTGGATCATTTATCACAAGATACAAACACTGATCCAGAGAAGGTAGCTATATTTCTGAATTCCATACCAATAGAATTATCCAGGCATAAAGACTTTTCTAGGATAGAGCAGTTTTGTAGAAAATTTATTAAGAGTGATGTAACTATACCCTTTGATCCAGCAATACTACTGCTAGGTCTGTATCCCAAAGAAATCATTAAAAGGGGGAAAGGACCTACATGTACAAAAATATTTATAGCACCTCTTTTTGTGATGGCAAAAATTGGAAATTCAGGTGATAACCATTAATGAGGGAATGGCTACAAAAGTTGTGGTATGTGAATGTTATGGAATACTATTTTGTTAAAAGAAATGACAAGCAGGCACATTTCAGAAAAACCTGGAAAGACTTATGTGTACTGATGAAAAGTGAAATGATCAGAACCAGGATAACACTGTACACAGTAACAGACATATTATGGGATGATGAACTATAATTGACTTAGCCTTTCTTAGTAATGCAATGATCTAAGACAATTCCAAAAGATTCATGATGAAAAATGCTATCCACATCCAGAGAAAGAACTGATGGAGTCTGAGTGCAAATCAAAGCACACTATTTTCACTTTATTTTTAGTAGTTTTTTTCTTTTTGCTCTGTTTCTCCTTTCACAATATGACTAATATGGAAATGTTTTACATGATTGCACATATGTCATCTATATCAAATTGTTTACCATCTTAGGAAGAAGGAAAGGGAGGGGAGTAAGGAGGGAGAAAATTTGTAACTCAAATTTTTATTAAAAATGAGTGCTGGGTGCCAAGATAGCAGAGTAGAAGGGTGGACCTGTAGAAGCTCTCCCCACCACAGCCCATAAAATAAAAAATGACTCTAAACAAATTCTAAAGCAGCAGAAGCCACAAAACCACAGAGCGAAAGAGATTTCCAGCCCAAGACAGCGTGGAAGGCCAACATGAAAGGCCTATCACACTGGGTGTGGAGCAGAGTGCAGCCCAGGGAGCGCAGCCCAGGGAGCACAGCCCAGGGAGAGCATGCACAGCACTGGCAGAGAGAAGACTGGAGCAGGTTTCAGAGTGACAGAATCACAGGTATCATCTATGGTTCCAAGATTTCTCACCCCACAAATGCCAAAGACAGCTTCAAGGATCAGTAAGAAAGCTTTTTCACCTGGGTGAGAATGGAGCAGGGTCCTACCCTAGCCCTGGCCCCAAGCAGCAGCAGTAGCAGCAGCATCCATTTTTGGAGCCCTTGGCCTTAAGATCCTGGGGGAATTGGGGTGCTGATTTGAATCTCAACCCTGAGTGTCAATCCTGGGATCAGGAGGAGCACTGGCTGGTGGAGCTAGTAGAGGCTTGGGAGAAGGAATTCTACTAGCAGATCCTGGGCAGAAAAACTGGTGGTTGTTCCCAAACCAGAGCGCAGGCCAGCAAAGGACTAACCCCCTCTCCCTTGATTATGCTACCTTGAAGGAACTGAGAACTTACAGGTCCATTGAGTATACCCTCCTCTTGACAAAGGACTAAAAAGTCAAGTAACTGGTTGGGGAAAATGCCCCCAAAAGGGAAAAAATATAAGACTAGAGAAGATTGCTTCCTTGGTGAACAGGTATTTTTTTTCCACCATTTCAGATGAGAAAGGACAATGCATACCATAAGAGGAAGACAAAAAAACAAGGCTTCTGCATCCAAACCCCCCAAAATAAATATGGAGTGGTCTCAGGCCATGGAAGAGCTCAAAAAGGATTTTGAAAATCAAGTAAGAGGTGGAAGAAAAATTGGGAAGAGAAATGAGAGTGATACAAGAAATTCATGAAAAGCAAGTCAACAGCTTTCTAAAGGACACCCAAAAAAAATGCTGAAGAAAATAACACCTCTAAAAATAGACTAACTCAAATGATAAAAGAGGCCCAAAAAGCCAATTAGGAGAAGAATGTTCTAAAAGCAGAATTAACCAAATGGAAAAGGAGGTTCAAAAGCTCACTGAAGAAAATAGTTCTTTAAATATGAGAATGGAGCAGATGGAAGCTAATGACTTTATGAGAAACCAAGAAATTACAAAACCAAAAGAATGAAAAAATAGAAGATAATGTGAAATATCTCACTGGAAAAACAACTGATCTGAAAAATAGATCCAGGAGAGATAATTTAAAAACTATGAGACTACCTGAAAGCCATGATCAAAAAAAGAGCCTAGACATTATCTTTCACAAAATTATCAAGGAAAACTGCCCTGGTATTCTAGAACTAGAGGGCAAAATAAACATTGAAAGAATCCACTGATCACCTCCTGAAAGAGATCCAAAAAGAGAAACTCCTAGGAATATTGTAGCCAAATTCCAGAGTTCCCAGATCAAGGAGAAAATATTGCAAGCAGCCAGAAAGAAACAATTAGAGTATTGTGGAAATACAATCAGGATAACACAAGATCTAGCAGCTTCTACATTAAGGGATCGAAGGGCATGGAATAGGATATTCCAGAAGTCAAAGGAACTAGGATCAAAACCAAGAATCACCTACCCTGCAAAACTAAGTATAATACTTCAGGGGAAAAAATGGTCATTCAATGAAATAGAGAATTCTCAAGGATTCTTGATGAAAAGACCAGAGCTGAAAAGAAAATTTGACTTTCAAACACAAGAATCAAGAGAAGCATGAAAAGGTAAATAGGAAAGAGAAATCATAAGGGATTTACTAAAGTTCAACTGTTTACATTCCTACATGGAAAGATAATATTTGTAACTCTTGAAACTTTTCTCAGTATTTGAGTAGTTGGAGGGATTATACATGCATACATACATATATACAGGGGGAACAGGGTGAGTTGAATAGGAAGGTTTGCTATCTAAAAAAAATAAAATTAAGGGATGACAGAGAAATATATTGGGAGGAGAAAGGGAAAAATGAAATGGGACAAATTATCTCTCATAAAAGAGACAAGAAAAAGCTTTTTCAGTGGAAAGGAAGGAGATGAGAGGGGAAAAGTGAAGCTTACTCTCATTACATTTGGCTTAAGAAGGGAATAACATGCAACTCAATTTGGTATGAAAATCTGTCTTACACTATGGGAAAGTAGGGGAGAAGAAGATCAGTAGGATGGGGAGGGATGATAGAAGGGAGGGCAAATGGGAGGAAGGAGTAATTAGAAGTAAACACTTTTGGGGAGGAACAAGATCAAAAGAGAGAATAGAATAAATGGGGGGCAGAATAGAGTGGAGGGAAATAGAGTTAGTCTTTCACAATATGATTATTATGGAAGTCTTTTGCAAAAGTACACATATAAAGCCTATATTGAATTGCTTGCCTCCTCAGTGGAGATGGGTGGGGAGGGAGGAAGTGAGATAAGTTGGAACTCAAAGTTTTAAGAATGAATGTTGAGAATTGTTTTTGTATGGAACTGGGAAATAAGAAATACAGGTAATGGGATATAGAATTCCATCTTGCTCCACAAAAAAAGAGAGAAGATGAGGATAAGGAAAAGGAGGGGTGTGATAGAAGAGAGGGCAGATTGGGGGAAGGGGTAATCAGAATGCAAGGTGTTTTGGGGGTGGGGGAGGGGAGAGATGGGAAGAAAATCTGGAACTCAAAATCTTGTGGAAATGAATGTTGAAAACTAAAAATAAATTAATTAATTTTTTAAAATGAATGCTAAAAATTGTCTGAAATATAATTGGAAAAAATACAATACTATTTAAAAGAAAAAAATGATGAAACTAATGCTATACTATTAAATGAGCTCATTTGCTTATACATGATTAAAGGAATTTAGAAGCAGAAGGGCAAAGAAATATAAAGTGGTTTTAAAACCAGCAAAGCTCTTCAGAGTCCAATGAATGGGCAAATGTAAAAGTCCTTAAATACTTAGTAAACTGCCTCATAAATATAACAGTGTTGACCAGTACAGACCCAAACTATTGAGATTCTGTCTTTAATGGGAGACCTGAGAAACCATCTCGAAGAAATGTTTGTCATTGGCATAAACATAGAATGTAGAAGCCCTTATATGTTTTTATTGGTGATTCTTTATTGAGATTCCAGCCTGGGGAGTTCTGATCACCAGAATCATATTAATGAGCATGGGTCTGACTGATGGTGAAATTTGTTACTCCATCCACAAGCTGGAGTTTTGGTTTTTTTTTTTTAATTTTGAAGTAGTCTGTCACTTATAGGTTCAAAGACTATATAATGTGCATGGAATAAAATTCCAAGTGTGAACTGACCATTCAGTGACACATTTTGACCAATATTAAATTGGATGCTGCATGCCAGAGATGGATAGTAGCTCAAGCCAATATGAATTCAGTATATACTATCAACCAGGGGAAATGAATGTATGTGTAGATACCCTTTCCTGAATTAATAATGTACCAAAAGAAAGAGAAAAGTTTCAAGAGGTATATGTGATACTCAACAGATTGGACCACATCAAGTGGACATGCAAATGAGAACTTAAGGCTTTTACCAGACAGCATGCCATCCACACACATGCTTTGTATTTCATTTAACTTCCTTGTCTCAGTTGTCTGTGAATGACTGCAAGTGAGAACAGATGACTACAAGAGAAGTGATAAAATTCAAGAATCAACGAAGTCATGCCAAAGGGTTTGAATTCATACCCTTATTGTTAAGAATTGCAGAAATTGTTAAGTTAATTGCAGTTGAATGCTGTACCTAACTTTTGCTGACTCCAACATATTGCTCAATGGACTCTGAGGAAAACAGGCTATCTACCAGTTATACAAAGAATTGACTCTAACCCGATTTGGGATCTGAAAGCACACCTGTATAATTTTTAAAACTTCATTTTCATTTGGAGGCAGATCAAATCCACAACAGATACATTGGGAGTAGGAATATGGAAAACCATGCCTATAATCTTTCCATTCAGCTCAAGTATGACCTTGCCCTACATTAGCACCGATGGAAGCAGAGATGTTGTTTTGGGCAACATCATGCCACAGCTTGCCAGAAAGACCATCTGCTATCATCTGCATCATGGCATGGACTGTGGTCATGAGTTTTTCTCTAATGCCAAAGTTGTCATGAATGACCAAACCATGACCAATGGGGCCAAGCACTTGGTAATGCAGGAGATTTTTACTGACAATCTTAAGGAAATTATCCTATTTCTCACAGCTCACTCCTATCACAAATACAGCAATATCAGCATAAGGAGTAGAGATAATGACCCACTTGGTTCCATCCATCAAGTGAGCTCAGCCTTTTCCATGGTGGTAAAGACATAAATGGACTCTACAACATGCTTGGCTCCAGCATCTCTCCATTTAATACTGGTAGGATCCCACTCCTGGAAGATGGTAATGGCTTTTCCATTAATTACTAGCTTCCCATTCTCAGCCTTGACAGTGCCCCTGAACTTGCCATAGGTGGAATCATATAGGAACATATAACCTACATAGTTGAGGTAAACGAAGGGGTCATTGATGGCCACAATGTCTGCTCCACCTGATTACCAGGCACCCCAATATCCATTGACTCCAACCTTCATCATATTTGCTCATGGATGCAGCTACAGTAGTAGATCCTAGCACTGAGCTTGGACGAAAAACTGAGCAGGTATATAAGCTTTTTTTAACCTCAGATCTAAGTGAGATTTTATTTTAAAGTATTATTTTTTTCTGGAGGGGATGAGGAGAGATAATGGGGATTAACTGACTTACCCAAGGTCATACAACTAGTAAGTGTCAAATGTCTAAGGACAGATTTAAATTCAGGTCCTCCTGATTCCAGAACTGGTACTCTATTTACTGCACCACCTAGCTGTCCCTATAAGATTTTGAACTGTGGATTTTGTGGCCTTTATTTTGGCTATTCAGAGGCATATTTTGGTCACTATTGAACTCATTGTCTACTGTTCTAGATACTTGAGATTGTCAGATAAGTAACTTATAATGTGATTTTATCTAGGTCTTTTTTTTAGTAGAGAGATAGACAGACAGACAGACCGATCGATCGATAGATAGATAGAGAGATAGATGGATGGATGGATAGATGGATGGATAGAGGAAGAACTTAGTAAACACTTTTTTGTTATCAAAACCTGAGAATACCAATAAAATCATTTATAATACCCAATACTGGTTACTTCTTTCTATCTCCAATGTCCTATAAATAGTAAGTATGCAATAAATGTTTACTAATATGATGCCTCTGAGATAGTTTCTCTTAAAGTTTAATTTTTCAAATTTGTTTAGAATTATGTAAAATCAGTCACTAATGTAGAATCATTCTGAAGTGACCCCATGTTTTTAATCTTGCTTGACTTTGGAGAGGGTGATCCTGCAGGAAAGGGCAGTCTCTATTCATATCTCTTTAGTGTTAATCCCATCTCCTCATAACCAGTACATGGCAGCTGCTGCAACAACATGCTCACTTACCCCATCTCTTCATTAGAAAGGTGGGCCAATCAAAATACTTAGGAAGGAACTGAACCGGCACTGATCCTACTTCCTCACAATCACATGATTCAATCAAAATATCTTTGCCCTTATATAGAAGCCACTGATTCCTCTGTACAAAAGCAGTGCCCAGTTTGAATCCCTGATCCATCTAGTCATCCTATCAAGGCTGTTCTGCTTTGGTGTGTCAATAAACTCCTTTTTAACTTTCTCTTCCCAACTTTTGCCTCCTTGATCAGGGGGAGGACCTGAACACAGAATTTTACTTTTAGTAAAACTTTCCAGAAAAATTATTAGCAATTATTTAATATGGAAATGTGAAAGTTTCTATTATTTTTATCGTATGTATTAGACATCAAAGTGAAATTCTTTGGATTAAGAGGACTACAATTTAAATATTATTAACTCCATTCTCTAAATTCACAATTAAAAACAGATCTTATAGACAAGAAGAATTTCTAATGGCAATAGCACAGATAGTTCATTTTTCCTTGGCAAAAATATGCTTAATAAGGGTGGATAACATTAAGTTCATTTTCCTTTATGAAGCTTATGTAAACAGGATTTAATTCAGTATTTATAAACTGAAAAAAATAGTTCTACTATGATAATTAAAAAACAAAAACTAATGTTGTAGCTAGTCCAGAAAATTGAGCAATTTCTTTGCCTTAATATTCTTTGTCAAGCGTAATTTAAACCAAATTTTTTACTATACTCAATACCGTTAATAATTTTTTTCTTGAAGAATTTGCTTACTATTGTATCTAGGTATATAAAAAAAATCTTCTTACAAATCTAACATCAGGTAAGGAGAGATCTGAATTTTTCTCTTGCATTCCTAGCAACATAAAAATTAAGACCTTTCATTCCTCCAAAAGGAATATGATGAGTTCCTTGGAGAAAATCTAAAAGGCACACACTGGAAAAAAATTCTTTACTATATGAGTATATGATATACTATGTGAGGATATGATACATGAGTATCAACTATACCATAAAATAAAATGACAGCTGAATAATGAGACTTGAATTGGTTTAATTAAATTATTTGGTTGTTTTTTCCTTTACAAAATCTTGAATTCCTTTGATAAAGTGTTTACTACATTGCTGACTCCTTGAGGTCAGGAACCATGCTTTGATCTTTTTATTTCCTTTAGCTCTATCAATGTTTAGTACATAGAAAGCCCTTGGTAAACATTCTGTGAATTAAATATGGAGTTCAAACCTGAAGGATGGCATTATATTCCCCAATAAAAGTTATGGCATAGCCAGCTGTCAGGCAACCTTCCATATACTACTTGCTTTTCAAGGTTTCCAATGGGATTTTTTTGGAAAGTGCGAATGTCAAATATTGGAATGACAGCTTCTTCTATAAAACATATGTAAAATTTACCCAATGAAGTGATTTTTGCAACTTAAAAAGCAATGAATAATTATCATTTCCTGACTTCTAAACATACAAGCCAATTCAATAATATTATGAAGTGCAATGGTAATAAGAAAGAACAGTGACAATTCTAAACATGCTTGGAATGTTGTGTTCCATGGACATAGAAACTCTATCTTAAAATGACTGATGAGCCAGTTGATGCTATTTTTTCTTCCAAATGGCTATTCACTTCTGCTTCACTTAAGACTGATCTTTAAAATGTTCAAATGTTAAAAATCCATCTCTCTTATGAGCCTAAGGTAATCTTAGTTTTAAAAATAAATGTGACACATTTTTTACTTTGAAAAAATGCTAAAATCAAGTAATAAAACGAAGTTAAACTGGCTACTTCTGCTCTTTTTTCTAGTATGCATAATCTCTCCTCAAATTTCTACCATCCAAAATCAAATCATGGAAAACATCAAAGAATTATTTTTTCCAAGAGTCAAATGAACAGCCCTGCAAGTACAGTTGATAATCAAAATATTCACATAGCTTTAATGGATCATATGAAAAAGACTATAATTATATATCATTTTCAGAGTGATAAATCAGAGATATGTTAGAGGTTAGCTGGAGGCCACACATGTCATTTGCAGAATAATAGCTGTTGTCCTGAATATCTGATTCTATGGTCTCTGTTCTCAGCACTGTCAATATATTAGGAAGAGAAATATTTCCATAAAAGTAGGACATGGTAACACTAATTGGAAATTTGGTAGGCTATCAAGACAGATCCCAGTCTTTAATTGGAAACCAAATCAACAGACTATCCATAATACCTAATTACTTTCATATAAAACAATAACAGGTATATCCTGTGGGTAAAAGCAAAATCCATTTAGAGCACGCAGGAGAAGGAATATTAGCAACTCTCAAAGAATGGAATCTAAGTATGAAAATTTCCTGACACCTTCACTCTGCAAAGCCTGAGGATGAGTATGGATTCAACTGTATCGAAATCAATAATAGTTTACAACTCTTAGGAATGTGAGTGGGTGATTGAGGAATGGAATGTCAAGGACAGAAACAAACTTATAAAGGCTGGGTCTGAATATTTCTGAGTCCACTATGCTCAATGCTTTTTCTCTTTACAAAGCTAGAAGCACTTTAAAACTAAGGCACTAGTAAAAATGAATGCTAGAAATTGTCTTGACATAGAAGTGGGAAAAAGATAAAATACCATTAAAAATAAAATAAGGTAAAAATAAAAATAAGACACTGAACTTAAAAGAAATCCTTGTTTCAAAATCATGGCCAACCCCTGCTTATGCTACATTGTGGTGGTTGTTTATGTTTGTTCATCATTCTTCAAGAGAACAATGATATCAGGGAGGTGAAGCCATGACATGCAAGTGAATTGAATTTAAGAGAGGGAGGGCTGAACTCCATCATTACGGCCACACCGACTGTACTGGGGGAAAAATCTAGCTTAAAGTTTTAAAAGGACCTTAAGCAAATGGTTTAAATTTAATCTCTCTGACCCTTAGTTTCCTTGAAAATGAAGCAGTTGAACATGATCAACTTTACTAGCTAACTTTCTATGACCCTCTGTAGTTCAGCATCCAGTGCATTTGACTGCCTCTGCCTGAGAAGGTAGAGGGATGGAATTATCCATTCACTCATCACTTCTGTAACACTGGTGTAGCAAGGGCTCACATGTTGTGAGGGTCATCTCCTACATGCGGTATGGGGATGACTTTGTGTGACTCAAAGGGAGGCAGAATAGACATCTCTGACTTCTCCCCCAACCTCTCTAGAAAAGACTTTATTCCCTGCCAGAAAGACAACAAAGAAAGTAGGGGTCAGAGGCTGCCACTCTATTCTCCTCAGAGATAAGGGGTACCAGGCTAAAAACATAACACTTAGCCAAAAAACCCACTTAGCCAAATCAGTAGCAAAAACAGAAATCAGAGAAAGTGTATCTGAGAACAATAGAGAGTGAAGGAGCTCTCCCATTGGAAGTGAGATAACTCAGCTCAACCAAAAGAAAGGGACAGAATACTATATCTTATCCAAGTGAGAGTTCCTTGAAATCCCTAGTGTATTAAGTTGGGAAATAAGGGAATGACAGAGAGTGCTGGCTCCTCTCATGTTGACTCCTTTCCAGGGTTTTTTCCTTCAGTAACTTGAAGTGAGGTTGGCATCTTTAATGTCTTTCAAAGCTGGAAGACTTTAGCAGCACCTGAAGCAACTGCAGAATCCCAAGAGCCTTAAAGAGAACTCAGAGAATATAGAGACTTGAAGTGATTGTAGTACTCCTGCACTCAACAACTCTGCCAGGCCCCTGACATAGGCATAGGACACTGATCTCTACCAATAAGGTGAGAGTCTCATACCAGTGGGCTTTGGGACTGGGGTTATATTCCTCCTTTGGACAGAAACCCTTTGTAGTCCCTTGCAAAAATCAGCTGTGGCAAATCTAAAACTATAAATACATAGAATGAACAAAAATATTAGCCCTTTTAAAACAAGGATAATTTTCCTGGTATCCCAAGTTATCAATCTTCAGCACCATTGAAACAGAAATAAATAAATGTACATTAACAGCACATAGACATGTCACTATGCAGAATGTCACTTGGGAGGATATTATAGTGACAATGATCTGAAGTACATATAGAATATATAACAAATATATGTTTTAAAAGTACATTGTGTTTGTCCTTTGTTTTTGAAGAGGACCATGATATCAGAGATGATTTGCACCTGACTTTGTTTTAAGTGAGGGAAAGCTGTGTCAGGTCACCAGACTCACTTTCTCCTCCTGAGCCATCTGGATCCAGTGACCAGATACTCATCAGGATGACTGGAGACAGCCCAGCATGCAATGGGAGACATTGGCCTTTTAGGCCAAGGCCTTTTCAAGTACTCACTTAAAGTGAGGTAATGCCCATTCATGGAACAGGTCTCACCTTTTGAGAAGTGAGTTAAGAGTTAAATACATGAATATTCATAGTATATAGCAATCAATCAGAAGCAATAAGCATTGCTAATAAAGCAAAGTCTGCATAAAGTTGTATAAAATACAACTTCACTTTAAGCATCGGTGTATACAGAAAACAATAAACAGATATTGCTGTACTTGAATATAACACAACACAATCAAATGGACAGCAAAATATTTTTTAAAAAACGAACAATACTCAAACATACAATAATCTACATGTCAGTGCATATGCAAGGAACAAAAATTCAAGACACTTTTAACGTGAGCAATCTCTAGCACTGTTGCCAAGATAAGTGTGTAACTAGATCTGTAGCCTCATAACTTAGCCTAGTGACTGCTCTGATAGGTCTAGATCTGTCACTGACTGATGTCTCAGCTCTCATAACAGAGCTAGTGGTTGGTATGGGTTAACCTTCAGGATCATTATAGACTTGTGTATCTATACCTGAGCTGACAACCGTACTAGGTTGGCTACCGGTATTTTCAAGCTCTCTGGATTAAAACTGTTCCCTAGGAATCTCTGTTAACGGTTTTGGGAAGGAACGAATTTAACTCTGAGTTCAGTTTTCCCATCCTATGTGTTTCCTTCACTGAATGAACCACCTTCAGTACTTATGTGTGGGTCAGAAAGCCTTTTTTAAAATTTATTCATTTATTTTAAGTTTTCAACATTCATTTCCACAAAATTTTGAGTTCCAAATTTTCTCCCCATCTCTCCCCTCCCCCACCCCAAAAAGCAAAGCATTCTAATTACCCCTACCACCAATCTGCCCTCCCTTCTAACATCCCTCTCTTTCCTTATCCCCATCTTCTCTCTTGTCCTGTAGGGCAAGATAAATTTCTATACCCTATTTCCTGTATTTCTTATTTCCCAGCTGCATGAAAGAACAATACTCAACAATTGTTCCTAAAATATTGAGTTCCAACTTCTCTTCCTTCCTCCCTCCCCACCCATCCCCACTGAGAAGCAATTCCATATAGGCTATATATGTGTAGTTTTGCAAATGACTTCCATAATAGACATGTTGTGTAAGACTAACTATATTTCCCTCCATCCTATCCTGCCCCCCATTTCTTCTATTCTCTCTTTTGACCTTGTCCCTCCCCAAGAGGGTTGACATCTAATTGCTCCCTCCTCCCATTGCCCTCCCTTCCATCAACCACCCCAACCTGCTTACCCCTTCTCCCCCACTTTCCTGTATGGTAAGATAGGTTTTCATACCAAAATGAGTGTGCATTTTATTCCTTCCCTGAGTCAAATGTGAAGAGAGTAAGTCTCATGTTTTCCCTCTCATCTCCCCCCTTTTTCCCTCCATTGCAAAGTCTTTCTTGCCTCTTTTATAAGAGATAATTTGCTTTTTTCCATTTCTCCCTTTCTCCTCCCAATATATTCCTCTCTCACTCCTTAATTTTATTTTAGATATGGTCCCTTCCTATTCAACTCACCCTGTGCCTTCTCTCTCTCTCTCTCTCTCTCTCTCTCTCTCTCTCTCTCTCTCTCTCTCTCTCTCTCTCTCTCTCTCTCTCTCTCTCTCTCCCTATCTCTCTTTCTCTCCCTATCTCTCTCTCTCTCTCTCTCTGTCTCTCTCTCTCCAAATGTGTGTGTGTGTGTGTGTGTGTGTATAATCCCACCAACTACACAGATACTGAAAAAAGTTTCAAGAGTTACAAATATTGTCTATCCACATAGGAATATAAACAGTTCAACTTTAGTAAGTCCCTTATGATTCTCTTTCCTGTTTACCTTTTCATGCTTCTCTTGATTCTTGTGTTTGAAAGTCAAATTTTCTTTTCAGCTCTGGTCGTTTCATCAAGAATCCTTGAGAATTCTCTATTTCATTGAATGACCATTTTTTCCCCCTGAAGTATTATACTTAGTTTTGCTGGGTAGGTGATTCTTGGTTTTAATCCTAGTTCCTTTGACTTCTGGCATATCATATTCCAAGCCCTTCCATCCCTTCACATAGAAGCTGCTAGATCTTGTGTTATCCTGATTGTTTTTCCACAATCCTCAAATTGTTACTTTCTAGCTGCTTGCAATATTTTCTCCTTGACCTGGTAACTCTGGAATTTGACTACAAATTTCCTAGGAGATTTTCATTTTGGATCTCTTTCAGGAGGTGATTGGTGGATTCCTTCAATATTTATTTTACCCTCTGGTTCTAGAATATCAGGGCAGTTTTCCTTGATAATTTCATGAAAGATAAAGTCTAGGCTCTTCTTTTGGTCATGGCTTTCAGATGGTCCATAATTTTTAAATTGTCTCTCCTGGATGTATTTTCCAGGTCAGTTGTTTATCCAAGGAGATACTTCACATTATCTTCCATTTTCTCATTCTTTTGGTTTTGTTTTGTGATTTCTTGGTTTCTCATAAAGTCATTAGCCTCCATCTGTTCCATTCTAATTTTTAAAGAACTATTTTCTCCAGTGAGCTTTTGAACCTCCTTTTCCACTTGGCTAATTCTGCTTTTTAAAGCATTCTCCTCCTCATTGGCTTTTTGAACCTCTTTTGCCAATTGAGTTAGCCTATTTTTCAAGATGTTATTTTCTTCAGTATTTTTTGGGTCCCCTTTAGCAAGTTGTTGACCCACTTTTCATGATTTTCTTGCATCTCTCTCATTTCTTTTCCCAATTTTCCCTCCACCTCTCTTACTTGATTTTCAAAATCCTTTTTGAGCTCTTCCATGGCCTGAGACCATTGAATATTTATTTTGGATGTTTGGGATACAGAAGCCTTGACTTTTATGTCCTTCTCTCATGGTAAACATTGTTCTTCCTCATCTGAAAGGATGGGAGAAGATATCTGTTCACCAAGAAAGTCACCTCCTATAGTCTTAATTTTTTCCCTTTTTTGGGCATTTTCTCAACTAATTACTTGACTTTTGGGTCCTTTGTCAAGAGTAGGGTATACTCTGAGAATCTGTAAGATCTCAGTTCCTCCAAGGTGGCACAATCAAGCATGTACACTGGTCTGGGAGCAACCATAAACTTTTGTGCCCCAATACTGTGAGTAGTAGAGTTTCCTCTCCACAACCACCTGGTCTCCAGTTCCACCAAGCCAGTACTGGGGGCTGAGATTCACATAAGCTGCCCAATTCCCCCAGGGGCTTTTGGCTTCTGCTACTCTAGAATTTGTTGAAAGTCTTTCTTTACAGGTATTTTATGGGCTGTGGGGGAAGAACTACTCTGCCATCTTGGTCCACCCCCAGAAAGTCTTTGTACAGCTGATGAACAGCCTCTTTTATTCAGCTTTTCCCCGCACAAATGTCCATCATTTTCCTCCTCTGCTCAAAAAGTCCAACAAACTCTCCCATGGGCAATAGGTCATTGCAGCGACTAGTTCTGATAGGACCCCTTCCATTTTCTGAGGCTATTTTGAGAACAGGCTTTGGTTTGTATGGATTGACTTTCCAACAGTCAGCTTACTTGTAAGGGCTTGGACAGTTGAAAGCAGTATTTTCCTTGTCTTTTTCAAACATAGGAATCTGGTAGGATCCACTATGCAAGTCCAAAATTGAAATCCACTGACTGCCCAGCAGACAGTCTAGGGCATCTTGTACCCATGGCATAGTTTTCTAGTCCAGTTTAGTCCTTTTGTTCAAAGTTTGGTAATCAATACCATCTTCATCTTCCCATTTTTGTTAGGCACCAATAATGGGGTGCTTGGCTTGGACCCCAGCCCTACAATCATATCTCTAGAAGCCTCCCTCTCAGTAGACCCCTGTCCTGTGAAAAACTTTTCCCTTGTTGCAGGCCTGACTGTTATCAGAACAGACAGAGGAAAGGCTGGCTCAAGGACTTTTGTCCCTAGCTGGCCCAAGGACTCTCCCTTGCACCATGGGCTCCAAGGCCCATGCCTCTGACAGTTAAACAAAAAGTGTCTTCTCTCCCTCGATGTATGGTATCAACAAAGTTATCTCTGAAGACTCCCCGTATTTTCCCATCCATAGATTATAGACACCTGCTCCCAATGACCCCGGATATATCATCTGAAGTCCCTAGATTACCTAACCAGCATCCTTGGCATTCTTTTCCTTTGTTCCTTTTTCATTTATCCCCAGCACCATCCTCATTAGCTTACAGGTTCACTAAGAACCCTTACCAGCTTTTATTGGTGCTACAATCAACTTTTGCCACTTGACTGGAAGATGCTTTGAGTCTGTCAATTCATTCCAGACAACTCTGCTTTGGCATTCTTGGGGTCCCAGCACCTCCAAACTTCTTCACCACCACTATAGGAAGCATAAGGGCTGCTAGATTCTGTGATGATACCATTAGGCAGCATGATATTCTCTGAGATCTTCCATCATAGACAGATCTTCCATCTAGATATTTTTCTGGATGCTCTGAAATCAGCAAGTTGGATTCTGTTTGTTGCACCTGGCAGACATCCCATATCCCACTCCCACAATGAGGACTCCCTTATCCTCTTACTGAGCTCCAGACTCAACCTATCCTTCAACTCCTGTAGTACTTGTGAGTTTTCCAAGTCAAATACCTCAAGGTCTATATCAGAAAGTGAGCAGCTGGAGCTTCTGTGGTGTTCACTAGAATATCTGTCCTCTAAAGAGCCTACATGGATGGCCCAAGTGTATAGGTATTGAATCCCAGCTTGTCACTCACAGTATCCTGCTAGAATTTTAAAGAGACTAGAATTAGTTCCAATCAGTGTTAACATACCAGTGAGTAGTAGAGAGTCTAGACATACTAGAGCCAGAGTATCAATTCTTTTCTGTTGAAACCAACTACTTCCTCAGTAGATTTCAAGCTCACCTGGATGTATCCCCGGTACGGATAGTCTATCACTCAAACCACCACATCCAAGCTCTGTCATGAGATTTAAAGGTATTTTACCCAAATACCAGGCCTAAAACATTTTAGAAATGATGGCAATTTGAGATCCACTGTCCAGGACTGAACTGAAGTCCACATTGTCAGTTTTTACTATTACCTCAATGTGGGTTTCTTCTTCTTGGACTCCCCCCTCCAACATCAGAACTAAAGTTTGTATATATTCCTACAAGGTAACAACTGGCCTTACCTCTATGAATGATATATTCATATATATCTGCTACCTTTGCAGCTGTCCATTATAAAGCTATTTGTCAGAAACATGGCAAACCACTCCTGTCTCTTTGCCAAGAAAACTCCATATGGGGTCATGAAGAGTCAGATCCAACTGAAAAATGACTGAACAACAAAGTGTAGGGTCAGGAGGTAGAAAGATAACTCTGGACCCAAACTGGAGTTTCTGACAAGTTTTTATAGAGAAAATTACATCAGAGAAACAGAAAAATAATTCAACATATAACAATCTTTATGGGCTCTTTGGCCTAGTCAAACAGCTTTATTATCTCATGCTTCTTTCAATTAAGGTTGAACAAACAAAGGTAGAACAAATTATCATACTAAATTACAGATTTAAACACTGGATTTGGAAAGCTGTACATTTACAAAACTACAAGGCTACATTTTAAAGAAGTAACAATGAGCTGAGAGGAAGGGATTTTACATGTCACAAAGAGAGTCAAAAGTTTGATGTCAGGGAAATTCTTGGACAAATAGTGAGGAGAATCCTCCCACAAATAACATCTTTAGGTAGGTTTTTAAAGATACTGTATACCATTCTCCCTCTGATTTGGTTTCTTATCTCAGAAATGTCATATGTTTTCCCTTAATACCATCATTTCTTGAGTCAGGTTTTAGCCAAGTGAAGTTAATATTAACAGAAAACAGGCTTCAGTTAACTAAATGTTGCAGGAGAAATGACATATTAAAACTGAATAAAAGGAAAATGAAAAATTATCATCACAGAGTGGAATCCTTGGATTAGATTGTGAGAGTCTCTCCACAGGAATGACTCCTTTGATTAGAAGGGCTAGTACCTCTTTAAGGAATTCCTCATCCTCACAACTTGGATAAATCTGAATTGCCAGGAATAATTTCCTACTGTCAAAAATTCTCAGGCAGCATTAGAAAAACTTTCTGAGTCATCTCACCTGCCTTAAAATAAATGGCCTTAATTATACAGTCTTGCAGTCCTTTCATTCATCTGTCCAGTATTCTTAAAATGTCCTCATTCTTAAAGTCTGACATCAGGAAACCTCTAAGCTTTTTCATTACAAAAGCAAGACAGTGCCCCTCTATTACCCTTGCTTCCATCTCTTGTAAAGATTGCTCCATGTGTGCCTACATTAACACATAACTATTAATGTAATTAGTAAATGTACAGTATTGTACAATAATGGTCTACTGAATTAATAAACAATGCTTAATATAAAAGTATAGCACAAGGCATGAATTCGAATCATGAAAACAGTACCGAAGACCTTTTCCTGTATCAACAAGTATCAAGGAATGACACAGTTGAAAGTTATGGTGACTCAGTGTTCCATTGTTTCCAACCCTGCTTATCATTCAGTGCTGGGAGAGGCTCTGGTGGAAGAGTCATGAAGCCTGAAGCTGTTTGTATTACCTGCTCTTTGTCACGTCCCCCTTCCTGCAAATTGTCACATTCTGGCTACCTTGGGGAGGAACCAAAATGCAAGGACCCAACCTCTTTTGCTGAAGTAGAACTCTGTGGATTGTCTTAAAGTTACCTATAAAAGCTGGTCCTAACTTGAAGTCGCTGCTGATCTCCAGTGATCATCCCATCTACATATTGCTACCTTGTTCTTATAATAAACTCCTTTTTAATTCTCTTTGTTCTGAGTTTTACCTTGTTAATCATGTTGAAAATCCAAATAAAGAATTTTCCTTTCAACAACATATTCATTATTAGCATTCAGGCTTTCAAGAAATATGTTGTATCAATAAATGCAGCAATCACCAGAATGAAGCCAAGCCAAGATAAGCTTGTTACATTTCCAAAATAAACTAAAACGAAGAAAAAGTTACAAAAAAATTCCAGTATACTACCAGGAGCAAAATTATCTGTGATTCTAAAGAGAGTTCTACTTCCTGTGAAGAAAAACAAAAGGAAATAATACAAGCAAGAAGTATTTTCTAGATTGGAAGATAAAAATCACACCTCTGAAACAAAACTGGCCATTCCAACTTGAAGCTTTCTAAGAAGCTTCCCAGACCTCAAGAATGCTTGTTGGGGTTTCGTGGTTTGTTGTGGGAGTCATCTCCATGAATTCACAGACTCAGATCACCTTCAATCCAATAAGGGCATTTGTTGAGAGTGAAACTCTCCAACAGGCTGAGTTCTAAGAGGAACCAGCAACTTAGTAAAACAAGACAGGCAATTTTATAATGTAATGATGTTGATAATACCACAGAATACTAAAAAGGTGGTAGGAGGGGTTTGTTAAGGGATTGGGCAATAGGGGAGGGGTCCCAGCCTCAGTGGAACTACACACAGGATTACACACAATGCACACAGAAAAACCCATTGGGGGAGGGGGGCATTATATATGATAATGATATCATAAGAAGCCTCTCTATGTCATAAGTTCATCTAAAGGACAGATTTTGCTATTACTGCACAGGTGCCAACTTAGGGAAAGTCCCCTCTATTATTTTGGGGTCCACATCCTGCTTGGTCATCCTGGTGGTGCTGCTTTCTGACTGGCCAGTTATTGTGGTCCTGAGACTATATGGGTGTGGTTGTGGTTGAGTGCATGCATACCTGTTGCTTCTGTGGGAAATATGAGGAATGGGTCTAGGGGCAATGGCTAGCTAGAGGCAGTGATTGGGACCCCATCACATGGTTAGGCCTGTTGTTTCTGTAAGAAATATGAGTTCATGGACACACCTGTTGTTGTTGTGAGCAGTGAGGCACATATAAAGAAGTTAGAATATTGACAGGGGTAGGGGGATGGTGGAGGACAGTGAGGCCTACGATTGAGTCTGGGAGCCTGTGGTGTGGTTAAATCAGAGCATGCCTACTGTTCAGTAGGGCCCATAAGGAAGTTAGACTATTGGGCATGGGGGCAGCTTTATTAGGATTCCATCATGCTTACCTGAGGCAACTTCCATTCAAAACAAGTGTCAGTTTCAGTCATGGCCAACTCTTCATGACCCCATTTGAGGTTTTCTTGGCAAAGATACTGGAGTAGTTTGCTATTTCTCCAGCTCATTTTACAAATGAAGAAACTGAGGCAAACAAGATTAAGTGACTTGTCTAGGATCACACAGCTAGTAAGTATCTGAAGTCACATTTGAATTCAGGAAGATGAGTCTTCCTGACTCCAGGCTGGAACTATCTACTGCACCATGTAGCTGCCCATTGAAAACAAAGGGCTAGGCAAAAAAATAAGGAGAAGGTTCAAGATTCACCAAAACACTAGGGGGAAAATTGTATAGACAGTTCCTTGGATAATGGTTTCATTTCTCAAATATATAAAGAACTTTGTCAAATCTATAAGAATGTGATTTATTCCCCAAATGAAAAATGGTCAAAGGATATGAACAGGTAGTATTCCAATGAAGAAATCTAAACAACTGGTACTCATATATTTAAAAAAAGCTCTATATCATTATTGATTAGAGAAATGCAAATTAAAACGACCTTGAGACATCACTTTCTATCTATTAGATTGGTTAAAATTATAGAAGGGGAAAGTGACAAATGTTGAAGGGGATGTGGAAAAAATTGAGACCTTAATTCATTGATGGTGGATCTATGAACTCATCCAATCATTTTGGAGAGAGATTCAGAATAATACCCAAAGAGTTATTAAATGGCTTATACCTTTTGACCCAGTCATACCACTATTATGTTTGTTTCCCAAGATGATTAGGCGAAAAATACATATTCTAAAATTTTAGAAAATTAGAACATGTCAATTAGAAATTTTATCTAGAGAGAACATGTAAAAATGACATGTTTTAAAATATTATAGCAGCTCTCTTTGTGGTAACAAAGAACTGGAGACTTCGGGAATACCCATCAATTGAGGACTGGCTAAACAAATTGTGGTATATGTTCATGATGGAATATTACTCTGCTATAAGAAACGATGAGCTCAATGATTTTAAAAGCATGGAGAGACCTCTATGAAATAATGAAGAGTGAAATTAGCAGAACCAAGAGAACATTGTATACAGTAACAACAGTATTGTTATAAGAACAGCTGAGCCATCAAGTCATTCTGACTATGATAAATATCCAAATTAACTATGAAGATTCTATGAAGGAAGAGGCTGTTTGAATTCAGAAAAAGAACTGGCAAAGTGTATATGTGTATATAGATATAGATATTTTTATCTACATGTGTGTATGTGTACACACAGATTTATACCTAATGGCAGCCACCTCGAGGGAGGAAGGAGAAAAAAAAGAAATATGACAGCTTCTCAGCAGAGATCTCTAAAGGAACAGAAATATTACTGCCCCAAGGAGGAGGATATCCTGGCTGGCAGACTGAGGAACACTGAGAGGGTGGTCATACAGGGCAAATCCTGGTATCAATATTGACAGTGGAGCAGACTTCATGCAAAACGGCACCCTCCCTTTCCTCCCTACCTCAGCCCCACATTCTAGCCATACACACAGCAGCCTGACACCTTGGGACAATTCTATCTAAGGATGAATCCCTCTGGATAATACCTTGAGCTTATACCTCAATGGTTAACATCCTTCCACCCCATCATACTTCCCCCAATCTAAGTAATTCAAATTTCCAGTCAGGTCTTTCTCTCCATCTGCCATTAACAGCTCCCTTATTCACATCCCTCTCAACTCAACCCCCCTAATCTCTCACTCTAAAGTTACAACCCTTCCTGTGCTCTCCAAAATGTCTTCCGTAAATAACAAACTAGATTTCATCTTAAACCTTTTCTTCTCTTGCTCCCTCCCCTTTCTTACACTCAATAAGACCTTGCTCCTTCCTGATGACACAGTTTCCTGTCCTTTCCAAGACTGGTTGCACTTTCACTCATTTCCCCAGACTCACTGGTTGTGTTCAGTGAGTTGACATATTCCTGGCTTCCCACAATCACTTCCCAGCCACTATTTCTACCACTATCCCCCAGTAACTTGTCCTCTTTTGAGCTTCGTTCAGTACATATTTACCACCCAACTCTGATAGCTATTGTCTACAGACTCCTAAGACACTGTCTTAGGTCCTTCCTCAACAAGCTTGGCACTTGGCTCAGATTTCCTCTCCTCTTCAGCTCCTACTCTCATGTTAGGGGACTTTAACATACACGTGACACTCCCTTGCATTCTTGAACCTCCCAATTCTTTTTTCCTTTATGCTATTCTTCTACCTGACCATGGCTCACACGGTCCTACCCTTGATCTTGCCATCACCCACAATGTCCATGTTCACCAACTCTGAAATTTCTTTATCTGATCCTAATCTGTTGTCACTGCTCATTTCTCAATGGGCTACACTACTTTGGAGTTTCTCTAATGGATTTCACACCATACCCAGGAAGCTCATTATTGGGATAACATCACCATCAGATCACATCTCATCCACTTTGGTACTACATGTCATCACTACCCTCAGCTTCACTGACTGAAGGGTGGAGCCATGGACTACCAATTTCCATTTAAGGAGAGAGCTCAGTTTAGTCATCTAGCTCTTTTTTTCTCTCCTGGCTGTACTACTTTGGGAATTCTCTGACTTCTCCACCATAGTTCCATGTCAAGTATCTCCCCCTGTCCCTGCTTCATGGCTTTTTTTTTGGTTTTGTGTTTCCCTATTAGATCGTAAGCTCAAGGGCAAGGAATGTCTTTCTTTTGTCATATTTGTCATATCATTTTGTCATTTGTCATATCAATGCTTAGCATATAGTAAGTGCTTAATAAACATTTATTGATTGGTTGATTTCTCTGACCCCTCTGCCTTTACTCTAAACCCTGGTCTTTATCTTCACCATGACTTTCAGTGCCTCAACCCCTCCGTTCTTTCCCAGGTCATCACCCCTGCTCTGGCTACACCCTGCACCCTTGACTGTTTTGACCCACAGGTAAGCCTGTTCAACTGTTCTGTCCTCTTCTCTTGAGTCCCTTGTTCCTTTATCCTAGAGACAATCTTGCGCTGCTAAGCCCCAGCCTTGAATTACTCACACCATCTGCTGCTGCCTTTCCTCTTACTCACTTACAGTGGAACAAAGGTGGAGAAAATCACAAAATTCTAATCACTGGGTCCACCACAAAGTCTATATGTTTATCTTATATAATCACAAATAAGCCCTTACTGCCCCCAAACCATACTTTTATGCCTCCTTAATTGATTCATAATCCTAACCACAGTGACTTTTCCCAAGTTGTTTTTATCTCTCCTCAAATTTCCCATAGCCTCCCCTCCCCTTCTCTACCCTCTCAGCTGAGAACTTTGTTTTATATTTCACTGAAAAAATGAGGTCATTCCCTAAGAGTGCCTTGTCTCTTTCTTCTCCTCTCATTTCACTCAGATGCCTTCTTCACTATCTCCTTCCTCATGCCTGTCTCACAGGAACAGATGACCCTTTTCCTCATCGAGGTAAACCCCTCCACATGCAAAAACCATCCCATCCTGTCTCATCTTCTCCAGCAGACTGTTCCCTCTATTATCCTTCTCTCTCACTAATCTTAACTATTAACTGCCTGCCTCCTTACTGCTTATAAACATGTACATGTCTTCCCCATCCACAGAAAACTCTTACTTGATGTATCCACCCCCAATAGCTATTGTCCTATATCTCTCCTCCCTTTTTTCCTGTCTTAAAATTTTTTCTTTTATAAAAATTTATTTATTTTTGGTTTACAACATTGAGTTCCACAAGCTTTTGAGTTCCAAATTCTCTCCCCATCCCTCCCCTCCTCCTACCCAAGATGACATGGAATCTGATATAGGTTCTACATATACATACACATTAAACATATTTTCACATTAGTCATGTTGCAAAGAAGAATTATAACCAGTGGAATGAATCATGAGAAAGAAGTAACAAAACTACACAAAAAAGAGAGAGAGAAAATAATCTGCTTCCATCTGCATTCAGACTCCATAGCTCTTTCTCTGGATGTGGATGGCATTTTCCATCATGAGCCTTTTGGAGTTGTCTTAGAACCCTGCATTGCTGAGAAGAGCCAAGTCTATCAAAGTTAATCTTCGAATAATGTGGCTGTTACTGTGTACAGTATTGTTCTGGTTCTACTCATTTCACTCAGAATCAGTTCATATACTTCTTTCCAGGTTTTTCTGAAGTTTACCTGCTCATCATTTTCTCCTCCATTTTAAGTGATTTGTCTCATCACCTCTTGACTGGACTCTTGCAAAATCTCTTAAATCGGTTCTCTAATTCATTTCCATCCTTTTTCCAGTCCATTCTCCATCTAGCTGCCAAAGTGATTTTTTTCTAAAGTAGATCTGATGAGTCATTTCCCTACTCAAACACAAGTGGTTCTCTCCTATTAAACACAAACTCCACTTCTCACACTTAAAGCCCTTTGTAATAACCTAGCTTCAACTTACCTATCCAGCCTTGTTACGCTATACTTTATTCACCTTGCATGCTACAGTCAAATCAAGATGCTGTTCTCTCTTGTTGTTGACTGATCACCCAGTCTCACAGCTGAGGCAGCTAGGTGGTGCAGTGGATAGAGCACCAGTGCAGGAGTCAGTAGGACATGACTTCAAATCTCACCTCAGACACTTGACACTCACTAGCTATGTGACCTTGGGCAAGTCACTTAATCCCAATTACCTCATCCTGGGTCAACTGTAGTCATCCTGATGAGTATCTGGTCACTGGATTCATAAAGTCAAGTGCAAGGCAAGTCATTATTTCTCTGATGGCATGGTCTTCTTCGGCAACGAAGGACAAACACACACAGTCTCACAGCTAGTGTCAGAGGTAGGAATCCAGTCCAGACTTTTCCTGGCTCCAGGTGCAGGGTTCTATTGTCTTGAAATACAGCTCTGGGTTCAGATTGAAAGAGATTCTTAAAAACCCTGCACGTTACTGAAATGAGGTCAGATTAACCAGTAATTGTTACCAGTTCTACTATATATTGTAGCACAAGGCTTGAGAATCTCCATGCACCTTTGTTTATAACAATAAACAATAATAACTAATGTACTACATAATAGCAATAAAGATAACCTTCAAAGAAGTGCCACTTTATAAAAATTTTAGAAGTATTTTTGATCATTGGGCTTAAAAAATACTGCTGGATCATGTTTTTATATATAGAAGGTAATTCCTTTAATTTTTCCAGAGTTAGTAGCATAAGCAGCAACTTTTTGTGCAAAATTAATTGGAAAGGAAGGGCAACTATCTTGATGTTATTCAATGGGTTTTTTTGGTTTGTTTTTGAAGTAAATGGGGTTAAGTGACTTGCCCAGGGTCACACAGAAGCTGAGGCAGTATTTTAACTCAAGTCCTGAGAACTCCAAGGCCAACTGCACCATCTAGCTGTCCCTTTATTCAACATTGTTCTAAATAAATCACCAATCTGGAGGACATCTGTAAGAATGTAACAGAAGAAAAAGTCTCATATTATGTTACTTATCTACCTGAAAATACAGTCCACAAAATTCTGTTTCATCCATAGCACTTCAAAAATGCTTTAAAAAAAATGAACATAGACCTAGAAATTTGTTGTTTTAACTTCTTATTTTCAGTGAAGCTTTGTTTAAGGGAATTTGGTGGTTAAAGAAATGAAGAGGCCAGAGCCAGGCCTCTGTAGTTAATACTTAATGTCACTGTGCCCCAGTTCCCTTTCTGTAAAGGACAGCTGATATTCCTTATCATTACCTATCTTACAGAAGGTTTTTAAGGATTAAATAAATGGTCACCCAAATGCACACCGAAGCAGAGAGTGGCCTCTGTCGTTGTTCCTCTGACTCTTATACAAAGTTATGATGGTACAGTTTTTGTTGGTTTCTTTTTTAAAGTACTAAATTTATGCCCAGCAGTTTTCTTAGTTTATAAAGAACTTTAAAATTAAAACACTGGCAAATGTCAAAAGGAATAATTTTAACTCAATCCATAAATTCTAAGACAGTCAAGTAATTTATTCAGGGCAAAATAATTTCTCATTGCCTAATTTAGGAAAACAGCATATCTTTAATAGAAATCTTTGACTTCATGATTGACATTAGTCGGAAAATGTTTCCCTAATTTTTGAATTTCCTAACATTTCCATATAAGGAGGAACCCTGGCCCTATTCTTTCAGGGCCAGATTTTCTACATTGTTGCCTTGAAGGTTGGAGGTGTCTCTTTTCTCTGTTATTATCTTGAACCCCTACTATGTTCCCTTATTCCTTTTAACCACTTAACATGAATAGGTTTTACACAGGGGAATTTATGTCAAAGATAAATCAAGAATAGACATTTAAACCCTTCTCCCAATACCTTGAGAGCAACCCTAACCCTAACCCTTGGTCTCTGAGGGAAAAGGCATAACTTAGCTCATTTATTATATAGCATTAGTGTAATCAGATTTAAGTTCTGTAGTCTTGAAGGTCACTCAAAGAATAGTTTCTTATTCCTTGGAGCATTAATGCTAGATTGTGAGACAAATCAAAAGTTGAGAGACAACTCAATTTATTCATTAGGCCAGCAAATAATAAATTGATAGTCAGTGGTCCTTGTTGGTAACCAAAGACAAAACCATGGAGATCCCTGGATGCTTAAAAACTTTTGGAAAAGAAGGTGCCCCTGACAGGTGAAAATCAACCTTGACTGTCGAACAATTAATGAGGAGGTGGACTAAAAGTTTTCAGCTCTTCCTGCTGAGAACATGACTTGATCATGAGACTTGGCTGCCTTTAGGAATCTGGACAAAGGAATTCATCTCTACCCAGATCACTCTGGTTGGTTTTCTCCTTCATAAACTGGGTTAATCAATTCTAATGGAGGGTTCTAAGGACAGGGGCTCATTTTCTTGGTTTAAAAACTCACCTATATTGCATTTTGTCCTCACTTTAAATAGAAGTCAGGTCTTCTAGTTGGGTGGGACCCCACAAAGAATGAAGATTTGAGCAGTCTCATCTATCAGCAACATACCTCAGAGATTGGCAGAATGAGGGCTGAATGAGGAAACAGAAAGGAAAAACCTCAATCTTCACTTAATTGGTTGCTAATGTAAGAAAAATAATCTCTTAATTGGATTGTGGATTCTGCCTTCTAGATTCCTGTGGTTCACTCCCATGATTGACGACTTCATTTTTTGTGCCTAGAATGGAATTTTCATCGTTATTTTTGCATCTCTTCTACTTAATTAGATTGTAAACTGTCTTTTTCTTTTGTTTGTATTCTCAGTTCTTAGTATAGAGACTGTCACTTAATAGTGTACATAACAAATGTTTGTTGACTGACTAAAAGAGCCATGGATGCCCTGTTTTCTTGGCAGGTATATGATCTCAAATGCCCTAAGGGCTCAATATGTCCAAAATGAACATATTCTCTTTCCCCCTAAACATTCTCCTCTTTCATTACTTAACTTCTGTGTCAGTTTCCTCAACTGTAAAATGGGGATAATAATAATAACACCTACCTCTCAGGGTTATTGTGAAGATCAGATGAGATAATATTTGAAAAGTGCTTAACACGGTGCCCAGCACATAGTAGGCACTATAAAACTGCCAGTTATCATTATCAGTCATCTCCCCCCACCTCCTCAGCACCATGGTGAAAGCCTTCATCCACCTCATCCATAACTTGAGGGGTACTCCAAGAACCGAGCTCTGGGGACCTGACTTGCTGATGTGTGGTCTGGGAAAGTAAGTGCAAAACCTATTTGCGCCATCCCTATTTTTATTACTTATGTATGTATGTGCTATACCTATTGATGTAACTATTGCTTCTACTTGCTGGACTTTAGCATTCATGGGATGGGACTGATGGAATGCTAATAAAGCTGCCTCCAGCCCCAATATTCCAACTTCCTTAGGACTCCACTGAACAGCAGGTTCACCCCCACCCCCACTCAATATCCCAACTTCATATGTCCCTCACCAGAAATAGCAGGTGTGCTCGTGCACCCACCATCTACAATCACCTCTCTCTTGTCTCAGGCAGGACCACAACACTCAACCAATGAGAAAGCAGCACCACCAGGATGCTCCAGAGGGATGCGGGCTCCAGAACCACAGAGGGGACGTTCCCTAAGGAGGCACCTGTGCAGGTATAGCAGAAACTGTCCTTGAGGTGAGCTTATGAGGGAGCGGGGCTTATTATAATATCATTATCATGTATTCAGAACCCTTCCATGGGTTTTTCTGTGTGTGATTTCACTCAGTCTGGGACCCCTCCCCCATTACTTAATCCCTTAACAAACCCCTTTTCTGCCTTTTTCCTATTGGTAATTTGTTAAGTAATTGCCCTATCAAAGTCCCTTTACCCTATAAAAACCCATCTTGCTTTCTCGGAAGTGGCTGCTTCTTGGAACTTAGCCGGCTTAGTGAGCGGTGTCCATCTCAATAACTGCATACAGATATATATGATATATATGTATAGATATATAATATATGTGTGTATATATATCATAAATATGTGTATATATAACATATATATTATTACCAGGCATGCAGGAGCAGAGGCGGCCTGACTGCGTTCTTTGAGACCACCCCCACGGCGCACCCCATTTCCCTTCTGCCTTTGTTTTCCCAGGGCTGGCCCCGGCGGGTCCTTAAGGAAGGGTGCTGCTGTATTGATTGATTGATTGATTGGTAATCGGGGGAGGAGGCCGCAGCGCTCGGGGCTGAGCTTTGGAGCGACGCTGGGCCGCAGGGACGAGGAGGGAGCGCGTGGCTGGCTCGGACTGCAGGGGGAGGCCCTGTAAAGCCCGCGCAGCGGGGCTCGAACTGGGGGGTGGCACGGTGGGCGCTCGGCTCTGGAGCCCCAGGGCCTGACTTCCGGGCTCAGGTTTTCAGCTCGCTACGGGAGGACCTGAACCGCAGGTCGCTTCTCTGCCAAATGGGGAGAATGGAACAGGGGATGGATTTGTTCAGACAGACCCAGGGTAAAAGATCCTTCCTCACACGGACAGCCACGCCCCTGCCCCCTCCTCCCCGGTGGGTGACTACGTAGGAACTAGAATGCCAAACGCGCGGTGCGCGGGGGACCGCCTTCCGCTGCGCACCGGAAGGAGCTCCCGGAAGGGGCGTGGCTCCGCCTTGGGATACGGAGAGGGCGCGAGAACTAGGCTGCCGAGAGTTCCTCGCCGCGGGAGGGGCCATGCTGAGTGCGCCGTGGAGACGAGCTGCGTCTGCGCTGCGGGGAAGGCCGCGGAGCAGGGCAGTGCACGCAGCGGGGCCCAGGTCGGCCCCCGATACCCCGGGCTCGGGCCAGGCCTCGCCTCCGGCCGACTTCGACACGGCCCTGCTGGACGTGCTGGTGTGCCCGCTCTCCAAGAAGCCTCTGAGGTGAAGCGCCCTGCGGGGAGCGCGGGCGAGGCGGGCCTAGGCCCTGCCTCTTGTTGCGGAAGGGAACAGAGAGCCTGAGAGGCCTAGGGCGCCCTCGGAGAGCCCCAGGCCGTGGGGAGTGGGCTGCAGAGCCCCGCCCCCCAACCGCCACGTGATCCGGGCCGATTCCCCAGACCTCTCTAACGGGTGGGGGGAGGAGGGGGCGGGGGCGGGAGCGGGGACGGAGAGGGCCCTCCTACCACGTGCACCCGCCAGCTAGGCCAGTGTTAGTTACAACCGTTTTACCGCCACGAGAAAGCGAGGCCCAGAGAGGCCTAGTGCGCCCTCGGAGAGCCCCGCCCCCCCAACCACCACGTGACCCGGGCCGATCCCCTGACCTCTCTAACGGGTGGGGGGAGGGGAGCGGGAGGGAGGGGGAGGGAGCGGGGACGGGGGCGGGGACGGGGGCGGAGAGGGCCCTCCTACCACGTGCACCTGCCCCCTAGGCCAGTGTTAGTTACAACCGTTTTACCGACACGAGAAACCGAGGCTCTGAGGCGCCCGCCTCCGCCCAAATACATACACGCATACACATAAAGTATGTGCCGCACATATACTGTGTATGCGGCCCATGTGGTACGTATTTACTTTGTGTAATGCCTATATACTACATATTCTATATGTAGATAAATGGATGGAGGGACATTATATGTGCTATATATGTACTGCCTATGTTCCACGTACTCCAAAATGCATGTAGAGTATGTGTATATGTCATATATATGTGTGTGTATGTTATTGCTTTTCAGATCCTCTAGTTCTGTTTTATCTAGCCCTTAGAAAGCGTCACCAAACTGTTCTTCCACAGTGAAGTTTACAAAAATGATTAGTGCTGTATTATTTTTTAACAAAATAGAATGAATTGGAGTTAATAAAAGAAGGGAAGACGTTAGTATTAGTGGAGAACAGGGAAGACTTGAAGAAAAAGACTTGTTGGGATTTGGAGAAGAGGGGGAGCATTTCAGGCATAAAGAGCAGTCAGTGAAAATGTAGGGTGGATTCTCATGTCAGAGCAACCCCGAGGAAGACAGCGTCATTGAATCTCACTGTACTTGGAGGGGAGTAAGGTCTAGGAAGACTGGAATGGTAGGGAGGGGCCAGGTTATGGTAAGCTATAAAAACTGGAGGGTTCAGGGACAGCCAGGTGGTACAGTGGATAGAGCACTGGCCCTGAAATCAGGAGCACCTGACTTCAAATATGGCCTCAGGCATTAGCTGTATGACCTTGGGCAAGTCACTTAAACCTTTTGCCTCCCCAAAACAAAACAAACAAAATCCCGTATAGGATTCTTGGTTCCAGAAGCAATAGGGAGCCACTGGAGTTTATTAAATGACAGTGGAGGCTGATGACATTGGGGGCTGGCGACATTGTCAGACCTGCAGTTTAGGAAAATCCATTTGACTGCTGAGTGGAGAATGAACTACAGTGGGAGAGACTTGAAGATGGGAGATCAGCCAGCAGGCTATTTTCATATTTCAGGTGTGAGCTTTGAGGATCTATACTCAGGTGTCCTGCACTTCTCAGTCTCAGCCCTTTTACCAGTCTGTTACATTGGGTGGTGCCAGTATCCTAGGATAAGGGGAAGCCTATTACAGAAATGTTATGAAGGTAACAGGAGTTAATAACAGAATGAAGATGAGGAGTGAGAGAGAGTGAGGAGTACAGAATGACACCTAGGGTCTATTAACTGGGATGATGTTACTCTCAACAAAGAGGGGAGGATTTGAGGGGAAAGATATGTTCAGTTTTGGACAAATTGAGTTTAAGATGTTTAGGAGGTAACCAGTTCAAGATGGTCAGTAGGCAGTTGGAAATTTGAGATTATATGTCAGGGGTGCAGTTAGGCATGGACAAATAGATATGAGGATCATCCTCATGATTGAATCCATGTGAGTTGATGAGATCACCAAATGAAATAGTATATAAAGAGAAGAGGACCCTGGGTAGAGCCATGGGGGATGTCCTAGGTGAGTGGACATGAACCTGCTGAGGTTCTAGCAGTGTAGCCTGAGAAAGTGTCATCAGACATGAGGAAGGAAAACGAGAAGAGAGTAGTAGTTGGTGGTAGTGGTGGTGGTGCTATTGGTAGTAGTAGTAGTAGTAGTAGTAGTAGTAGTAGTAGTAGTGTACTACTAGTGGAAAATAAACATTTATTAAATGCCTAATTCAGCAGGCCCTGTGCTAAGCACTGGGCATGCAAAGAAAGGCTGTAGACGGCCCCTGCCCTCAAGTTTACCATCTCCTGGGGGAAGACATTAGATCAGAAGAAGCTGAAGGGTGAGAGAGGAATGGAGGATCTGGGAGGAGTTCTCCACTGTCCCCAGTCTGAGGAGGGGAGGAGCCCCAGGAGTAAAGGGTACAAGGAAGGGAGTGATCACCTGTGTCCAAGGCTGTCGAGGTGGAGAAGGATGAAGAAGATGAGAAAAGTCCATTCATGACAGCCTCCTTCTCTTGCTCTGTGGTCCTCTATGTCTGGAATGTACTCCCTCCTAGACTTTAAATAATAAAAATGATGATAGCTAACATTTCTGTGGCACTTAGTTATGTGCCTGGCACTGTGCTGAGTGCTCTACAATTATGTTTCCATTGGTTCCTTACAACGGCACCAGCAGGTTGGTGCTGTTATTGTTCATGTTTTACAGGTGAAGAATATGACTTGCCCAGGGTCCTACAGGTAGTGTCTGAGGTCTCTATTCACTGTACCCTTGGTGCCTCACTATACTAATTAGCTTCCTTCACAGCACTGCTTAGGTGCTGTTTCCTGCAAGAGAACTTTATTGCTACTCCCAGTTATTAGCACTTTTTCCCCCTCGAAATTACTTTGTATTGTGTACATGGTATATATCCCAGTAGGATATGTATGTATCTGTGTGTGTTTATGTGTGTATATATATATGTGTATATATATACACACATATATACATATGTATGTGTGTGTTTATGTACATATATATACATATATAGTATGTGTATGCACATACATACACACTCTTGTTTTGCCCTAATATTTCCAGTACCTAGCAAAGTACCTTGCTCAATAAGTGGTTGGCCACAAGCCCATGATCTCCATTGACAGATGAGTTATAGATTCATTGAGGTGAAGTGATTTTATTTATATCAAGAACACAGTCAGTGTTTGAGGTAGCATTTAAACTCAGGTCGCTCCTGATTGTCTAAGACTTTTCCCCTTGTGCTATGCTTCCTCTTAAAAGGAATGAAACTATTTTGGGTGGGCAGAGCTATTTGATATTTTCTGTGTAACATGGCAGAACAAAGGCAGATCTGAAAAAGTATAACAAAATGGGAAAAGAAAAATGACTTCATTTGGGGAGGAAGTGGGAAAATGATGAAATTCTTTTTCAGAAAAAGTTTAGTTTCACATGGGAGAGTTTAAAGTTAGACTGCTTTAAAGCAAGAGTTGCTTTATAGGATAGAACTGGATAAACTGAGTGATTTACAACCACATTCTAGGTAATCATTTTTTTTATAATTTAAATAATTGATTTATTCCTGTTTCTTGTTTTGCTTAGGTATGAAGTATCGACAAATGAACTGATTAATGAAGAACTGGGAATTGCTTATCCTGTCATTGATGGTATTCCTAATATGATACCCCAGGCAGCAAGAATGATACACCAGAGTAAACAGCAAGAAGAAAAAGAACAGTAGTAGTCTGCTCTTATTAAAAACGAAACTCCTGGACACAAGACATTAGGAGGAGGAAAAGATATGCAGTCAAAGAAAATGTTTCTGTCTCTCCCCACGCTGACTGTCCTTGTTCCCCTGATCTCTTTGGCTGGACTGTTTTACTCCGCCTCTGTAGATGAAAACTTTCCGCATGGCTGCACCAGCACCAGCAGCCTTTGCTTTTACAGTCTTCTCTTGCCGATCACCATACCAGTGTATGTGTTTTTCCACCTCTGGACTTGGATGGGCATAAAACTCTTTAGACACAATTAAAGCAGTCGGAGGCCACCCTGAGAGACTTCATATAGTAAGGCCATGTGATTTAAATTTAAGCAGAAAAATGATTCTTGTTTTACTCCACTTAACTCTTAACATACTGGAATGATCTCATTTTCGTAGGGAACTAAGATTTTCATCCTTCTCTTAGACACTCTGGGTGAAAGAAATTTAAAATGATCTCTTTTATCTTGCCTTCTTTTCCATAGTTGCAGGGGGGAGAAGAATCCCTGTGTTTGTTTCATTAAGTCCTTGTTGGACTTAACCCTAATCTTGATGTGTATAAATGTTTGATTTTTAATTTTGATTAAACTCAACTAAAAAAATACATTTACCAAAAGGTTTTTGGATTATTTTGTTTAGTAGATTACAGGCTTTGGGGTAGTGGAAGGTAATGATAAAAATAACAAATATTTTCAGATACTACACCAAATAATTTGTTCATTTAAGTAGTTTTAAGATAAATTCATTTGAATTAGCATTCATACAAAAGTTTACAGTAAAGTGGAAATTGATGTCTGTAGCAAAACTGCTATTTTGTACCTTTATTTACAGAAATACCATGTGAAAAGTAGTTAATTTACAATTAGTCAGCAAATATATATTGAGCGCCTGCTGTGTTCCAGGGACTGCCAGGAGCTAGAGCATAGAAGGACAAAAATGAAATAGCTTGCTTTTCAAGGAACCCTACCTTCTAATAGGGAAACAGGATGTGCATAAATATTGTTCAATCATGTCCCCCTCTTCACGACCCCTTTGGGAGTTTTCTTGGCAAAGATAATGGAATGGTTTGCCATTTCCTCTTCCAGCTCATTTTATAGATTAGGAAACTGAGGCAAACTAAGGTTAAGTGACTTGCCCAGGGTCACTCAGTTAGTAAGTGACTGGATGAATCTTCCTGCCGCAGCCCTCTATACACTTTGCTATATAGCTGTAGCTGCCCTACAAATAAATAGGATTTTTTTTTTAAGTGAGGAGAACATTAGTAGCTGGGGAGATGAGGAAAGGCAAAGTACAGGAAATGACAGGTTTTGAAGTGGCGATAAGGCAGCAAAGTTTTCTAGGCATTGGTGCATAGGTAGGAAATGGAATGACATAGGTGGCTGGACTGTAGCCTGTGGAATTGGGAATAATGTTGGACAGGGAGGTTGGAGCTAGCTTGTGAAAAGCTTTCCTCAGAAGCTGAGTGGGAGATTTTGTTTGGTCAGAAGCAATAGGGAACAATTGAAGTTTATTGAATAGGGGAGGGATGTGGGCAGACTTGCGCTTTAAAAAGACCTTGCAAAAGAGAATTTGAGAGGATAATTATTATTCCAAATTTTAGATTTTCCTTTAGAAGCACTTAGTACTCAAAAGTCTTTTTCACTTTAAAAGATTAAAAAAATCCAGAACAAACCATGGTCATGGATTTAGAGCTAGAAAGGACTTTAAAGGCCATTGGGTCCAACCTCTTGTTTTGCAGATGAGGGACCCAAAGCACAGGTGAAGTGCGCTTGTACGAACAGTCACCTGGGTGGTATCTGATGCAAGGTTTGAACTGCCCTCATCTTCACTCTTTGTTTTAGCCACTCCATGATACCTCTAGGCAATTTCTACATTTAATTTTTTTCCCTATTGAGTGAGGAACAAGGGCCAATCATTTGATGACTGCATCATAATGTTCCTGATCTTCTTTAAGAGATACTTTTACAAAGTGGTGGGGTCCCAATGGCATGATGTAAATGCCGACGCACTCCTACTGTATTGTTACGCTATTATCTATGGACTTCACAGAATGTCAGAGTTGTAAGGATGGGGAAGGACAAGCATTTATTTGTGCTAAATACCAGGTAGGTGCTGTCATTAATTCCATTTTATGGTGAAGGAAACAGGCAAGAGCTTAAGTGACTTGCTCAGGATCATACTACTAGTAACCGAGACTGGTTTTGAACTTAGGTCTTTGTGACTCTGGAATCTGCCAAGCCTAGAGGCCTGTATTGGGCTACCCGAGTCTTTCTTACCTCACCTCCCGAGGTCTTCGGCTGGCCACGCCGGATGCACGTATGAGAGAAAGGACGTTCCAGAGTCAAACAGGGGTTGAGCTTTATTACAGGGTTTCGGTTACAAGTGCAGGGGGATCTTCTTTCTTAGGAGGAAGAGGGGGAGATTTCCTAAGGAGGCTAAGCTTAAGGGATTGGAAGTAGAAGTACAAGCGGGGAGAGAGGGGGAGGGGAGAGAGAAAAGAAAAGAAGCGGAGCCCTACTTTTCTCTTTGGCTCCACACGTGCTAAGCGAGAGCTTTCTGGCTTCCTCATTCCTACTTAATCTTCAGCCACACAGTTTGCATCTCAATACCGTGCTGTTAGGTAACTAGGTGTGCTCCAATCCGGGACGACCTCGAGGGCAGGGAGACTCCACCCATCAGGTATCTCCGGGGGAGAGGCGGAAATACCCGAGCTAGCCGAGCTAGCTCGGTCTGACCTTCTCGAACCCCCGCTGTTCATGGAGGGCCTCGTAAGACTCTAAGATTTAGAAGTCCCACTTTTACCCGCCCGAGACTGTCCACATGGATTTGAGCTTCCAGTCCCAACAGGAATCAGTATGTCATCCCTGAGGAGGGGACCTCCAAAGCTATTCCAGCTCATGCCTGTCCCGTCTACAAAATACCTAACATGATTATCTTATTTTGGAAGGCTTTAATTAATTGGAACTCGTGTCCCAATGTAACCATTTCTACCTTTGGAGGGTCTGGACTATTAAGGATGTTTTTCCTTACCTCAAGATTAAGTATACCTCTGTAACTTTCAATCAAGCATTTTTTAAGCACTTACTTTGTGCTAGGCGCTATATTACAAATTGGGGCTACAAATAACACAGAATGAGACAGACTATAAATATGTACAACACAAATACAACTTCTAGTTCTGCTTCTTAGATCTGTCCATCCAACCAATTCCATCTAAATGGTCTGGCCTACAATCTTTCCATGTTATTCACAAAATCAGCGTGATACTTCATTAAAAGTTTTGCAAAAATCTCAATTCTATCCATAGCATTCCCTTGGTAATTGTTGGCATTTATCTGAGGCATCCTCTAAGATCATCCAAACCCTTCCTGTACATTATCTCATTTGATGAAACTGTTTAGTCCAACAAGAAAGGGCATAATTCTGGCACAATCTGTTCTTGAAGTCATGTAACACTTCTCCATTTTTTTTTAACGTTTGCTATCTGTTTAACATCTTTTGCCTTGAATAATAAATACATCCTAGAATTTAAAGAACATCCTGTTCAGTGGGTCAAAAGATCCTAGATTTAGAGCCAAAAGGGACTTAAAGGAGTCATCTCAACCACTCTCCCATTCTTACTGAAAGATCAAGTGACTCTCCTAGTGTCCCACAGGTATTAAGTGGCAGATCATCACTTTGAACCCAGGTCTTTTGACTGCAAATATAATATTCTTTCCACTGCATCATGTTGCTTCTAGGGTAGGTCCCTAGTACTTGTCTCCTACAGAAGTCCTTTGTGGGCCCACTTAAGATACCCAACGTTACTCCTTACTAGTCCTCCCTTGCTTGACTCAGTGTGACCATTTGCACAGCATCTTAGGTGTACATGGAGAATGAACAGGTATTCAGCCTGGCTCATTTGCTATACCTTCACAGCATCACCCTGCCAATGAGAAAGGAAGCATGGGGTTGACCTGGCATTCCAGAGTCACGCAGGATGGGCTGGCATGGATGGCCCGGTTGAAGAAAAGACCTGGGAGAAGAAAAGTGGACCGGGGACCTTGGAACAAAATATAATTGGCAACAAGTCTTTTCCTTAATTCTTACTTTTAAGTGGAAATTCCTATGTCTAACTTCAAGAAGTGAAACTCGGTACATAAAGTCAATAGATCATCAAATATTTATTGATCATCTTTCTTAACAGTGATATATAATTTTAAGGTTGGAAAATCTTTTTGAAGTACATTGATTTTTATAACAACCTTGTGAAGCAGATGCTATTACTGTCCTCAGTAATAAGGAAATTTTTTAAGTCAAGGATAGGAATAAGGAAATTTAGTCAAAGAAAACCATTTGCTCAGGGTCATATAGCCAGTAAGTGTTTGAGACAGGATTTAAATCCAGTCGTCTGGACTCTGCTATGACCTGCCACCTTTGGGGATAAAATGTATAAAATAGGACCCCTTTCCTCAAGGACCTCACAATAGAGTGCGGGAAACAACACATTTCAAGAAAACAAGATTGGGCAGAATGTAACAATGACCAAATAAACAATGAGCAGAAATAAGAAGATGCCTGGGCTGAGAAGGTCAAATGCACCATAGGAGTAAAATGTGACATGAGTCGAGGAGTTTCATTGAGCATTTTCTTTTTCTTTTTTTTAGAGAGCAAATAGTCTGCTTCCATCTGCGTTCAGAATCCATAGTTCTTTCTCTGGATGTGGACAGCATTTTCCATCATGAGCCTTTTGGAGTTGTCTTAGATCCTTGCATTGCAGAGAAGACTCAAGTCTACGGAGCATTTTTCTATTTAGACAGCGATAAATTGTTTTTCTACCACATTAGAACTGACTAATTTTAAAGTGAGGAACTTTATGTTGTCGTTCAATCATGTCCAATTCTTCATGACCCCATTTGAGGTTTTCTCGGCAAAGATACTGGGTTGGTTTGCCATTTGTTTCTCCAGCTTATTTTACAGATGAGGCAACTGAGGCAGATAGAGTTAAGTGACTTGCCCAAGGTCACACAACTAGTAAGTGTCTGGGGGAGGATTTGAACTCAGAAAGATAAGTCTTCCTGAGTCCAGGCCCAGCACTCTACACCACCTAGCTGGGTAGAGTTATGATGAGGAAACTGAACCCAAGGTAAAGGGAATTGCTAAAAGGTTACAAAGCCAGGTGACAAATGCAGAACTAGACCCTAACACACTTAACCAGCATATTCTTTATGCTACATTACAATTGGCTTTACACTGTATAGAAACTTTTTTTGGGGGAGAAAGACCAACCCTATCCATAGGCCTATATTTTACCAAATTGATTTTCATAGCAGGGAATTCTATTAACAGAAAAGTTGGAGAAAAGCAGAGACTAAACTAAGTAACTTTGTATAATGGTCATTAGAAGTAATTACTACATTGCCAAGTATAGTAAATGAGCTCTGCTTTCTTGCTTAAGGACATGCAGGGAAAATCAGAGATGAGTCTAGGAAAAAGATGTCAGGGAAAAGCAGAGGAGGAATTTCTACACTTTTTCTATGGAGGACATGGTTTTAAATTAAATTTAAAAGAAAAAAGTCCATACCTAAAAAGTAATTTTGTGCACAAAATAAAAATAGGCTAACCGCCTTTCTATCTTCCATGAATTTAGTTCCAACACTGTGTCCTTCACACAGCCCTGGTTAGGGCTCTAAGAACTTTTCATTCTTCATCCAGCCTCTCTATCTTCTGAATAATCCTTCTGGCTCCACTCTTTGCCTTCTCTTCTGAGCTGGGTCTTCCCTGAATCAATTCTTATTTATGTTGCTATCATCTCATCTCATCTTACTCATTCATTCATTATATTCAACAGCCATGAGGACCATGAAAAGCTTATTGTGATAAAAGCTCTTCATTAAATGCTAAAGACACACTAATAATTAGAATGAAGCAGGCTGCAACGCTTCTGGATTGTTGTTAGGATTTCACTTTTTTAAAAAGTCATAAATATATTGAACTAGTAGCATAGTGCATTTTCAGTCCCAAAGTCTTTTTTTTTTTTTTGGCAAATGTTTGAATGGTAGCTAATAGGCAAATCCTCTGTTGTTATCGATGGCTGTTTGAAGGGCTTTTTCCACTCTTTCCATTGTAGAATATTGTGGCAGGTAAAGATACCGAAAACAGGTAAGTACTGTTGGAAGTTCATCTTCCTTTAAAGATTCACGATAGATAAAATTTATTCCCAATTTCTCTATTTCTTGTGCTTGAAATCTGTCACTTCCTGTAAGAAACACTTTAAAAGAAAATAAAATGGAAGTGTAGTTTTTCAAATATTGAGCACAAATTCAAAGAACAGAGGAGAAATTTCATTTGTCCATTTGGCATATTGAATGATGCATTATTATTATTTCAGTACTGGGTGGAATACAAAGTATAGTTCATGGTTCCTGCCCTCAAGAAGCTTATACTCTAGATGGGTAATTAAGGCATGAATATATATATATATATAATGCATGAAATGGTATGTAACATTATAGGATTTAATATTCCAAAAGATTTCATGCTACAGTATGTGTTTCATTAAAAAAAAAATGAGACAAAGTAAACAGAGACTTGAGTCATGAAGAAGTCATGGAGAAACTTGAATTCCAGTTGGGATTTGAGGAATGGATAACATTTTTATTGAAAGAAAAAGGGGAACTGAATAGTTGAGGCAGAAGAAATGTCATGATAAAAATTTCAGAAGGAACATACAAAACATGTTCGGGGGTCATCAATCAATCGGGAGAAAAAGTGATATAAATGATAAGGTTGGAAATTGTGGTTTCATGGGATACTACTGTAAGAAACTCTCCCTCTCTCTCCACACACACATACACACATATACTCATATACATACATACACACACATACACACATATACATACATACATACATATTTTTCAGAGATGCATGAGAGGACTTATATATATTGAGGTAGACTGAAATGGGCAGAGCAAGTCATATACAATGACTACCACTGCCAAGACTTCGCTAGTTGATGAATGCCCCTCAGGGTCTGCTATAGCTAAACTGACTACAAAAGCTAACATTTATGGTGTACTTATAGTATTTCAGGCACTGTGTTAGGTTCTGAGGTCCATCTTGGCATTAGGAGAAATTAGAAGAGCAGATGAAGCACTTTCATTATATAGAGACATTTTTGTATAAAAACTAATAAATTCAAGAATAAAATTTGTAAACAATCATGATTTAAAAAAAAATGTTAACCATACTTTTCCATGAAATTATGCAAATTAGTTTATTTACTCTAATTTCATGTTTTAACTGACTACCAAACCTCTCTGCTTGGTAATTAAGTCAAGCATCTGCTGATTAAGCTAGTTTTTAAGCTCTTATGTTCTTTATAAAATGTTTAATTTATGGAATAAAAAAGCATTAACATAGTATAATAAAAAGATGTTTACACTTGAAATTGCAAATCTAGTATGTACAACTTGCTGTTTCTTCACAATATATAATAAAGTTATCATGTAAATTTCTTTTTTTCCCCTCTGCCCTAAAAATGGCTATAATTAGACACAAATATATATGTATATGTGTGTATATATGCATGTGTGTCTATATATGCACACATATACACATATACATTCATGCATATATACATACATACAGATAGATAGATTGATATTGTGTTTGTCCTCCGTTGCCAAAGAAGACATGACATCAGAGAAATTATGACATGACTTGCACTTGACTTTGTTTTGAGGGAGGGAGGGTTCTGCAGGTCACCAGTCTCACTTTCTCCTCTTGAGCCATCTGGATCCAGTGACCAGATACTCATTAGGATGACTAGAGACAGTCCAGGATGCAAAGGGAGACCTTGGCCTTTTTAGCCTTAGGCCTATTCAGGTACTCATTTAGGGTGAGGTAACACCCCTACAGTGAATAGTCCTGTTTAAGAAGTAGTTCAGGGGTGGCCCCTTTAATGAGCAAAAGAAAAAATAACTAAATTGAGCTGGAAGGGAAAGGAAACAGTTACAATTGATAATCATGCTTTAGCCAGGAGGGGTCCAGGAAACAGCCCTTAAGTGGAGTTTGGGCAGGGACCCTGTCTATGGGCTTCAGAGTGCAGTAGGTTTAAGGTTTAAGGTCAGGAGAGGAAAGGGCAGGAGAGGAGAGTAGAAGACAGGACAGTAGAGGACAGGAAAGCAAACAAAACAAAGAAAATCTAGCCCGTAAGCCCCAAGTTAACTGGGCATGTCATGGCCAAGTGATGTATAAAAAGATGGTGTCTGAGAATGGGTTTGAGATTTCTTGATCAAAACTTAAAAGACAAGATTTTTGGAGAGAGAAGGAATGAGACTTACAACAGCATACATACATACATACATACATACACACACACACACACACACACACAGAACAAAAAAAAAATTCTGACCATAAATATCATCTATGGTGACAGGGAAGCTAAGGATACAAACTCAGAAGAAATCAGCTTGGAAACATCTACAAGCAAAGCCTCAAAGAAAAATGCAGGTTGGACACAAGTCCAATAAGCATTCCTAGAAGAGTTTAAAAAAAAATATGAAAAAGGAGCAGAAAATCATTTAAAAAACAAAATAATAGCATTAGAGGAAAAACTGGGAAGAGAAATGAGAGCTATGCAAGAAAATTATAAAAACAGAATTAACATCTTGGTAAAAGAGGTACAAAAACCTCCCTAAAGAAAGTAACTCCTTAAAAATTAGAACTGTTCCAGTGGAAGCTAATGCCTCTGTGAGACATCAAGAAACAAAACCAAGTGAAAAACCTGAAAAAAATAGGAGAAAATGTGAAATATCTCATAGGAAAAACAGTTGACCAGGAAAATAGATTAAGGAGAAATAAGTTAAGAATTATTAGACTACCTGAAAACCATCATTTAAAAAAAAGAGCCTAGATATTATATTTCAACAAATTAAAAAAAACTGTCCAGCTCTCTTAGAAATCTAGAAACAATCAATAATTTCATTAAAGATAATGATGACAATGAAATAACATCCCAAAATTTGTGTGGTGCAGCCAAAGCATTACTCAGGGGAAAATTTATATCTCTAAATGCTTGCATCAATAAAAGAGAGAAAGAACAGAGCAATGAATGAAGAATGCAACTAAAAAACTAGAAAAAGAACAAATTTTAAATCCTTAATTACACACCAAAATGGAAGTGTTAGATTTGGTCAGGTCTTGCTAACTCTAAGTCCTAATATCTACTTATTATACCACCTAGGTGCCTCTCTTAGTACCTATATCTTGGGCTGACACTGGGAATCAAAAACAAAGTAGAATAGTTGGAAGGGAGAGCCCTGAATTGCTTTTTGGAAGTTATATTAATGTTCCCAGGCTTCTCCGTAAAACAAAGACTTTTTTTTCACCACCAATATTTTTCTGGTATTTTTATGTGGCTGTGAGAAATGGAACATTGCAGTCCCAAGACAATTAATATTTACGTTCACGTAAATTGTAATACAGGGGTACGTCGTGTACATATATGACTATAAAACATCACAATGGATTATGAAAGAAAAGTAGGGTAAAACATGTCATCGATGAAATGAATAGAAAAAAAAAACCTCAAAGTAATCTAGCCCCATGATTAAGTTCAAGGAATAAAGGATCTCTGTGTTTCATTTGAGGGAAGAGGAGTTATATAGTGTCTATTATATGCCAGGTATTGTGCTAAATGTTTTAGCAATATTATATCACTTGTTCCTCACGATAATCCTGTGAGGTTGGTACTGTTATTAACCCCATTCTGCAGTTAAAAAAAACTGAGATAGAGCATATGTGACTTGTGCAGGATCACATAGTAAGCGGCCGAGACTGGATTTGAACTCAAGTCTTCCTGACACCAAGCCTAGCTCTCTATTTTGCCATAGATGCCTAATTGGTATACTTGTGACATCAAGAAAAGAAAGGGAAACTTCTTTTCTCCCTGAATCATGTTCAATACTGTCCTTTACTGAGGACGTGGACAAGAATTATGCAACATGGGCAACCACTGATGGATTGTGATCTCTATGGTTGTACAAACAGTAACATTAACAAGAAAAACAACCATAAATAGATCTAAAAAAAAATAGATCTAATTCGATCCTCAGAACAATGAATGAATGAATGAAGAATAAGTGAAAAGGAAGATATTATCATTTAAAAAATAGATTTCTAAAGATCAATAACTTACAGAGGAATTCTTTCTTCTTTTCCAGAGACAATCTATGAAAAGCCTTCCAAAACATCACAATGGTAGGATGTGACTTATCATATCCATAGAGATATTCTGAATTCTTGAGAAAGAAAGGGAGAAAGAAAGGTTTATGGAGAAGATATAGAAATTGTTAGAGAAATTTTGAATCCATTTTCCTATTACATACCTCTTGAAAACGTTTCCAGTCATAATCTGGGATTCCAGTCATCACTGCCTTAAGCTCCTCGGGATGGAAAAAGTTGAGTATCTCTTTTGCACAGACTTTGTAAAATCCCATTTGGAACTCCTTATAAATCTTTTTTATAGATGTGTTAAAGATGTAATTAATACATCTGGAAACAAAATCTTCCCTTTATGGAAACCAGAAGATGATCTTTATTAATATATAGTTACATATGTTTCTCTCTGCATTTATGTGTGTGTGTGTGTGTGTATATATATATATACACACACAAAATTGGTTACTTTGTTCCTTTTTTCTCATCCTCCCATTTGCACTTAAATAAATACAACATGGAAGATTTTTACATCTTGTATAACCTTATAAAACAGAAGGGAGTGCAAGTCAGAAAGTGTTTGAAGTGTACAGAAGCAACAGGTCATGAGTCACAGAGACAGATTTAAGAGTGATTCTTATTCCACAGCAGGGCCACTGTCAATGCTTAACACCTACCTCAATAGCCCTTACCACAGAAAAATAGGAATATTGTTATCATATCTTAAGAGGCAATAGAATCTTGATAGACTGGTAGCTTGTCTTTTCAGGAAGGTCTTGTCGTGGCTGATGAGAGATCTTATATAAGGACAGGGAAAATGAACTAAGAAAAGCTATTTCCTGAGAAAATTATTTTAACTTTTATCTTAAGAGAATGATGGCCCTGTGCTGAGTTAAGAAGTCAGAAAGAAGAAGCACTGATGGTTAGAGATGACTCTGGTGGTGAATGTTCTCACAGATGATAGGTTTTAGATATTTATTTCTTTTTAAACTTAGAACACGTGTGTTTGTGTGTATATGTGTGTGTGTGAGAGAGCTTTTTCTTTTCTCCCTCTAGATATGAACATATACATAAACATACATATGTGTATGATCTATATATGTGTATATATATATACACATATGCATATATACATATACACATATATATATTAATGTGTGTATATTGTTTATATGTAGTAGTATTATACATAAATGAACAGCTAGGTGGTATAGTGCATCGAATGCAGAACCTGGAGTCAGAAAGATTCATCTTCCTGAATTCAAATCTAGCCTTAGACACTTACTAGTTGTGTGACCCTGGGCAAGTCAATTAACCCTGTTTGCCTCCATTTCCTCATGTGTAAAATGAGCTGGAGAAGTAAATCATAAACCATTCCAGTACCTTTGCCAAGAAAACCCCAAATGGGCACATGAAGAGTCAGACACAACTGAAAAATGACTGAAGAGCGATATATAAACAATACTTCTCTTTATTGTAAGCTTTTGCTTATGAACTTATGGGCAAGAGGTTTCTCTAGTTAAATGTTTAATAAAAGAAAAACTGGAGTTGGGGCAAAGTTGATATCTAATTTGATCCTCAGAAGAATGGATGGATGAATGAAGAATGAATGAAAAATATCTGAAACTTTTACTGTGTGTCAAGTATCTTCCTAAGGTCCTTGTCCTTAAGGATCTTACTTTCTAATTGAGATAATAATATACAGAGAGAAGTGGTAGGCAGAGAAGGGAATTATGGCTGGGAAGTCATAAAGAGGGTCAGAACAATAGAGCAGAGTCCATTAGCCTCCTTTCCAGAGGCAATGGTAGTGAGTACTGGTGATTTAATGATGAAAAGGAGAGGATGTTTCTACTCCACAGTGAAAAATGGCCAATGTAAAATTATAATCCTGGTCCAAGAAAGTAATTATAGATTAGCATAATATGAATTGAATATCTAAATAAAATCAAATTTCATGATTTGTAGTAGTTATATCCTATAAAGTTGCCATAAATACTGAACTAGTGAATACTGAACCATTGCTTCTAGGGGAAATGAAGGGTTAGGTTCCTGTGAACCTCTGGTAACAAAATTTACTTTTGCACTTTCTGGAGTGATCTCCCATAAAGATTGGTAAATTTCCTCTTCCTTTACCTGAGTGTGCTACATTGTGTGATTCATTGACACTGGTCTCATGGTCAACAACGCTAAAACTTATGCCTCAACAAATATATTTTCTGACACATTTATTTTCTCCACAAGGCACATCTCAGCCTTCTTGTACTTAGGAACACTAGATAGCACTTTAGTAGCATGCTTGATGGTAATTTTAAATAGCCAAATCACACACACACACAAAACCAAAAAAAATTGAGAAAAATGTGGCTCTAAATAGGAGAAAACAATACTTCTTTATAGTATGAGAATTTTAAAAGGAAAGTGGAGTATTTCCTTGTTCAACCTCAGTGGGGAACCAGCACTTTAGGTGACAAACTTTTGGATGCTCTGCCCACAAACATGATGCCTAAGAATGTTCTGTGAGTATGATTTTGGGATTATAAATAAATTTTAGTGAATAGGCAAATTCACAAATATGGAACCTGCAAAGAATGAGAATTGACCTTTTAAGTTTGAGTGGGCATATTTTAATGACTTTGTATTATTACATATAGATTGTTAATGATCTAATAAATTTACTATTTCTTATAATAATAACAGCAACAAAGATTTAGCTCATCTATCTGAAGATAGTTAATTGAAATAAGAAATTAATACTGCTAATTTATTAAGTCCCTAATGACAGATTGAGAATATTAAAACAGGTATTTATTTCTACTATACCTACTTGTTGGTTTTGTCCACAGGTATGGAGTTTCCATTTGGAATTAGGTCAACATTTTTTTTGTCCCAGTATATCTAAAGCAACAAACACATTCAGGTGACAATATGGAGTAGTGATAAAGACAAAGAACTAGTAAGAATTTAAAGATCACTTAATCTATCCAATTATCCAATTATTTTACAATAAGGAAAATTTTATGATTTTACAATAAGGAAATAGCTTCAGAGAGATTAAGTGATTTGCTCAGAGTCAACCCAGCAAGTTGTAGTGTAAGATATTAAACTGAGAATAGGAAGAGACTTTAGAGATAATTTTGTCATAAAATCATTAATTTAGGCACCTCAGAGGTCAACTCTAATCTTCTCATTCTACAGATGATGCAAGAGAGGTGAAGTGACTTGTCTGAGGTCATACAACTATTGAACATCAGAGGCAAAATTCCAACTCATCACCTTTGATTCCATATTCAATGGTTTTCCCTATTATACGACACTTCCTCTTTTTCAGGCAGCCCTCTGCAATTAACTGATTTTCACTTAGGTCTTTGGACTACTAAATCAGTGCCATTTCCTGAACAGAACACTGTACCCATAACCATCTCCCATCCTTTATGTATAGGAATTTTTCTTAGAGAATATCTCATAATTGAGAGCTAAATGAGCCCCTTTGTTTAAAATAAACGTAAAAAATGTAAAAAAAAATTCAACTCAATCATTCCTGGATAAGACTGGCTGCAAAATATACTTTTAATACTAAATTATCCGGTTGAGTTCTTAACATTAAGCAGACAAACCGGACAATTCCTTATTTGTGCTTCATTTTATATTAGGTAGACATACCTCCTACCAAATAAGGAAAAAAAAACTGGTTTATTATAGAAGGTAGAATTTGAGTAAGGGGCACTCTAAATCATTGTGACAAGCAGACATATGTTTATAAACATACGTACATATATGTATATATACTATATTTTCAGTAGTACTTACAGAAAAATATAAGTCAAATTCTTCTGTGTCATCAGCATTTTCATCTAGAAGTAACTTCAAATTGCTGAAGGAAAAATAATTTTAAAAGTTTAAAAAGCCAAAGAATGTCTATGTGAAGTAAATAATAGTAGTAAGGGGTAGTGGGTAGAACATTAGCATATTTGTAGTATGACTCACAAGACCTTAGTTCTCATTCCAGGTCTGGTATTATCTGACTGTGGACAAGTTATTTAACCTCTCTGGTTCTCAGTTAGCTCATCTGTAAAATTAGGAGGTTCTGCGAGATTCCCTTCGAGTCCCTTCTGGCTCTAAAACTTTCCAATTTCCATTAAAGTTTCAGCCTCCTGTAGCCAGAGTTCTACCCTTGTAACTATGTTGCAACTGTTTTCTCGATGCTAATTCTGATGACTTTGGATCAGTCCTCATTTTTCCTGACTTCTCTGATACTTTTGAAAGTGTTGGCCATTCTATTCCTCTAGATACTTTCCCTTAGCTTTTACGATCCTCTTCTTTTTAATTCTCCTACCTGTCTGTTACTCCTTTTCCACCTTCTTTGCTTGATTTCATCTATCTCCCAACTCCTAAGTATGGGTGTCAAAGGTTCATAGATCCAGAGCTATAAAAGGCACTTCAAATCCTAAATTGTGACCTGGAAGGGACTTATCTTGTCTCAGCTGGCTGCACTACTTTATTTCTCCACCATGCTTGCTAATGGATAAATTTGATCATTCTGCAGAATCCTACCTGCCTTAAACTTTTATCTCATCCCTATCCCTACTCTTCCAACTGGAGAGTGGGACCATGAACTCTAAAACCTCCATTTAAGGAGGGAACTCAGCTCAGCAAGTTCATTTCTCATCTGGTTGCACTGCTTTGGAATTCTCTGAATTCACCATGCCCCTGTGTTGGGTACATTGTGAACTTTCCCTGGGATCCCTTCCACTTTTCAGTTTTCTTTTATGTTGTCTTCTCCCTTAGATCAAGTTTCTTAAGAATAGGGACTTCATACTTCCTTCTTCTTCCTTCTTCTTCTTAATTGTTCGTTATTGACTATTTATGGACTTCAGATCTCATCTGGTATAGAAGTTTCCTCTCTCATTAATACCATTCTCCACAGAGAACTTCAAGAGGACCCCATCCCCACTCTCTTGCCTCCCCAAAAGAAAAGATATCAAAGTTTGAAAGTTCCAGCCAGAATTGTGAATTGTCTTGGCAACTGGTAATCCTTACACACGTGCCTTACTACTATTATTCTTTGAGGGTGTATAGTTGTGGGAAAGCATGTCCCTGTTTGGGGGAAAATGCTTTGTAAATAATCACTATTCTTGCTATGTCATTTGAGTAAATGTCTTTACTAAAGAACTGAATCTACTCTACTAGCCAGTTGTTAAAGGATAATACACTAGTAGGGGCTTGTGAGCTATAATGTCAGAAGGACAGACACCTATAGAACCTTGAAAATAGCAATAGCCACCTTTTGGGAAACCCAACTTGCCATTGCCAGTGAAAGTTGGAGGAGTAAGTTGAGAGGAGATGTTACACTGGGATAAATTACTTACTTGCCCAACTCAGGACTCAGCTCTTGCAAATCTTCCAGTGAAGGTTTTTGATCCAAAAGTTTTTTATAGAGAGCTAGTGGAAAAGGAAGGTTGGAGACATTGAAACTGACTATGGAGAGGCCACATAGTACTCCAAAGAGAAAATACCTCTTCTTGGTGAATTTAGGCTGAAAGAGAAAGGAAAAAGGGAGGGGGGAATTATGAACATTTAAAATTGGTATTACACTGATTTTTGAAAATATATTACTATATATATTTGGTTTAGGTAAGATTGTTTAAAATCAAGTTACTAATTACAATAAAAGATCAAGTTACAAATTACAATAAAATGGTTTGACAAAATGATTATATATTGTTATATTCAAACACAAAAATATTTTCCAACATGGTGAAATGTTTCTAGTTCGAGGAATGCTATTGATGGCATTGAGTAACTGTTCATCTCACTTACAAAAATAAGATTAAGCTAAAAATATAGTCCAACTAAAATGTTCATAATTAGCACTGATTTTTTTCCTTCAAATTTAGAGCACACATATGAGAAAAGACTAGTTTGATCTTAGGCTGCATTAAGACCTTACATGAAGTGCTGTGGTCAGTTCTGGGTACTACAAGTTTAAGAAAGACATTATTGAGTTAGAGAATGTCTACAAGAGGTCCATGAGGATGGTGAAGGGCCTCAAGGTCATGTTTTGTGAAGATTAGTTCAAGAAACTTCACATTTGGCCTGGAGAAAGCAAGACTTGAAGGTAGAGGAGCAGGATAGAACATGATTGCTATCTTCAAGTATTTGAAAGGATATGTTGTGGAGGAGGAAGTAAACTGGCTTCATTTCAGTTCTGTCATTGGGATAACCCCAAGGACAAAGAGAAAAGATTTGGTTGCACAATCTGAGGAACTTGCGACATATGTCAGGTTAGCTTTATACCAAAGGTCATTGTGTTCACAAGATAGGACAGTGTTTAGAAAGAAAACTATGGGTCAGATGAGTGGATTGCTACTATTTGTTTTGGGAAGAGTAGAAGAAAAAAGTAGGAAGACAGAAAGGGACTCTCAATCTGGCCAATCTCTCCCTCAGTTTCTGCAGCAATTAGACCAAAAGAGTAATGTTTAGTGCTCTCTCTCTCTCTCTCTCTCTCTCTCTCTCCCTCATACACACAGTCTCTCTCTCTTTTTCACTCTGTCTCCCTCTTTCTCTCTCCTTTCCTTCTTCCCTCCCTCTCCCCTCTCTTTCCACACACACACGCACATACACACACACACACACACACAAATGTGTGTATATGTATATCTATCTATCTATCTATCTATCTGTCTGTCTGTCTGTCTGTCTGTCTGTCTGTCTATCTAATAAGCAGCAATAGAACTGGCTTGCAAGTCAGGACAGCTAGATATTAGTGTGAATTAACATTAAATAATATGATTTATGGGTTCAATGCTTTCCTGAAACCCCAGTAACAAAGAAATTAAGGCTCACCTTGGTCGGAAACCACATTAGGGAAGAATTTTCAGAATATATAAACATTTCATATTCTGGTTGGATCATCTCCTTAAACAGAAAATGGAAAAATTCTTTCCTGATTCCTCCACATTCAGGATGAGTTTCTCCCTGTATTGAGATCTAACGAAAGAAAATGATTAGACATGCCTTCAAGGTCATAAATGGCTTGTGCCTCTTGCAGTTTGTTTAGCATCCAGCACATCAAATCTTAATGTAAATGAATGGCTACTCTTGTGTAATTAAGTATTCACTTAACTTGAACAAGATCAAATAAGACAAATGAAGCAGAGAATTGGAAAAGTGCATTATTACAGGATATATCTTGTTTTTTATGATACTCCAACTTCACCTGTTGCATCTCTATATCAGCTGTTAATGATGACCAGGAAATAATGCTACCAAACAAATCTCTTCATTATGAAAGTAACAACATCATCTTGATCCATGTTTTCCCAAGTGAAAGGGACATTATAGAAGGATCCCTGAATTTAAATTTTCCAATAGATTGTGTACTCTCAAATAGAAATCACTCTTATTACTATACTTAAAAATAGAGTGCCATAGAGTGCTAAATAAATTTTACACTTTGATTAATTTACTTTTCAATTTTAATAAATTAAGGTACAAATATAATGTTAAATAAGAATTCATAAAACCTGTAGCTGCATAATCCAATAATATATCTCAAAAGTTATGTTTGATATTCTGTCTGTAGTTGAGTAGATTAGGTTTCTAATAAATTAGAATGGGCAGATGATTCCACAAAATAATATCTTCCATGGAAAATACTCTTCTTTCTTTTTCTCATAAACTTGGGGAATATTATCTCTACATATGTATCTTACTTTATAGGATGTAAGCTCCTTGAAGGCAGGGAGTATTTAGTTTTGCCTTTTAACCCCCATTATCTAGCATAGTGTTTGTCATATCAGTCATCTTTTCATTCAACCCATCAAGAAGCATTTATTAATTGTTAATATCTGGAGATACAAAGGTAGAAATATGGTTTCTGCCCATTCAAAGGTTCTATTCTAATGGGAGAGACAACATACAACTAACTATATTCATCTAAATTCTGGAAAGGAATCCTGAAAAGCAATTTTAGAGGGGTATGTACTTGAGGTAGGATTTGAGCTAGATCTGGAAGGTGAACGTAAAGAGAGGGAGCATTCCAGGCTTGGGGGAAGTACTAGAAAAAAGGTACTCAGCTGCGAGATGTGCAAGGAACCTCTAGAAGCAGGGGAGCAGGATTGGTTAGTTGTTGTCCTTTCTTCTGGAAGAGGATCAAAATGACATCACTATGTTGGGTCAAGGGAAAGTGTATCTGAATGTGTTGGATCAGTGGTATACTAGGATAATTAGTGGTCATAGTAAGACCAGCTGAGGGTATTTTTTAAGGATGAGGGGTAAGTATTGGTGTGTTTACAGGCAGCAGGGACTCCTCCTAGGGGGTCTGTGAGGGCCCTAGGGAAAGAATGGAAGATTAGGAAGATAGAGAAGATTGAAGATTAGAGAATTAATGGGAACTATAGTATAATATATGTTTAATCAGTGCTTGTTGATTGATTTATGGATGTTGTCATGATTGTTCTTCACTGGCTTTCATATTACAAGAACACAAGGTGGTAAGGATACTACTCCTAAAGTAGCTAGGGTCAAATTGCTTTGAGGCTTTATAAACAATTGTCACTCCTATAGTTATATTCAGAATAAGGAGAAAGCAATCATTTCAGCCTATAGTACTAAAACTATTTGCTGTACAAAACAAGCTCAGGGTCTGTCTTAGAAAAAAAGGAATCCTCTCCATCTTGCCCAATCCTGATGTATAATTTTGGTAATAATCTATGTTATGACTCATTCAGGACTATGCCAGGTCCAAGCAGATCATGAGGTAAAAGACTAAAACCAGACTTTGCTCTCAGGATAAAAATGGGACAAATTGTCATTTCCTTTCATTCTTATTAGGATACCCTTACTAGGGTATCTTAAATAAGCACACTTAGTCATAGTCACCTGAAACTCTGAGAGCAATATGGAACCAGGAAAACTAGATTGAAAATCTACAAGGGAAAAAATGATGGGTAGACATGGTTTCTGAGAATGCCAAGATAAACCACTCTATCTGGATATTTTCCACCAGCAGAACCCCTGGTGAGAAGGAACACTTTACCACTAATTCCCTCTTAAGGTCGTTGTCCGCAACTTGGTTTAATTGATTAAGGGCATCTTCAACCAGATGACTCCGTCTGACTGTGAGATGAAGTCCACTTTCCATGGCAAATCCAAGGTCGTGGTATAGCCTCAAATTTACTAAGTGATGAAATTCAGTTGAAGGTGGTTTACCCTAGTGATAAAAACAGATATTTCTCTTCATTTTATCAATTACAACTGTCAGTGAGGCTTCAAAACCGTAATGAATTGGTTTAATTTATTGGCAAGTCACTTATCTTCCCTGTGCCTCAGTTTCCTGAACTGTAAAATAAGGGGCCAGACTAGATGGACTCAAAAGTCCCTTTCATCTCTAAATCTTTGATTTTGTATTTTACATTTATTATGGTCATAGGTACTCTGTTCTCAATCATTTAAGAGAAAGTAAGATGAAACATTATTTTGTATTCATTGTTGAGTATCAAAAAGGCACAGGGAAAAAGTGGTAGAAATTTGAGATCATTGTACTCTGGTGGCTGTCTAAGGGTTATCTTGGGCCCTTTGGTGTTAATAAACAAGATTATCAAGGTAAATTCTGGGTACTCAAGTGCCTGGTAATTATTTTTAGTTATTTGCAAAATATCCTAAGATTCTAAAAACTTCTAGTTTGTCTTTATGAAAATTTGGTTGTAAGCTCAGTATGTAAGTGACCCACCAAAAGAACCTTCTATTTCTATATTGCTGATTTTTCTTCCATAAATTCCCTTGTTGCAACAAAAATACCAAAAGGTAAAGAAGTGAATTATTTTCTGTTAAGAGAGGTTTTCTAGACTTCATGCTACTAGACATATAATTTGGTTTGAAGGTACAGTAAGAGTAATATCTTAAGGCCCTGCCCTATGCAAGCTAGTGCAGTTTTTTCTTCCCAGGCATCAACACCATTCTAAAAGCTTATTTGGACTGGTAGTTTGCCCAGCTTCCCCATTCCTACTCCAGCAAAATCCTCATGTTCACACCAGATTAAATAATGATCAAAAAATCCAATGAGAAACCACATCATCCATCCCAGAAATTCACAAAGGGTCAGCCAGAAACCCATGGAAAACTGGAAAGGGGGCCCCTCAACAAAGCAAATACCAGTATGACTATCAAGGGGAGACATATAGCTTGTCCTGGGTCATCTTCAGGTATGCTGATGAATATCTGGTCACTGGCTTCAGATGGTTCTGGAGGAGAAGTGAGGCTGGTGACCTGCACAGCCCTCCCTCACTCAAAACAAAGTCAAGTGTAAGTCATGTCATCATTTCTCTGGTCTTCTTCGGCAACAAAGGACAAACACACATAGCTTGTAAGGTTCTATGTCCTGACATGGCAAGAGCAGATAGTTGCCCTGAGAAAGCCCCAGGATGGAATGCAGTAGTACAGCAGGAAGCACCAATGTATTGTAGTGATCAGGATGTCCCAGGTAAAAGGGTTCTAGAGGAAATTCGCAAGTCCCTTTAAAGATTCAACTCTCAAACACACCTGTGATAGGAGACATACCTATCACTTCTTCAAAAAAAATCAACTTGACTTTATTTTTACCTCACATTTGTTAATCCTAAGGAATGCACTGGTTCTTCCACATGGGAGGAAAACCCATGTGCAATAATATGAATTGTGTTTACATCAGTCTTATGCTATTTTCTCTTGAGTAGTAATTAGTCTAGCTTGTCTTTTTTAACATATAAACTTAAGATTCATTCTCTGAATATTCTATAATTATCTATCCAAATTAGAACACTGGCATGAATAGCTGACATTTAGGAAATACTTTTGGTGACAATAGTGAAGAGAATGGGTATACATACCTCTCTATTGAAAACTAAATTTGCTTTCAACATTTTCATTTTGGAAAGCAGATCAAAGACAAAAGGAAAGCGTGCAAATATGACAGGACTATTGGCTTCATCTGAAGATTCCTATAATTAAAGAGAAATTACAGTATTTATGAGCATCTGAAAAAACAGAGAAGTCCCACTCCATTATCATACTATCTTAAGTCTCTCCCCTAAGTCTTTTGGGGCTGTTTTCTAAGTCAAGCGCTCTTAACCCAGGGCAATGCATTTGTTTTATACTATATTTTAATGTAATTGGCTTACTTTGTAATCCTAGGTAATATATTGTATACATTTAAAATTAATTATATTAAAATTAATTATAAAAGACATAAGAGGAAGGATGCTATTTGCATCCAGAGAAAGAACTGATAAATAGATGTATAGAATAATTTTATATTTATATATACATATATATGTATATGTGTGTATACACATACACATCCCTTTTTGTGTCTAATGGTAGCCATCTCTAGGTAAAGGGGAGAGGAATAAAAAGGAGGGAAATAGAAATTTACATGATAACTTTATTATATATGTAAAAGAAAAAGCAAGTTGTACTAATAGATTTGCATTTTCATGGGCAATCATTTTTAATAATGCTACGTTGTGAAAATGTTTGTTTTATCCCATAAATTAAAAATAAACAAAAATAAAAAAAAACATTCTGAGAAGTTTAGAGGCTTCGTTGGAAGTTTAAAGAAGTTTATGACACAAAAATGGTTAAGAATCCCTATTCTGAGTAGGAGTAAAACATGCAAGTATTTGTTAGAAGATAGACAATATTTCTGAGAAAGTATATAAAAGGCACACAAAATGAGTCATTTCAATGTACATTACATTTATCGATTCAATAATGACCCCAAGCAATGTTTCAACCTAGGCTTATGAAAGCCAAGAATTGAATTGTGGAATAGAATAATTATAGTTATAATTCAGATGCAAAAGAGTAATGTGAACTATGGTAGTCATTCACCCAGAAGACCTGACCACTAAGTATGAACTGGAAAGGTGGGCTAAAGGAAATGTTACACTGGACATGACATACTCACAGGAGAATTTTTCCAATAATCCCATTTTCTTTGTTCTTGATAAAAATCAATCCAATTGCAGAGTTCATGGATGTAGAATGTACTCTCTGGAACTTTATAGTTAGCCTTCTTATTTACCTTAAGCAAAACATATTTCCTATGAGTGTACTTTTATATCAATAAAAAATACAATCTAGTTTTTTATGGATATTACTTAAATAATCAGGCTAAAGAAGAGCCAACCAATTGGGTTTATTTTTTAATTTCAGCATGTTTTCATTGATGCCTTTTGTTCCTTCATCCTATTTATTTAGTCCTTCTCCCTTCCCCAATCAGTTACTCATCTCCTATAACAAAGATTTAAAGAGGGGGGAAAAATCCAATTCAGAGAAATTAACCAACACATGAGCCTTTCTGACTTTCAGCTGTGCACACTCCTCCTAGCCTATAGCACTTATAGGCACTTTCTGGGTCAAATCCTGGAAGTGTGGATTCAGACTAGTTTCCTGTAGTTTTCTGTTCACTTATACGTATTTCTCTGGATCATAGATGCAGACCTGAAGAGAACTTAGAGGTCGTCTAGTTCTCTCATTTTTTCAGATGAGGAAACTGAAAATCAGAGGTTTAAAAAGAGGTGTCCAAGTTCACCTTGTAGTCCTCAAGTGATTCTCAGAATTCGAATTCAAATCCTTTGGCTTCAAATCCAATACTCTTTCTGTGGCACCATACTGCCACTCAGATCTGTGTGGTGCAAATTCCACAGTGGAGTTTTAAATTATTTTTATTTTATTTACCATAATGAAGTCTAAAACTACCAGATATAATTTCTAGATCACTTTTTGGTAGGACTCCAATATGGACTAGCATTCTAGTCAGAATTATAACCAAGAATTCCAGTACCTGGTATAAATTCAATAATGGAAGAGGATGAAGGATAAATAATGCAACTGCCCTTTGGTTAGGTCTTTCTCCCCTTCTCTAAATCAGAGGAGCACAGAGGTCAAAGTATCATAAGTATAGAGCCTAAAGATATCTTAAAGGCACTCACCCTTTATAATATTTATATGCATATAAATATTATAACCCACCTAGTTTTATAAATGAGGAAACCGAGATGCAAAGAACTTAATTATGATAGAGTTCAGATTTGAACGCATTGCTTATAGCTCTAAATCAAATAAGTAAGAATGTAATGAACACTTAGTATGTACCAGGCATTCTGCTAAGCACTGGAAATACAAACAAAAAGGAAAAACCAACACCTAATAGAGGTGACAAAACGGAAACAGACATGCCAACAAAACATATACAGGATAAATTGGGAGTAACCTTAGAGGAAAGGGACTAACATTAAGAGAAACTGGAATAGGTTTCTTGAAAAAGATGGGATAATAACTGAGACTTGAAGGAAACCAGGAAAGTCAGGAGGGAGGGACAAAGAGGGAGAGAAACCAAGGAATAGGGCACAATTGGTCCAAAGGTATGGAGTTGGGAGATGGATCATTCTCCATCCTTTCTCAAGGAGTTTAGCACTTGGTTTATAATCTTTCTCTCTATTCCACTTCTGCCCTCATGCTTGAGGACTCCAATGAATATACCGATGTTTCTCTAGTGTGGGAGAGTTGGGAGATGTGCAGGAACCAGCAAGGAAATTGCATCATAGACAAAGTGGAAGTAGGTAAAGTACAAGAAGCTTAAAAGGAGAAAGGGGACAGATTGTAAAGGGTTTTTAAAGTCAAACAGAGGATTTTATATATGGAAGTAGTAAGGAGCCACTGGAGTTTATTTAGTAGGGGATGATATACTCAGACCTCTGTTTTAGGGCAACTAATTTATAATAGTATTTTTTCCAATTACATGTAAAAATATTTTTAACATTTTATATAAAATTTTGAGTTCCAAATTTTTTGCCTCCCTCCCTTCCTTACTCCCTCTCTGAAATGGCAAGCAATTTGGCATAGATTATATATGTAAAACATTTCCATATTAGTAGGACAATCAGTTTCATCGCTGAATGGACTGGAGTGGGGAGAGATTTGAGGCAAGGAGATAACCAGAAGGCTATCGCAGTAGTGTGAGATGTGGGAAGTGTAGACGGTATTTGGCAACAGACGGAATATAAGAGAGTGTGTGAGAGAATGAGGAATTGAGAATGGCACTAAAGGTTGTGAGCCTTTGCTACAGGGAGAATGGTGGTAACCTTGCCAATAATTCTCTGTCCTTCCTCTCTCTCTCCTTTTTTTGGTAATCAGGGTTAAGTGACTTGCCCAGGGTAATATATCTAGTAAGTGTTTGAAGTTGAATTTGAATTCAGGTCCTCCTGAAGCCAGGGTGGGTCCTCTATCCACTGTGTCTACTAGCTACCCCTCTCCATCCTTTCTCAAAGGGTTTAGCAAGGCTTACAGTCATTTTCTCCGTTCTAGTCCTGCCCTCATACTTGGAGACTTTAGTAGCCATACTGATACTTCTTCAAATTCTCTAGATTTTTCCTGAAATGGCTCCTTTCTGCTGAGTATCTCTCCATTTATATTTTATATATTATATTATATATTAGCCTGATCCTGATGTCTGATCCAATGGAAAAATTTAACAAGTCCAGAACTTTGAGGGAAAACAAAGGGGCCTGGGATGGGGGAGGCAGATTGGTCTACACAAAGTCATAACCCTCCAGTAACTTCCCTGTTCTTACCCTATATGTTCTTACCCTCTACCCTCTCTTAAGGAAGAATGTGCCATATGGTAGACCCTAAAGGACCTCTATCACCACTCCTCACACCACTGACCTCCCTTGAATAGGAATGTGAGCCCCTTTGTTTTGAGAATATTAGGATAAGGAGTTCTCACAGATCCTATTTCAAGACTTTGAGTAAGACAAGTGTCATACATTCCAACTTTAAATTTAAACCTTTGATCTTAGCCAATCACTGCCTCACTCAGCATCCCTAAGAAAGAGATCTGAAGAAAAAACTGCTTGCAACAGAAGGTTTCTGAGTGGCGGTGTCAGAGGAAGGATCTGGAAGTGGATGAAGAACATAGAGGTCTCTTTCCCTTCCTTCTGACCCGGTGTGACAAAAGGTACATGCAGTACTGGGGTAGTGGTATACACTTCATTGAACATATGTGGGCATGGGCCTTTGGGGGGAGAAGCTAAGGCCCTCTAACAATTTCCAGTGAATCATCCACATGGTTCTTTGCTCATTGTTTGCAAGGATAAAGCACTTCCCTTATTGGCAACTTGAGGCCTGGGTCAGAGAGTTTGGCTACTAAGCCAGGAAGAGCTGCTCACTCTGTAGACTTTAAAAGGAAAGACAATTTTCATTCTCATTTGCTTTTTCCTTTCTCCAGCGTGACATTGAGAAGGATACTAAATTTTGGCCTGGCTGTCCAGAAGACATGAGCCTTAAGGGAGGGGAAGGTGAAATGCATATTGAACACTCTCACTCTTTTAATGTTTTAAGTGTCAACCTCCCAGGAGTATATAATAAGGGTTATAGGGTAATGGATCATATTTTAAGTCTTTGTCAATGAGAACTTATGACTGTTGTGCTGTCCTTAACTTGTTCTATACCGTATATCAAATACTTCTAATCCCACTTTTTTGTGAGACCTTAGACATTTTTGTTTAAAAACCTAAGCTTTAAGTCATTTTCCCAGGGCCTCTGAGATGGGAAATGTGTGAAAAAGAACCTTACTCCACTCTTTAGCGGTCAGGCTCACCCAGGAACCTAAGGAGGACTGAGTATCAGCTTTTAGTGCTGGGTCAGGATCAGTCCATTGTCACACTGAAAAAGATGGCCAGGGAAAGTGCTTTATGTCTTGGGCTTCTTTGAAACAATGAACATTAACTGGACAGACTTTGAGAGATAGTGGAGGATAAAAGGGCCTGGCATACTATGGTCATGGGGTCACAAAGAGTCGGACACAACTGAATGACTGTACGATAAAAACAGGCTTGTGTAAATGTAAGAAGATGGACAGAGCATAAGGAGAAAAAGTCTAGGAGGAAGGGGAATTTGTCAGCCATACAGAAAGCGCAATGGAAGGAATGTTCAGAACTGATTTAGTTCTTAGGACAGGCAGGGCTGAGGTGCATGGGTATAAGAAAATGGGGAGTGGATCCAGGGAAGAGAGTTTTTGCCTAGGCTGCTTGCAACTCTGAAAAACAGGAATTGGGAAAAGAATAAAGGAGAGTTTGTTAACCATAGAATACTGGATGTGTTCACCTTCTTCCCCCAATCTTATTCCAGTTTTCTTAGAGTTTACCTTACTTACCCTGTGAAGCTTTTTCAGCGTTCCAAGGAGAGCTTTGATATTACAATGGTACTCAGAACTATTCCAATACTTCATTTGAAGGCAGATAGTTTGTTGGAGCATCTTAATCAATGAGTTAAAAGAGGATTTTTCCAATGATTCCCAACATTTCTCTGAAGAATATAAAGTGTATATATATATATATATATATATATATATATATATATATATATATATATATATACACATATATATATACACATACATACACATATATATATACACATATATGTGTACATATACACACATATACATTTATATAAATGTGCTTATATACATACATCAGGCATTTATATAGCACTTTAAGATATATGCAGTATTTTATATGCTCTCTGTTTTGATTCTCCAAAAACCCTGTGTTACTATTATTATCCTAACTTTACACAACTGGGGTTGAGATTTGCCCAGGCTCACACAGCTAGGAAGTGTCTGGTGGTAAGATTCAAACTGACATCTTCTCGACTGTGGGTCCAGAGCTCTGGCCACTACACCAAGCTTATCATCTCCCCACCTTCTCTTCTTCTTTTGGTCTATGACATCCGTCTAGTTCTCTATTACTAGCTACTCTGCTCCTTCATAAGCTGCTTATTTCATAAATGAATGTTTTCCTCAGGACTCTTTCCTCTAATCTTCTCTATTTTCTCTACAATCTATCTCACCATAATCTGTTTTCCTGTCACAGCCTCAACTCTCCAGGAAATACATGGATAACTTCCCAAAGGTTTATTTCAAACCTCAACATCTTCCAGTCTCTACAGTGTCCTACTAACATCTCATACTTCACCTATCCAACTAAACTCATCGTCATCCCTTCCAAATCATCTCTTCTTCCTGATTTCCTTATTTCTTTGAATGTGATGCTATGGAAGAGCACTGGACTTGGAATCAAGAGAGATCTGGGTTTGAATTCTACCTTCTACATTTACTAGCTGTTTAACCTTTAAAAACCCCTAAATTTTCTGAATCAAAGTTTCTTCACTTACAAAAGAAGGATAGTAAAACCTGGGGAAACCTACGTCATAGGACTGATATGGGGACCAAATGATACAATTGCACATGAAGTACTTTATAATTAGTATCAGCTAGTATATTTGAAAATTTATTTCAATTTTATTGTATGAAGTAAAACAAGCATTTCTGTAACATAGTATATAATAAAAAAGATTGAACATGGAACCTTAAGTTTATTATGTACAACTTGTTATTCTTTTTAAACATATAAAGTGATCATGTAAATTTCTTTTATTTCCCTTTTTTCTTCTCTCCCCACTTCTCATTCTAGAGATGGCTATGATTATACACACATACACATATGTAAAACCATTTTATGCATACTTCTATTTATCGGTTCTTTCAGTGGATGCTGATAGCATCTTCCTTCATATGTCCGTTGTAGTTAATTTGAATACTTGTAATAGTCAAAATGACTCATTTGTTCAAAGTCTTTCTTAAAACTGTTGCTGGTATTGTACACAGTGTTCTCCAGATTCTGCTCATTTGCTCATCAGTATTTCATGCAAGTATTTTCATGCTTGTCCAAGATCATTGATCTAAGATTATTAATGGTACCTACTACTTCCTTTGTTACACAGATTCAAATACATCTTTGATCTCTCTCTTTTACAACCCACATCCATTCAATTAACAAGTCCCTCTGATGATTCATTCATAATATCTTTTGTTTTAATCCTCTCTTTTGAATTTTTAGTGTTGTTGCAGGCACTTTCCTCTCCTCTTTCTGCTTATAATGCAGCTGCCTTATCCAAATCCTACCCTTGTCTCAAGACAGATAATATAATCCTAGCCTCTTCCGGAAACCTTCCTTGATAGTCAATAACTTTAAGTTACCCTCCCTCCCCAAAGCACTTTATTTTTACTTCCTGGTAGGTACTTATCCCATCCTAACTTATGCTATAATCATCCTGTATGTATCATCCAGTGACTGACACCCAATAGATGGTCAATAAAGATTTGCTGAATTTAGCCTACCTATGACATAGCTTTCGCTGACTAAATCCCACTGAAATTAAAAACAAAATTTCATGAGCTAACAAAATTCATTGACAGTTACATTCCCCTATAATTCTTGTTTTAATTTATTATTTTAAAGACCAGTAAAGTTAAATTAATTGTATTCTTTATCATGAGTAGAACACGATATTAAAGTCTAGGCTAATAAGAATATTTATTTATGGAAAACTTGAAGATAAATCATACTAAATACAGTTGATCTTACCCAGGACTTCTGAAGACTGGTCCTTCATTTCACAAACAGCTTTTGCGAATGGGACCACTAGAGATTTCCAGTTCTCAGGTAAATGCATTAAAGGACATTCTGGCAGTAGGAGGAAAATTGATAATGCTTCCTGATGGGGAGAAGCATGTGGAAGGCACGAGAGCATAATATATCTGAGACATGTAGTTATCTGTAGTCAAAAACATATTGAAAAAAATCAAATAACAATTTTTACTAAAAAAACAGTTAATGACAATGGCATGGGCCCGAAGACTCATATAAAGGTCTCATCTTCAATGCTATTAAAATGTACCACACTGGTAAAACAAAACAAAACAAAAACCTTAATCTTTGTGGAATCAAATGCTCAAACAGTTTATCTAAGCATTACTATATACTCTTAAAAAAAAAAAAACAACTTGGCGGGAACCAGGGTTAGGTAACTTGCCCTGGATCACATAGCTAGTAAGTGTCTGACGTCACATTTGAACTCAGGTCCTTCTGATTCCAGAGCTGGTGCTCTACTACGCCACCTAGCGAACCCACAGTTTATCGTATATTCTTAATGGCAATTATGTTTCCCATTTAACAAGGTGGAATGTTTGAAACAGAGAAAACTTAAGCAACAAGAATCAAAGTCACACAAAGTAAACTATGAATTCAAAATTACTGGGGAGTAATTCTTTATGCACTTGAAACTGCTAACAGTTTCCTTAGAATGCTAATACATTTCTTTGCTTTCAGTTTGGCCCCCCATTCTTGACCCCACTATCAGTGTAATTTTCAAAGAAATACTTTTTCTGAATACAAAAGAAAAAACTGTTCTATTCTATTTATGAATAAAGAGAGGTAGTGTGCATAATGGGTATAGAACTGGGATTAAGCAGGTATACCTGGAGTCAAGTTCTGCCTCAGACATACACTGGATGTGTGACCCCTGGGGCAAATCACTTAACCTAGCAGTGCTCAGGCAAATATCAAAGACTAGAAATCACAGAGGAGCTGCTATTTGCATGTGTGTGGAAGGAATTTCTTTTCCTAGGAGCTCCCTAAATGGACAAAATAACAGGAATCCAAATTTTTAAAAAAAGAATATTATTTTTTCTTTAAAAAAATATGAATCCATGATTTCTCATAGCATCTCTTGTGCTCAGATATCAACATAAAGTATTGTGATATTATAACTCTGAAAGCAGGCATCTGGACTTCCTGTCCAAATGGCCACCTGAAGGGAAAGCAGACTGCCTCATTCCCACATACCTACAGCAGCAAAACTGTGAAGTTTGTACCAGAGAGAATAATGATCAAGAAATCCAGTGAAAAATTACGATGAATGATTTCTTCTACCTCATAAATGCACAAAAGATCAGCCAGAAGCTCACAGGAAATTGGAAAATGGAACCCCCTAGCCAATGGAGAACTAGTATAATCATGGATGGAATGTATGGAGCCTTCCATGTTCTGTGTCTGGAAAGAAAGCAACAGTGGCAGGTTTCCCTGAGAAAATCCGAGGGTGAGGGATGTAGGAGTCCCAGAAAAGGCAACAGGCAGCAAACAGCATGATACTGACCAGTGCAGTGCCACTGTGCTCAGCCTGGGACAACCCAGGCTCTTCAGCTCAGAGATCCTTAGAATTCTACTCTGAGATGCCAGAGAATGCCCTGAAGAAGCAGGGAACCTCCAAAATCCAGAGTGAGACTTAATCTTGGGAAATTGAGATCAACTAAAAATAAAACAAATCTTGGGAAATTGAGATCAACCAAAAACAAAACAAAATCCAGGAAACCTAAGTGAAGACCATGAAGGCTAGACCACCCACACAAAAGCACACCAAGAGAGCAAAGTAGGCCTTTGACATAAAGCCCTAATTCAGAAACTAAAACTGGAGAGATGAGTAAATCAAACACCAACAAATATCAAAAATTATTACAGATACCCTAAAAGAGGAGCCACTTCATAACAATTGCCAGCAGAGACTCAAAGAAAAAATGAATTTTCCACAAAAACTATATTAATACCTAGAAAAAAATGAAGCAGTCGATAAGTGGACTCCCTGATCACTGTTATAAACCAAAGTCAATTACTACATGAGGTAGCAAAAAATATATTAGAACAAAAATCAAAAGATTGAAAAAATCGAAGAAACTGTAAAGTATCTAGTATCAAAACAACTTACTTGGAAAAGAGCTGAAGAGGGAAAATTTAAGAATCATTAGACTCCCTCAAAACTATGATAAAAAAGTTTGAACACTATACTTCAAGAAATTATAAATGACACAATAAAGATAGAAAGTATCCATCAATCACCTCCTGCAAGGAACCTCAATAGGAAAAATCCCTGGAATATCATAGTCAAAGTCCAGACTTCCCACTCTAAAAATGAAGTACATATAAGCATCCAAAAAGAATTAGTTCAAGTACCAAGGAACTAGAGTTGGGATCACATAAGACATGATCCCCTCTATTTTTTCAAATGAGAGAAAATCTTAGAATATAGTCTTCCAAAAGGCAAAAGAGATAGGTTTATAATCAAGAGTACCTTATCCGGCCATTGGGGGATTCTCTCAACTGAGAGGAATGAGAAATATGTATCTATTAACAGGTGTTTGATGACTATGAATCAAAGATAGGAAACCAAACTGAAAGCAAATGAATGAAACTACTGTTAGCAGTTTCAACTTCCTACAGTACAAATTTAGTGTTTGTAATTTCAGTCACATTTAGATGACACAGCCAATAAGCAGCATTCCACAGCAGCTTAGGATAGATAAATAACACCTTTCACAGGAGAGGGGCAGGTAGAGAGATGAGGAATCAACCCAAGGAGATAAGGGGGAGTTCTGGGAGAATGTTTTCCATGCCACTGGCAGAGTTTATAATTATAATAAGAAGATATTCCCTGTTCAAGGGCAGGAGACAAGGGGAGCTGACCAAACACTTTTACAGTTGTGAAAGAGGTTCTTTTGTACAAAACTGTGAGGATGAGGTAACTACTTAGACACTCACCTGAAAATGGCTCTTATGAAGGGACAAGAAATACTTGTTACAAGTCCAGTCACGTATTTTATTATATTTTACTTCTCCTTATTTTCCGCCATTACATCAGCAGATGGTTGGGGGATTTATTTCTACACTGTCAGCTCATCAAGATGATGAGAAATTATTGTGGTTCCTATTCCTTCACACATGACAAAGCTGAGTATAATCCTACCAAAAACTGGATTTTTAACGGAATATAGAACATTCAAGTAGGAATTTTGAAATTTGAAATACAAACACAAGAATCCAGAGGAACCTAAAAATTTATTTGAACAATTGGAAGGGGCCATGCAACGATATAGTGCTAACATTCTAATGGGGAGAGGAAAACGAATCACTTCAGAACCTTTTTATCTTTAAAGGTCATTGTAAGAATTAAATAGAGAAAACAGAGATGGGGGTGGAATAGGTTGGTTCTGTCCCGAGGGTTTGTAGAAAAGAAAAGGAAGTATAGAGTATATGTAGAAGTATAGAGTAATGTAGAAAAGAGGAAGAAGGAGACTGAAATTGCTATTTCTGATTGGGGTGTGTGGAAAGAGTATAAAACATGGATGAAGATATAGTGAAGGAGTTGTTGTCAGATGAACTTTAGTCATCTAAAATGAACAAAGGAGGGTTGAGTACGAACACACAAAGTTCACTGAAGAATTTCTATTCAGAATCAACAGGAGAGTAGAGGGATGGAAAATGGATGGGTTAAGAATTCAGATACAGGGGAGGGAATAGTTCTGGTGAAGAAGGGTGTGTGTGATTATGTGTGTGTGTGTGTGTGTGTGTGTGTGTGTGTGTGTGTGTGTGTGTGTGTGAAGAAACAAAAGAACTAGAATCTAAGACAGTGCCTCGGATTGTCTCTTAGATGCCAGGGGAATGACTGAACACATTGCGATATAAGAATATAATGGAATATTATTGAGGCATAAGAAATGATGCAGCAATTTCAGGGAATCCTGGTTAGTATGAACTAACACTGAAGAACCAGAACCAGAAACACTATTTATATAGGGATAGCAACATTTTAAAGACTTAAGAACTCTGATCAAAGCAATCACCAATCATGTTTCTAAAGAATTTGTGATGAAACATGTTATCTATCTCCTGACAGAGGAGTGATGGATGCAAGGTACAAAAACATATATTTTTGGTCAAGGGAACAAACATTTATGCATCAAGCATTTTACAAACATTATCTCCTTTGATCAACACAATAATCTTATGAGGTAGGTGCTATTCTTATTATCATACCTACTTTATAATTGAGGAAACTGAGGCAGACAGGTTGAGCGACTTAGGGCCACAGAGCTAGAAAGCACCTGAGACTAGATTTGAACTCAGGTCTTCCTGGCTCCAGGCCCCAGTGTTATATCCATAGCCACCACCTATAAGACTTGGGATTATTTTGCTATTGCTTTGCTGTGCTAATGTGACAGTGACTTTTTTCACTTCCTTTCCTTCTCTACTTTAATGAGAGGGACAGAAAGAGAATAGAGGAGGAGGCATTAACAACAGTTATACAAATAATATAAAAGGATCATTTAAAAATGAACAGAAGGAAATTCAAAAGTACAGACAAACAGGAGAGTTTTAAAAATAATGTGTGAAACATGTCATATACTTGTTTTGAAAGCAAAGAGTATGAAATGGAATTTCAAATTCTCTTTTTGTGTGCTACATCTATGGAAATGCTCTTTTTTTTGTATTGTCTAGAATTTTAAAAAATGTTTAGAAAACATGAAAAGAATTGGTGCTCTTGTCTCTACCAACATATAGTTTCATATATATAAATCTTCTTCATACTGATCTATCAGTCCCAGGCCAAGGTTCATGCAGAAGACTCAGATTCCTTATCACCGCAGGGTCATAGTGAACAGAAAAGTCATCTTCCCTCATTTAAAAAAAAACATTTTTCTTGCTAATTTTTGACTTCTCACCTCCAATGAGGAAACAAAACTGTCACTCTTTGCAGGTGATATGATGGTATATTTAGAGAATCTTAGAGAAAAAACTAAAAATCTACTTGGAATAACTGACAACTTTTAGCAAAGTTGCAGGATATAAAATAAATCCACATAAAAAAGAAGCATTTCTATATATTACCAACAAAGTCCAGTAGCAAGAGATAGAGAAATTCCATTTAAAATAACTAGATAATATAAAATACTTGAGAGTGTACCTGCCAAGACATACCCAGAAACTATATGAGCACAATTACAAAATACTTGTCACATATAAAAAGTCACATCTAAACAACTGGAAAAATATCCATTGCTCATGAGTGGACTAAACCAATATAATAAAAATGACAATTCTACCTAAATTAATTTATTTATTCAGTGCCGTACTAATCAAACTACCAAAAAGCTATTTTATAGAGTTACAAACTATTATAAAAAAAGGGAAGCATTTCTGAAATTATGGAAAACTATGACATAAAATATGCTATTTGCCTTCATATAATATTGTTATTTAATAATAACTATTAAATAGTGTCTTTTCTCTCCTTATATGGAGTTTTTAAAAACTGAGGCTCAGTCTAGGGAAGTGATTTGCTGAAGGTCACATGAGTAGTTAGTGGAAGATCTGAGATTCAAACCATAGTCTGGGCTACCAGTCTTTCCTTTAGATTTCTTTAGATTTAGAAAAATGTCATTTAGGAGTTTAATATACCAATGTTAGGGTTAGATCTTGGAAGGAGAGTTTTGAATACTCCATTTTAAGTAGGCAGGAAGAAAAAGTAGTAGGATCTTAAGAAATCTTCCCCAGCTAACAAAGTCTTCTGTATTAAAAATGAATTAATGTGAAATGCCTATAATTAAATATCTATTCTATATCAGCATATTTTACAAAGAAGTACACCTATAGAATGCCTTGTATAGCAAAATATAGATTATTACCTTGTTTATAATCCAGTCTTTCTCCATTAATTCCTCAAAGACAGCTCTTGCCATTTGTAGATCAACATTAATTGGAACAGCATCATCAGTTCTTTGAAAAAAAAAATCATTTCGTAGATGAACCAGAGACACATCCAAATACAATGTACTGCTTCACCAGGTTATGTCTATATAGAAATGAGGGGTCGGGTTTCCAGATGCAATGTTTCTTCTAAAGCTTGCAGCCTTCCATCTTAGTTTCTAGCCATTTCCATATAATACTGTCTAGACCTCAGGTACCACCCTCATCTGCCCCCAGCCCCATATCCCACAACCTTGGACTTCACTAAGCTTTCTCCTTATCTTTCCTGGAACCAGGACTCCATACTACTTCCAGTCTATTTCCACACTTGGTTGATGAATGTCTACTTCATCCCTGCCTCTCCAGACACACCTCCTTCTAGTTCTTTGAATACTACTCCCCCATCCTAGAATAAATTCTTTGAGGACATAGATTACCTGGCTTGTTTGTATTTATAGCAACGGAGAGCCTTGCACATAGTAAGGCATTTACTGGAAAATGTTTTTTGATCTGACAGCTCATTTGACATTTTTATGCCAGACGTTTTGCTCATATATTTCAAAGTGAACTCTTTTCAAAAGTCATGTGAAACTCTGCTATCTATCTCTTGTTTATTCATAAATTGTTCACCTATCCATAAGTCTGATAAGTAATATGTTCCATGTTCTTCAAATTTTCTTCTAGTATCTCTCTTTGTAACTGGGTTGTGTAATAATTTTGACCTTTTCTTGGTAAATTGTGTAAGACATTGGCCTATGCCCAGTTTCTGCCATCTTGCTTTCCAGGTTTCCCAACAATTTTTTTTTTACCAAATAATGAACTCTTATCCCCAAATTTCAAGTCTTTACATTTGTCAAATACAAGGTTACTATATTTACATGTTGCTGTAAATTGTATGTCTACTCTCTTCCATTGACCTATCTTTCTATTTTTTAGCCAGTACCAGGTAGTTTTGAAAATTACTGCCTTATAATATAGTTTTAGATTTGATACTGCTAAACTTACTTCTTTTACGTTTTTTCATTATTGCCTTCGATAGTCTTGACTTTTTTTTTCTTCCAAGTGAATTTTGTCATAATTTTATCTAATTCAGTAAAATATCTTTTGGTAATTTATTTAGGATGGCGTTGAATATATCAATAACAGTTAATCTTTAGAAATCCTCCTGAATGTTCTTAATCTATCCATCAACAAGCATTTGTTGTAGGCATCTTTGTACCTATATCACAGTAGGTAAAAAAGAAAATAGTATCCTTCCTTGGATAGCCATGTGGTTCAGTGAATAGACTAGACATGGAGTTAGGAAGACCTGAGTTCAAATCTTGCCTTAGATACTTACTAGCTGTGTGACCTTAAATAAGTCACTTTAACTCTGTCTGCCTGAGCCTCCTCATCTGTTAGATGGGGGTAGTAATAATATCTATCTCCCACAGCTGTAGTGAAGCTTAAGTGTGATGATATGTATAAAGTGCTTTACAAATCTTAGAGCACTTATAAATGCTAGCTATTATTCTATTTAATGAAATTAAATATCATCTGGAACATTACCTTTTTTTCAAAAAACTGGCAGTCAGACAAGCAGGAGATGAAAATATCTCATGAATTTCCCTACATGAGGAAGGACACAAAGGTTAATTAAAACAAAACAAACTATAAAACATATTTCTTCAGAGTTCCTGTTTTTGTGATCAATTATAGTACAAATTACTCACAACTTTTCAATGTTGTGGGCAACAGGCAACGATATACACATATGTATGCATACATATGTGTATGTGTGTGTGTGTGTGTGTGTGTGTGTATGTGAAGTCTAACTTAATAGCATAAGTGAAGGTTGATTTTGGAGTTGTCCAAGAAGAATTTATTTTTAACATGTACAAATATATCTTACTTTATATAAGAGATATACTCCTCTCAACCAAAAATAATGTATAAACCTAGAGTGTAAATATAAAATGTCAAAAAACAAAAATTAAATTTTACAGGAAAAATTATTAAATTTCTTCCTTATCAGATCACATATTTAGTGTCATAAAGAACTTTAGAGGTCATTTAGTTTACCTCCATCTTTTATAGATGAAGAAACCAAGGTCCAGAAAGGTGAAGTAATTTGCCCAAGGTCACAGAGTTAGGCTGACTTGAACACTGAGTCTATATTGAGAGGTATTGTGCTTTACGCTGTACCACAATGCCTCCTAGTATTTGTTTTTGGTTTGTTTGTTTGTAGGCAATGGGGGTTCAGTGACTTGCCCAGGGTCACACAGCTAGTAAGTGTCTGAGTCTTAATTTGAACTCAGGTCCTTCTGAATTCAGAGTTAATGCTTTGTCTACTGCATCACCTAGCACTTGTTTTTAAATTGATTTTATTCAAGTAACATGTACCCTACTAAAACGTCCTGTAGAAATTCAGAGAAGAAACTGCTATAAAACTCTATGAACACATACAAACACCAAAGAGGGTCAGTGAAGGTGGTTGAGGAATGAAATTGCCCAGGTTACCTCCATAATTATATTACAGTGCTTGTTCCCTACCTAGATTGATCGATTGTTCACACCACAACCACCACTAATAATTGTAGTGTCCACTAAACATCAGGGTCGGTCTCAAGGTAATAAAGGCTTGGACACAGTTATAATAACTTCATTAGTCATTTTCCTGTATTTGGAGTTTCCTGATGATATGATTTAAAGAAGAAAAAAAATCAGGATTTTCCAACCAGATGAAACCAACTAACATTTTTGAAAAGACAGGTAAGTGTCTAATTTGAGAAGACAAAAGGGAAGGAGGCAGAGACTTCAGGTATTTCAAAAGTACAAAAAATAAATTCTTTAGGTAAAATACAGTCCTCCAATAAAACCTAACATTTCCAAAGGAAAAGAAAGAAGAACCATATAGGCTGTGAAATTACGTTACTCCTATGAAAATAAAAATGTTGGTCTACACTAATCTCTCTATATCAAGAGAGATCCTAGGTGTTCCCCTTAGTGGCTGGTTGTTGGGGACACCCTCAATGATTCTTGGAGAGTGAAATCTTAACAGCTAAAGATCAGCTTATTTATTGTTGTTTTTTGTTATTCATCCATCATTCTTGAAGAGGACCAATTACATCAGCAGGGTGATGTCTTCGCTTGAAAGTCAATTGGTATGGAAAAGGAGAAAGGCATGGTTTCCCTTTCCCAGAGATGTTCTGGAACACAGTGGCTGTATGGCAAATTACTACAGAGTCCTTGATAAGACCATCCACCTAGAGAAGACTCTTCTTCAGTACCCTGAATTATCCAATAGTCCAATACATGTTTAGGAAAGAGAGCGATAGAAGAAGGACCAGTCTTATTAACTTACTATGTGATTTGGGGCAAGTAATTTTCTTTTCCTGGGTCTTCTTTTCATTATCTAGAATTTTTTTGTATTTTGTACTATTTTTTTCTTAAGTGGGCATATTATTTTTCTAATATCCTAAATTTTCCACCCCTTTTGTTAAAGACAGAATGGTATAGGAGATAGAAAAGTAGCCTCGGAGGCTTGGGTTCAAGTCCCATCTCTGAAACATCCTTGATGTACAACCCAACAAGCCCCTCAACCTTTCAGTGCCTCAGGCACTTCTCTGACAGATGCTGAGTGGGGGTGGGGCAAGTGCTGGCTTGCCCTGGCAAAAATTCATGAAATCAGGGGTCTGACTTGTCCAAAAGAAGAGTATTGGATTAGAGGTGACTTCCAATGCTCGCTTGCTCTCTCTCTCTCTGTCTCTGTCTCTGTCTCTCTCTCTGTCTCTGTCTCTCTCTCTCTCTCTCTCTCTCTCTGTCTCTGTCTCTGTCTCTGTCTCTCTCTCTCTGTCTCTGTCTCTGTCTCTGTCTGTCTGTCTCTCTCTCTGTCTCTGTCTCTGTCTCTCTCTCTCTCTCTCTCTCTCTCTCTCTATCTCTTTCTCTCATCCTCATCACCTCTTTGAACTTCAATTTTCTTTCCTAAAAAATTTGGATAACATTTTATAACACACTCTATCTCAGCATTTGAATGAGCAAACTGTAGACTGTCAAGCACTACATGAATTATTGCTGTTTATCATTGTCATCATTGATATCAACATCTCCAACTGACTGTGACCTTAGAAAGGTCATTGGATCTTCCTGGGCTTCAATTTCCCCATCCAAAAAATGAGAAGGGGTAGAAGGGGCTCAGTGGAAGAAGCGTTTGATTTAGAATCAGAAGATGTGGGTTCAGATCTTACGATTGTGTGCTCTTGGAAAAGTCACTTAATCTGTCTGGGTCTCAGTTTCCTCATCTGTAAAATGAGGGAGCTGAATTAGGTGATGACTAAGGTTCTAAATCAATGATCCTATAGACCAAATGATCTGTAATGGTTCTTTTATATCAAAAATTTATGAGCCTATTTTTCTATGGGGGGATTCACAATAAAGGACCAGTTTTCTCTCTTCTTTCTTTTCTTTCTCTGTCTTTCAAGTAATGACATTTAAGGTAGTACACTCCCTTGGCATAGTCTTAAAACTTGCAGTACAAAGGGAAGAAAAAGGTACAGAACAACCTTTGTGAATTCGCATATTCTTCACTTCCAATTTCCACTGTGGTCCATTTCTTAACCATGATTTGGTTCAGCTGGCTGATTTGCTGTAGACTTCTTCCAGGGGCACATGAAAAACTAATATCCTCCAAGAGGAGGAAAAAAAATGAAAAAACACGTGAATAGAGTTTTAAGACTCAGGATATTGCATACGACATCAGCACAACTGCCACCTTATTAAGCAACCAGAGGTGGTTTCTTTGACATCTCCAGTAAGTCAATCATTTAGCATTTATTAAGCTACTATGGAACCAAATGTCCCAAATGAATGATGTCTCAATCACTTCCTGGAAACAAAAAGTTTTTTAAGTAATGATTTTTGAAGGTACCCTCTCTTGGCTGAACATTCTACACTATCTTCCAAAACCTTTGTCATGAGGCAGGAAATTCTGCATTATTTCTCTACTAATCATGGCCCTGACATCAAAATCAGGCTTCCTTGAAGAAGGACATACTTAGCTGAATCATGTCATACCTGAAGAAGCACTCTGTGTAGATGAATCACTATTTGTCTTTAAAAGAAAATTAAACATGAATGATAAGTAGGATTACTAAGTTTTAAATTTAAATTTATCACATTTTTATTTATTTTGTAAATTACTTCCCAATTACATTTAATCTAGTTCCATTAGCATTCAGAAGTATTGTGGGTGGCATCAATTCTTAAAGGTTGTCTGTTTGACACCTGTGTGGTGTAAGGAAGACATAGTCTTAGAAAATTGTCTGGAAGTGTTGAAGGGTTAAGTGACTTGCCCAAGGTCACATAGTAAGTATATCAGAGATAGGCCTTGAACTAGGCTTTTGTTGACTCTCAGGCCAGTTCTGTAACCATTATACCATGCCTCCTGTCTCCTAAGCCTAAGACATATAAATTGAAAATGTGTCATCTAGTGTAAATTCCCTATGTAAATATTTTAAGTTTCACATCCCCATCCCCTCCATGTAATGGCAAATTCTTCTACTAAAAAATTAGATTTTTGGTTGCATGAACTTAGAACAAAAATAAGTTAAGAATTTTCCAATCCACTAATATACATTAAAGATCCATGTGAAAAAATTAATTTAAAAATATGCTAACAGAGCATCCGTTCAATCTTCTTTATGTTTTGAGATAGAAATAAAATTTGAATACAGATCAAGCAGGATGAAACAATGCTTTGAATACTGCCCTGAAAAGCTGAGCAAAGAGTTAACAAATGAATCTGAAAGCACAAGACATATACCTTTGACTGGATAGTGGTCACAAAATTGGCATCTGCTCCAGCAAATATGTCTTTCACTTGAACATCTGTAAAGTCTGAAACAATGACATAAAACTGAGTTTGTGTGTCCTTGAAAACAAGGGAATGTTATGAAGGAAGCTGGTATGCTTTGATGTAAATTAGATGATGTTTATGCCCTTGATTTATGAACTTTCACAGAATAATGGATTTAAAGCTAAAAGGGACCTTTTAATTCATCTAGTGCAACCTTCCTATGTTATAGATGAGGAAACAGACACTCAGAGAAGTTATGTCTAAGTCTAAAATTACAGTCTTAGTGAATCAGGGCCAAGACTCAGATCCCAGTCTTCTAATTCTAAAAATTTTGCCCTTTCCCTTTGAATTATGTGTCATTTTAAACTTTATAAATAAATATAAAAATATAAAAATACACTCTGTGGAGTCGTGGACTGGTCCGAGTAGTCTAAAAAACAATCTAGAATTATACTACGAAAGTGACTAACATGTTTATGCTCTTTGTCTCAGAGATGTCACTGTTAGGAATATTCTCCAAGGAGATCAAAGACCAAAAGTCTTCCATACAACAAAATGTGTACTTTTTATGGTAGCAAAAACTGGAAACAAGGTTGATATCATTGTTTGGGGGCGGGCTAAGAAGGAGAGAGGGAGATAGTTCAGAGCTTAATACATAACACAAACTAAATTTAATTTAATTTTAAATAAAGCATAGGAAGATATATAAATCAAAGTTAGCAGAAATAAGGAAATGACATACTCGACGAGTATATCTGTGTAAATGGAAAGAATGAAAAACGAAACAAAAGCTATATGATCATAATGATCAAACTTGGTTCCAAAGAAGAGACATGAGAAAGCACCCCCATCCCTTCATTGCAGAAGCTGAATGTGAGCTGATATGCTAGAACTGCTTTTTTTCTCTATTTTTTGTTCTTTGTTAAAGGAGAGAGCTAATTAGATGATGAAGGAAGAAGGATATATCTGGAAATGAAGGTAACATAAAAACAAAAATTATCTACATAAACTTTCAAACCTACAGATTTGTTGACTACAGGAATTATTGCAGAAGAAAGTTTACAAAATTCAGAATTTAAAATTCTAAAACAAAAATAGTTTTTCAAGATCTTGAAGGAATAAGCTGAATAATCCCTCTCTTTCTCAACCAAAGAACAGAAAATTCCTAATCTTCCTTCTTACCACTCGAGGAAATCAGGTTGCTAATATTGAAGTTCTGTTCAGAGCTGTCTGGTTGCAAAAGGCTGTTCAGTTGTCTTTGAGATCCGCAGCCAAAAGATACCACCTGGCCGGTGCAAGCATATGCAAGAGTGTGATAACTGTTGGAGAAATAATACATTATAAATTAAATTATATTACCTGTTTTTTATTCTGAAGAAATGTGACGTTTCTAAGCAATATAGTAATAGGTATAATTTTGTAATGTATCCAATGCTGATGGAATCATGGGAACCTGAATCCCTAAAAAGAAAAGATCATGTCTTTGAAAGCAACCCAGTCCCTGAATTTTCCCTTACATTTCAATAGCCCAGATCATTGGTGAGAGTCTCCTCCCAAGGCATCTTGCCCACCCTAGCCCACCTCGATTACTTAATTACTTTGACTCTTCTTAATTCTATCTAGACCCCTTCTCTGTTATCTATGAATCACCCCCAGGCTATTTACCACTCCCTAATCACACCCAAATTTTCTCACAGTCTTTTTCTGTATAAAAGTATCATCTTCACCTCCATTAAACACAAACTCACTAGGAATCTTGCCCACCCAACTGATGTCATAATAAACTCACTACTTAGAGTGAAAGAAGGCTTGAGTGGTCAGATTCTTTCAAGGCAAACCCACCCTGTATCCTTGCATTTCAGAGTTCCTAACACACCTACACCAAATCAGTGCCATTTCAAAATTCCAGTCTTAGAGCGGTGACGTCTATGAATATTATTAAATGCTTACATATTGAAGACACAAATTCAACTCAATTTGATAAAACAATTTGTAAGTTCCTACAGCATACACTGGACTGAACTAGGCACAAGACATACAAAGATGAAAAATAACATGTCCCCAACCTTATTATTCTCATTAACTTCAAAGACGAATGATCTCTGAGCTATCAGGTTTTTACTGTCTATGGTTTCCATGAAATCAAGTCCAAAATATTTTTGCATTAGCTCTCCTATATGCAGGGCATTTTAGGTGTTGTGTAGTATATTAAACTGAACCGGGTGGATAATGAATAAATTTTCCCTTAGAATTAGGTCTTGTAAAATTTTATTTTATTTTTACCTAGCAACTATTTATAGTTGGAATTACATTAGTCTAACACCTGTTTCATTAGGCTCCCCCAAGAGACGACAGATACTATTACTGTGTCTTTCAGAGTAATTTTAGCTGACAGTCTGGAGAGACTATTTATAGAATGAGTCCTGAAGAGAAGCTGAAGTTTCTTTTCCTGATAGTGCTGGAGAGAAAATAGGAAAAGACAGAAAGAAAGAGGATAGAGCAATTGTCTTTACTGGTGGAACTAGCTTAACATTTATCTTACAAATACAAAACAAAAAAGAGTGTTCTTACAAAGTATTGTAGTGAACTTTTAATTTCATGAACTGGATTTTGTGGAATTTTGTTCTCAGAAGTAAAATCATTTACTGCTACAGTGAAGGTTTGAGATAACTCTGGTGATGATAATACTCAGCTAAAATATTGTAAATATTTATCTGTCTTTATTGTTTTCATTATTAATTAATAATAGTTAATTTATTATTAAATTGCACATTCAGTAGCCTTAATGTTTATTTGACCCTAGAAGACTGAGGGATTAGATATAGAGAAGTGAGTAATGATTTTTATTGCAAGTAAATTGGATTTAAGCATGGCAGAGATGTACAAGGTCATCAGCCTCACTCTCTCCTCCAGAATCATCAGAATCTAGTGGCAAGACTTAGGTGAAGACAACTGGTGATGATCCCTGGATAATGAATTGGAGAGAAGTGAGAATAGAATTGGAGAGCCTAATTAAGGGTTTATTGTAATAGTTCAGGCAGACTTGATCAGGGCTTGTACTAGAAAAGTGGCTGCATAAGTGGAAAGAAGAGAGATAGGGGAAATGTGGACATGTCAACAAGACTAGCAACGGACAGGATATGAGAGGTAAGAAAGAGTTAAAGTGGAATGCTTACGTTACGAGAAAGCAAAATGACGTGAACTACATACCACTAAGTGATGAATTAAGGCCAATTTGTACTAATCTGAAAATGTGGCCAAACTACATTTGAAAAACTCTAGTTGCTGAAAATGAAAATTTCCTTAAAAGAGTTACAATATCCCAGGCACAAAAATATTAAAATGCATTGATACTGATCACGTAAGACTTTCTTTCTTGATAACAGAATATCACGTTTGGAATGTTTAACTTTTGCCTATGCTAAAGGAATATAGACTGTTACCTCCCACAGGCTATTTGAGAAAACAAATGAGCAGAATCCACAATCTGAGGACCTTTCTGCTTCGAAACCACTTCATGTCCCAGCTGTCCGGAGTTATTGCTTCCAAATGTGAACACTTTACCATCCTATAAGGAGCAGATCAGCTTTTGATTAGTAACAGGAAATGAAAAATTAATGAGTATAGTTCCAAACAATGGCAGATTTTGTGTACTGAACATTCAAAATCCCAGCAAATGCCTAAATGACTAGCTCCAAGAGTGTTTCATTCTATTGTTCTTCTAAACTTCTCTTTAGAAGACTTCACGAGTTAAAAAGGATGCTTGTCACTGAAGAAAAATGTACCTATCAGCTTTGTAAACTTTAAGGAAAGCTTTTGAAATCAAATCATAATATAAAGATCTTTTAAAAAAAATATATTTGAAATTCCATAAACAACTTTCAAACAATATAATCAATTCTCAGTTTAAATGTAGGATCCATTTTCATTAGACTGGTAGGGAAATTAGGGGGAAAAGGGAAGAAGAAAGGAAAGGTGGGAAGGAGTCTCAAAAGCTTGGGAATACTATTTGATGATGGATAGAATCTAGATAAAGCATGAAGGGGAAGCTGGATGGCTATTTTCCAAAATGTAAAAAAGAAAGATTCCTGTTTGAGATATTGGTTGGGCCTCTAAGGTGGGAACTGACAAACTGTGGCCCAGAAAAATGGAAAAACAATTCTTAGCTCATGGGCCCAACAAAAATAGGTAGTGTGGGTTGCAGTTTGCTGGTTCCCATTCAAAAGTCCTTTCCAACCTTGAGATTCTTTGATGCTGCTGCTCCATTTGCAAGTTAGGGCTCCATGTCAAATCAAATGAAATAATGGATTGATACCTCTACCAGTCCAAAAGACTTAGAGTCTGGTTAAACCTGAGTTCAAATTTTACCTCCACCACTTACTGACTGTGCAAAATTGGACAAGTCACTTAGACCCTGTGGTTCTCAGTTTCTTCACTGGTAAAAGGAAATGAGAATAATGATAGTATCCATACTTGAATGATTATTGAGAATTATAGGATCTTTTTCCTTGAACTTATTTTAAAAAATAAGCATTTATTTTCCATTCCTTATGCTTCTCCTTCGCTCAATATTGGACAAGATTTTAAAAAACCACTACAAACAATTATGTATAGAAAAAAACAAATTTCCAGATAAACAATGTCCAAAAATATATGTCTACATCTTGTGTCCCTCATGTCTATGATAGGAGATGGTTAATAAGCTCCATTTTTGGCCCTCTGGGATCTTTATTTGTTATTACATTGGTGTTCAAAGATCTTTCAAATATTTCTTTATAATGCTGCTACTATAGAATAATTATTCTCCTACTTCCCCTAACTTTTCTCTGTATCAGTTCATAGTGGTCTTCCTCAATGGAAAAGCCTGTTAACAATTACATATAAAAATGTCAGCTTTTGTTTTAGAAAGATCTCTTTTTACCATGATAGGGAAAGTCCATTTCTTCCTATGATTTCAAGGAAAATATTGAATGAAGAAATAGTAGGATGTATGGGGTTTTTGTCAAACCCCTTTTCCATCATCTATTGATGTAATCATGTGGTTTTTCCTTATGTTATTAACATGTTCAATTATGTTTTTGTCTTCCATATGTTATTCCAACCCTGTATTCCTGGTACAAATTTCACATGGTGATAGTGTATAATTTCTCTACTATGTTGCTGTAGAATGCTTAATATCTTATTTAAAATTTTGTCTAAATATCTGTTAAGGATATCAGTACACAGTTTTCTCTCTCTGTTTCATCTCTACTTGGTTTAGCAATTAAGACCATATTTGCATCACAGAATGAGATTGTAAAGGTCTCTTCTTTTTCTATTTTGCAAAATGTTTCTACAATATTGAAATTTCCTCAAAATTTTTCTTTGTGAGTTCACTTATGGTTTGATAAGTTTATTTTTGCAATTATAATAACAGCAGTTGGCATCTGTGTAGTACTTTAAAGTTTTCTGTTATTTAAGTGATCACTTCTTTTGTTAATCTGAGCATTTTATATTTTTGTAAGAATTTATCAATTTTGTTTAAGTCATCATTGTTAACATATAATCAGGCAATATAGTTCCTATTGTTGCCTTTATTTCTTCAATTGTAGTGAATTCTTCTTTTTAATTTTTGATATGAATAATTTGAGTTTCACCTCTATTTGAAAAAAAATCATATTAATTATTTATCTATTTCATTAGTTTCCCACAGCTTATAGTTTTATTTATGAATTCATTGGATTGTTTTGCTTTTAATTTTATTAATCTCTTCTTTGATTTTTTGGAATTTCTACTTTGTTGCTTCATTAAGAGGGCTGATTTGTTTTCTAGTGGTTTTTTTTCTTTCTTTCTGTGTGTGTGTGCCCAATCCATTGATTTGTTCTTTTTCTTTTGTAAGCAAAATAATTTGAAGACATAAATGATCTCTAAGGATTACTTTAGCTGAATTCCATAAGTTCTGATATGTTACCTCATTATTGTAATTTTCCTTGATGACATTTTCTACTGTTTTTATATTCCGTACTTTGATTCAACCCATTTTTTTAGAATTAAGTTAGTCACTAAATTAATAATTTTAAATTCTTTTTTCAATGAACCTTTATTAAACACATTTTATTGCATTGTTTTCAGTAAATAATGTATTAAAAATTTCTACATATCTATATTTTTGGATGAAGTCTTTATTCTTTAATACTTGGTCAATTTTTGTAAAAGTAACATAACTAGCTAAAAAATATATAAACTCTTTTCTACTCCCATTTAGTAAACAATAGAAATCTATCACTTCTAATTTTCCAAAGTTCTAAGTTCTTTTAAGTGATTGAGTCTTGAACTTCTTTGTTGTTCATCTTTTTTGTTAGATTTATCTAGGTCTAAAAAGAGTATATTGAAGTCCCCCACTTTGAACTTTGACACAAGATCACTGAGTTTTAGAGCTGGATGCAACTTTATAGATAATCATCTAATCTAACTTCCTCATTAGAACTGAGGAGATTATGGCCCAGAAAGGTTAAGTGACTTGTCTCCAGTCACACAGATTATTCTCCTGGTGTCTGAACAGAGAACAGAATACTTATCTTTTGACTTCCAAACCACAATACTCTCCAGATATTTTTTCTCCTTTCCTTTTAAACACAACAATACTCAGGACACATACACACTTTTTTATATTTCTAAGAAGCCTAAGTTTGTTATTACCTGGGTGAGGACAGCTGTATGTTCATCCCCACAGCTGATGTATGTCACATCAAGACTCTTAAGTATACCAATAGAACAAGGTTTGTAGATTTGCTCTATTGAAGGAAAAAAAAAGAATTTCTATTATACATTTTAAAAAACCTCAGGTTTCATCTTTGTTAATAAAATCTTCAAGCAGAGAAGCAAGGTGTCAAAGGAAAGAAAAAAATTGTCCATTGACATCTCTGATTAGGAGACCTATCATATGCATCCAAAACTCAATCTTTACTGACTTCAAAACAACCAAGAATTAGCTTTCAAACTAGCCTTCTAAAAGTTTATACAACGTCAGTATGGTTAGAGTGCTATTGGAAAACAAATATTCAATTTGGGGAAGTTTCCAACTGTAACTACTTGGGAAACTCTTTAAGGTTTTCAAAAGATTCCTGAAAGAATTGTATAAGGGCTCATGAGGGTCAGATTTGACAATTACTCTATCCCATCTAAAGCAAGTGACACAATCATATATCAGTTGTTCACTAGGTATAATTAATCATAGGCCTTAGGCTCAGTAAAAAAACACTTCATCAATTTAGGTGGTGTTGAAAGCCATTGGATACACTAAAGTGATGTTACACAGGAAACCTGTTCAGATTAGTTAAGGGAAATGATAATGTCTTGTGGAACTTTTATAAAACCATCACACTAATTAAAATTTTAACATGTAGAAGTTTCCAGTCAAGGCTATCTGAGAAGGAATTGCTTAGAGCCAAGGACAGTGCCTTGGCCACAATGATGTAAGTCTCTGCCTCCCCATCTCCCCTAGACAGAAAGAGAATTTCATGAACTTTGAAGAGTTTTGTGGATTTCTAATCTTTGCATTGGCACCTGAGCAGCATTATCAGCTGGAACAGCTGACAACACAGCACGTTGAGAACCAAGGAGAGATTGGATGAGATGAAGAAAGGCAGATTCAGGACACTACAAGAATCCAGAAAAACTACACCAGCAAGAGGACTTCTAGGGGCTGTGAATTATCTCCCTTTGTTACACATGAAATCATCTTAAGCCCACTTTCCCTTCAATTCTAATGGGAGAGTATGTCACAAATTCATTTTTAGGGAGAGATGTTTCATCTTCCTGTCAACTAAAAAATTAATCAAAACAATTAATGACTTCCATGAAGTTGTGAAACATTCCTGAGGGAGTGGAGCCAAGATGGCAAATTAGAGGCAGCCACCCAGCCAACACTCCCCTCCAAACAACTTTAAAATAATGCTTCAAATTCCAGAGAAGCATAACTAACAAAAGTTGAGGAGAGACATTTTTCCAGCCTAAGACAACTTAGGAGGTTGACAGGAGAGGTCTGTGACATTGAGGTAGGGGCTGGCCCACCTGGTTGCAGCACCAATGGTGGGCCTTTGAAGTGGATGCAACTGCTGCAGAAGCAACTTTAGGAGCTGTCAGCCCAGAAATGATAAGAGGGTCAGAAAGAGATTATGTAGCACCCTTTGCTGGCACTGGGTAGAAATGGCATTGACTGGAAACTCTATTGCCCATATGTAGTTCTGGGTAGCAGCTCCATTTCAGAGAAGAGCACTTGTGGTCAGTCATAAGAGAGCAGGGGCTTTGGTTGCAATTCCAGGGACAAGAGCAATGCTTATGCTTGCAATTGAATGGGACCAAGGACCATTCCTCGGTTAATAGCAGAGTGCAGACCAGGAGAGCAGTGAAAACACCTATTCTCAGATCCTAAGTAACACTTTTTCCCCAAATAACACCTTGGAAACACTAAAAAAAAAACCCTGCAGCTCCCCCAAATTAACTCTGAAAACAGCAGCAGGAAAAATCCTGAAGCTTGGGATAGTGCCTCCTCACCCTCATCCCCAAGTGAATGGAAACCAAATTTAACATAAAGTACAAAGTCAAGAAATAGGCTGGTAAAATGAGCAAACAACAACAAAAAAGAACTTCACTATAAAATCTACTATGAAGGCAGAGAAGACTAAGACATGAATTCAAAAGAAGACAATATTGTGAAAATACATACAATCAAAGCCTTAAAGAAAAAGGCTAATTGGACAAAAAGCCTAACAAGAATTCCTGAAAGACTTAAAGAAAGAGATAAAAAGAATAGAAGAAAAATTGGGAAGAGAAGTAAGAAAAATACAGGAAAATTATGAAAAGAGAATGAATAACTTGGTAAATAAGGCACATACACAAAAATACTGAAGAAAATAACATCTTAAAAAATAAAATTGGCCCAATGGTAAAAGAGGGACAAGAATTTACTGAAGAAAAGACCTCCTTACAAAGCAAAATTGGCCAAATGGAAAAAGAGGTAGAAAAACTCACTGAAGAATTGGGCAAGTGGCAACTAATGATTCCACGAGACATCAAGAAATAATAAAACAAAGTCAAAAGAATGAAAAAATAGAAGAAAGTGGAAAACAGATGGAGAAGAAATAATGTAAGGATTATTGGACTACCTGAAAGACATTTTTTTAAGAGCCTAGAAATAATATTTCAGGAAATTGCAAAGGAAAAGTGCCCCAATGTTTCAGAATCAGAAAACAGGAATTAAAAGAGCCCACCAACTGCCTCATGAAAGAAATCCTCATTCCAAGTTTCTTCCATACCTGGACTTTCTATTGAAAGATCCTTTATAAAGCTGACCTCTCACCTTGAAAAGACAATGTCTTATTAGAGAGACAAAAATATTTTATTACCTGATGCATTTTTGCCACAGAAGGCCAGTTGGCCTACATTGTTCCTTCCCCAGCCATATGAAGTACCAGAAAGAGAGAGGGCAAAGCTGTGAGCTCCTCCTGCTGCAACTTGAGCCAGAGGAATACCTTTAAGAGAATTCACCAACTGAGGTCTGGCTTGGTAGGGGAAATTTTCTCCCAGGCCTAGTTGGCCATAATTGTTCTTTCCCCATGAAAATACTGCGCCATCTGCAAACACATACACACAAAAGAAATAGTTTCAGAATTTTGAGTTTCAGCTATGCTACAATATTAAAATTGACCATGAAGAATCTCAAAATACTATATACTTTTAAGACCATGATAACAACTTAGGGAGTTGACATAAATGGAGGTAGAGTGAAGGAACATAACATAACTATTTTCTTTGCACTCTGAAACTGAGATGAATTTTTTTTTCCTTCTAGTGATGTAATGATTAGTTTTAGATGAATTTTATTTTGTGCGTAGGATTTCATTAGTATAGGGAACTTGCAGAATAGAAACATCCTCAACTGGTGTAGCTTGGCAACTCATTTGTAGCTTATCTAGTCCTGGAGCTCTCAAAGCTGAGAGCATTGAGAGGCTAAGTGATATGAAATGATTAAAAGTATCAAGGTAACTTGGATCTAGAATTCAGTCAAGGACCCAGGTTCAAATCTTGCCTCTGATGCTCACTACCCATGTAACCTCGGCTCACGTAAGCTCTCTCAACCTGACTTTCTTCACATGCAAAATAAGGGATTGGACGAGACATTCTTTAAGGTCCATAGACCTCTTTTAGTACATATCACAAGCCAGATTTGATTACAGGTCTTTCTGATTCCAAGACCAAGATCTTACCATTGGGATGACTACTTTGCCAAAAATTAAAGTCATAAATCTACTTATTTGATTTATGATTCATAAGTCATAAATTTGATTTATAACACTTTGTAATATTTTGGAGAATTACCAATATTTTCCAGACTAAAAAAGTTAGTTATGATTAACATATCTTAACAGAATCTTTAGCTCATAATCTGGTATTGATTTGAACAGTTCTACTTATTGCTTGCAAAATGCAGCAATCCTCCTTTGAGGGGCTCATGGTGCAGTCATACTGTATCATTACTCCAGTCTAGAGATCTGTTCAGGTTATTAGAGAATGGTTCATGATAGCCCAGAATAAGGAATCAGAAACCTATCTCTGGTCCTAAAGAGGTTGCCTTACGAAGAGCCAATGATGGACAGAAAAATCAGAGTTGATGATTTTTCAGTCTTATTATAGAAGCAATAAAAATCAAATAGGGTTCCACAATGACTCAAAATATGCAAGCAAATGTTAGCATGTTTTCTCTTCCTAAGCGTTCTAGAAATAACACTACCCCCTCTTGCAGTTTCCATATATTCTCTACATTCTCCCTGCTATAGAATATTTTCCCTCTATTGAATGTAAGCTCCTTGAGGTGAGTAACTATTTCATTTTTGTTTTTTGCATCTCCAATGACTAGTACAGTGCTTGGTATATAGCATATATATATATATATATGTATATATATATATATATATATATATATATATATATATATACATATATATATATATGTAACATATAGATAATATATGCTCATTGACTGATGCATTAGAAATGCCAGTTCAATAATCTGCAAAGTGGCTGCTTTTCCCAGTGTGTTCAAGTTCAGACCGAACTTCTTACCCAATGCTAAAAGATGTCTCACAGGATTGGTAAATATAACCAACTTACAGAGGACACATACTAGTTAAGGTTTAACTGTTTAGCAGAAGATTTCTTTTGAAAAACAAAATTGTGATGAAGTCATGTTACTATAGTAAAGGGGGGAAATGAATTTTTAACTATACATAACAGGAAAAAAAGATATATTTCTGTTTAATGCTAACCTTGGTGGGGGAAGAAAAAAGAAAGAAATTTATATGATAACTTTATTACATTCTTAAAAGGAATAGTAAGTCATACATAATAGATTTGCAGTTTCATGAGCACTTATCTTTTTTTTTTAAAATTAAAATTAAATAAATTAAAATTAAATTAAAAATTGTTACAGAAATTCTTTTTATTTCATACATCAAAAATAAAACAATAAATAAAAATTAATAAATGAAATTAAAATGGAATAGATCTTTTGAAATTAGTCACAACTTTCTTAATTCACTAAAAATACATATCAACACAGTAAAATATGTCAATTATCAAGCAATTTTTTTAAAAAAAGCAAGCATTTATTACAAATTAATTGTCCTGAAAGCAAAATTACCATGAAAACTTACCTTGTGCCAATGCTATGGAATGATAATGTCCACAAGAAACTTGTATTATTTTGACACTGGAAAGATCCTTAATTTCCCTTTAATAAAAAATGATGGGAAAAATATTGAAATAGTACATTAATGTAGCTCACTGGTTAAAGAGTAAAATGAATCCATAACTTAGCAATGTCCAAAAATGAATGTATTGTTCTGTTTGCTGAGTCCATTACTTTTCTGTCATGGCTAATATGTTTAATCATAAGTTTTCTAAACTCAAGGTTAGTCATTGTACTGATCAGAGTTCTTGAGTTTTTAAAAGTTCCTTTTCTTTACAGTATTGTTGTCCTTGTATAAATAGTTCTCCTGATTCTACTTACTTTACTGTCAGTATATGCAACCCAGGATTCTCTGAAATAATTTTATCTTTTACAATGGTGCAAAAATATTCCATTACATTCACATACCACAATTGTTTGACTATTCTCCAGTTTTCTAAGATACAATCTAAAGCACTACCTTAGATTTTTATTTCTCCTGAGTGTTTCTCTGTAGAGTTTGATATAGCTCTACACCAAACTCTGTGTGTATGTTTGTTCATTTTAGATAAAAGTGAGGTCAGTTTGATGGCAGTTCCTCCCATCCTTTCATCTACATTTGTATAGATGAATTCAATTAATGGGAAATAGCAGATTCCACCTCATTCTTCCTCCTTTCTACATTGGTCTAATCTTCCTGTTTCCCTCCCTTCTCTTTTCCTTCTTCAAATCCTCAATACAGAACCAATTCACACCTTCCTAAAACCTTGGTTTTTCTTATTCAACTCCCATGATGCCCTTTAAAGACATTAAGATTCTGAAGAGGGAGGGTGGAACTAAGATGGTGGAGTAGAAAGATGCATATACTCTAGCACTTCCCCCACAGCCCACAAAATACCTGTTAAAAATGACTAGAGCAGCAGAAGCCACAGAACAACAGAGAGAAAGAGGTTTCCAGCCAAAAGTAACCTGCAAGGCTGACAGGAAAGGTCTACCTCAAGGGATGCTGAGCAAAGCAGAAGCCAGCCCTAGTCATGCAGCACTGGGAGGAACAGGACCTGAACAGACCTCCAGGACAGAGTTCCTAGCAGGGAGGGTCCCAGATACCTCAACCCACAAGTGACAAAGAAAGCTCCAAAGGTCAGTGTGGGAGGGCTTTCCCAGCTGGGTGAGAGGGAAACGGGGTTCCTCCAACAATAGCCCCATGTGACGGCAGGAACAGCAGCAGCCGACTGTAGGCAGCTACTGTGGCTAGGAAATAACCTGGGTCTGTTTTCCAGGCAGCTCAGCTTAAAGCCTCTGGCAGTAGGGAGCAGCTGATCTAAACCCCAGCCCTGAGTGATGGCCCTGCCCCTGCCCAAAGCTCAGGGGAACTGAGCAGCTGAGTCTAATCTCTGGACAAAGGATTCAGAAATCAAGTAACTGGCTGGGAAAATGCCCAAAAAAGAGAAAAAAATAAGACCATAGAAGGTTACTTTTTTGGTGAATAGGTGTCTCCTCCCATCCTTTCAGATGAGGAAGAACAAAGTTTACTGTCACAGGAAGTTAAGACTCCTGTCTCCAGGGCCTCCAAAGTGAACTTAAACTGGCTCAGGCGATAGAAGAGCTTGATAAGAGAGTCAGCAGCTCACTAAAGGAGAACCAAATAAATGTTGAGGAAAATAACACCTTTAAAAAGAGGCTAAGTCAATTGGAAAAAGAGGTCCAAAAAGTCAATGAGGAGAAGGAGGCTTTAAAAAGCAGAATTAGCCAAATGGAGGAGAAGGTTCAAAAGCTCACTAAACAAAATAGTTCATTGAAAGAGAGAATTGAGTTCAGGGAAATGAATGACTATGAGATAAACCAAGCAGTTAAAAAACAAAACCAAAAGTTTGAAAAATAGAAGATAATGTGAAACATCTCATTGGAAAAACAACTGACCTGGAAAATAGATCCAGGAGAGACAATTTAAAAATTATGGGACTACCTGAAAGCCATGATCAACAAAAGAGTCTAAACATTATCTTCCATGAAATTATCAAGGAAAACTGTCCTGATATTCTAGAACCAGAGGGCAAAATAAATAATAAAAGAATCCACAGATCACCTCCTGAAAGAGACCTGAAAAGAGAAACTCCTAGGAATATTGTGGTCAAATTTCAGAGTTTCCAGGTCAAGGAGAAAATGCTACAAGCAGCTAGAAAGAAATAATTCCAGTATTATGGAAATATGATCAGGATAACACAGGATCTGGCAGCTTCAACATTAAGGGATTGAAGGGCTGGGAATAGGATATTCCAGAAGTCAAAGGAACTGGGATTAAAACCAAGAATCACCTACCCAGCAAAACTGAGTATAATTCTTCAAGGGAATAAATGGTCATTCAGTGATATAGAGGACTTTCAAGCATTCATGATGAAAAGACCAGAACTGAATAGAAAATTTGACTTTCAAACACAAGAATCAAGGGAAGCATGAAAAGATAAAACAGGAAAGAGAAAGCATAAAAGACTTTCTAAAGTTGAACTGTTTATATTCCTACATGGAAAGAAAATATTTGTAACTCTTGAGACTTTTCTCAGTATTTGGGTAGGTAGAGGGATTGTACATACACACACACACATACACACACACACACACACACACACACACATAGACAGAGAGTACAGGTTGTGTGGAATCAGAAGAGATGATATCCACAAAAAAAAAAATAAAATAAAAATTAAGGGGTAAGGGAGGAAAATACTGGGATGAGAAAGGGAGAAATGGAATGGGGCAGACTACAACTCATAAAAGAGATAAGAAAAATCTTGTTCAATGGAGGAGAAAAGCGAGAAGGGGAGAGGGGAAAAGTGAAGCTTATTCTCTTCACATATGGCTTAAGGAGGGAATAACATGCTCACTCAATTTGGTATGAAAATCTATCTTACACTACAGGAAAGTGGTGGAGGAGGCAACAAGTGGGGTGAGGGGAATGATAGAAGAGAGGGAAAATGGGAGAAGGGAGTAACTAGAAATAAACACTTTTGGGAAGGGACAAGGTCAAATGAGGGAATAAAAAAATAAAGGGGATAGAGTAGGATAGAGGGCAACATAGTATTACAGAACATGATTATTATGGAAGTCTTTTGCAAAACCACACATATTTAGTCTGTATTGAATTGCTTGCCTTCTCAGTGGGGATGGGGAGGGAGGGAGGGAGAGAAGTGGGAATTCAAAGTATTAGAACTGAATGTTGCATTGTTATTGCATATAACTGGGAAATAAGAAACACAGGTAATGGGGTATAGAAATGTATCTTGCCCTACAAGAAAAGAGAGAAGATGGGGATAAGGGAAGGGTGGGGTGTGATAGAAGGGAGGGTACATTGAGGGAAGGGGTAATCAGAATGCAAAATTAGGGGGTGGAGGGAGGGGAGAGATGGGGAGAAAAATTGGATGTTACAAAGTGATGTAAAAGCAATTAGTATTAAAACAAGTGACTGAATTAATTACCAAGACTAAATCAGGGACATGTTTTGTTGGGAGAAAAGAATTTTCGTCTAAGTTTCCTAGAGGCAGGTAATCTCAGGTAAAATTTGGTATTGATGGAAAAGTTAAGGTTTTAATGGTAAATTTGATTTTATGATTGTTATTTAATCAGGAACTAGAACATGTATAGAAAGTCATGTAAATTACTTAAGACTTGCCTCAAAAGATGTTCCTTAACCAATGTGAAATTATATCTGAAACCTGGTCATTGGAACTTACTATTTTAAGATTCTATAGGACTATTAACTGACTGTTCTTCTTAGTCTAATTCCAGGTATGGATAGCAAGAAAGGCGGTCTGAACCTCCAATCCATGATGCCAGTAAGCTTTTGAGATACTGGTATGAACTGCAAAGGTGATCTCATGGGAAGGGTGAGAGAGCAGCTGTTCAGCCTGAGCTGAGGTAGGATTCTCCTAACTCAGTTTCCCCACTGACACCTGGCAGACTTTAAGCCTGACCAAATGCAAGTTGACAATCTACTCCTGCCTGGAAATGACATGAAGTTCGGGAGATATTGTTTCCCTGCAATGTCCCTACTCTTAGTGGCAACTTCCTATATTCAAAAGGTTTGTAAGCTTAATACCAGATCCATTAAATTATAGATTGTTGGTAGGGGAACATCCGAGATTAAATCTAAAATTAAGCTATCAGGCTTAGGACTTTAGACCAACAACAATAAGTTAGGGTCCTTTAATTCTTAGTAATAGTGTGGACACAATTAGGTCAAGGGCTTGTGAAGTTACCACACATAGTTATTATTTGTGTCTCAGTTGGTTAATGTTAAAAAAAATTCACTTGTGGTCTATATTGTAAATGCTTTTAAAGAAGTATTACCTGACCAAAAGCTGGAATTGCTTTATGTGATATGAACTGTGTTAAAAATGAAAAAGAAAAAAAAATAAAGGTGATATCATTAAAAAAAAGATTCTGAAGAGAAACATTTTCTTTCCTATTAAAATGTTAGCACTACATCATTTTACAAACCCCTTCCAATTGCTCAAATAAATTTACCTATTTAGGTTTCTCTGGACTCTTGTATTTGTATTTCCAAGTTCCTCTACTCAACTCTTGTCTTTTCATCAGAAGTGTCTGAAGGTCCCCCCCCCCCCCTTAAGGTATGCTTGGCTGTAGGCTTCACTCTATTGCCTTTCGGCATACTGTATTCTTTAATCTTCTCCAGGGCATTGTGGGAGTTGAATAAGAAACACCAAGGTTTTTGGAAGGTTGTAGATTGGTTCTGTTCTGAGGGTTTTTAAGTGTTTCTGTCCTTTTTGACACAGGGATACCCTAGCTTTCCCAGCCTGGACATGCAATGGCCCACTCACAGCCCAGGCCCACCAAGACACCACATAGAAGTTGTAACCATCTGTTTCTAACATGGGCTGATTTGCCCCTCCTGGGGCAATCTATTGCTCTGCACCCCCCACCCCACCCTCACAACCCACTGACTCCTGAAGGATAGCCCTATTGGTAATTGACTTAGTGTAGACACTTGATCCTGACCACTTTGGCTAGGTGCAGCTCATGATTTTCTAGTTACAACAGCCTCATTCTTCTCCTAGGAGGAGAGATTAAAGGTATGTACCACCACTGGGTACATTTAGTGCCCCCCCCCCACACACACACATCCCTGCTGATCTTTAAGGTTCAGAATATTGGATCTTCAGGGCACTGTCTAGCATCTCAAGACAGGGAAACCTCAGGAGAAGCATTTAGGAGCTTCTGTGTCTACTTTCTCCAAGTTCTGAGTCTCATAAAATGTTTCATGTTCTGATGTTTTAGGAGTCAACTTCCTGGGAAAGTATAATAGTGGTTACAAGTTGTTTATCTTTGTTATCCTTTGCTTTTGAGTCTTTTGTGTTTTAAGAATTCTTTTGTATGTGGAGAAAATAAATAGCTCTCCTTCACCTGATCTATATTGTATATTGAGTACTTTTCTATTCTGTTTTAGGAAGACCCAGAGTATAAACCGAACCCAGGCTTTCGGTGCCTTTCCTTTGCACTTTGAGGTAGGGCCTAAAGAGTCAAAGAGCAAGGAAAAAAAGAGCCTGACCCCTCCCCAGGACTGAATCTAGTCCACATAAATGTATCCAAGAGTTAGAGGGCAACGTTAAGAGGGAGAAGGCATGTGCCTGAGATCCCAACGGGGAAGTAGTGGTTTTGTGTTGTTATAGATATCCTATGTTTTGCTTTGCCCTTGCCACTCAATATTAAGATTGATAGACTTTCCTTAAATAAATAACTAGGAGGTCCTTTCCTTCCTAGTATTAAAATTTACCTTAGAAAATTAATGAAGCAGATAATTCATGCACAATAAGACATTGGCTATTTCATTTACCCTCACAAATTATTTATGATGATATACACAGAAAGTGGAGATACAGGCTTACGATACACCCAAAGCCACATCAGAATACTTACTTTGGTATAAAACTTGGTTTGTTAATTTTTCCAATGCCCAGCTGCCCTTCAGAACCAGATCCCCACGAGAAGACCTTTCCTGTTTTGCAAACAGCCAAGGAGTGCTCTTTTCCACAGCTGACTAAAACAACCATCTGAGTTTCCAGTGTCTGAATTGGTGCTTTAGGGAGTGGAAAGGGGAAGTTACAAAATTATTCAATTTAACCACAGGTACAGTTCACTTATGACCATTGAAATGTTTTTTAAATGGACTCAAGGAATAGGGGGAAGTTCAGAAGGAAGCCCAGTCAAGCAGGACACTTTTGAAAGTATCATGGGAAATTACTATGTGCTTTTTAAAAAAGCAATGAAATGGAGATTCACAAATTCATATACAATCCTCTTTTGCAATATATGTATATAGTATATATGTATATGTGTGTGTGTGTGTGTGTGTGTGTGTGTGTGTGTGTGTATCTTTAAGGTTCAGAATACTGGATCTTCGGGGTACTTTCCAGCATCTCAAGACAGAGAAGCCTCTCAGGAGAGGCTTATATGTGTGTGTGTATACATACACACACACATACACACACACATATGCATAAGTAAATGAGTTTCTGGACAAAAAAAATTGGAATTGTATTTGAAGTGCCTATACCTCTCAGAATGACACCATTAAATAAAAAAATATGTCAAGGAACTATAAAACCATTCCATATTATTATCCTAACACAGTGCTAGCAAAGATCATCAGAATAAAATATGTAATAGAAAGTATGCCTTAGTTCATGTTATTTGAAGATTAATGTTGATTTTCTGTATTATACAAAATATTCATAAAGTACCTCACTACTTGAGAGCTGGCAATGGTGGTATATAATTCCATATTTCAAGGATATTGGTATGTTCTTTGACCAATGCATATGGCAATGCATTTTTTGAGAGAATGGCTTTCCAGAACTGCTCAGGCCAAAAAAAAAATCATTGCATGGTTACCAGCTATCAGGTTGTTAGCTAATTCTAGGTTCTGGATTAAGTGGAATTTTCTTATGTGCCCTCCTCCCAAAAAGAAAGTTTTCCCTGCAAATCCACCTAGATTATGCTTCACAATCTTTTCCCCCATGGCACTAATAATTTCTGGACCTTAAATAGTGTGAAAGTGTAATTTATTTAAGCACCCAATTCGCCTGGGTCATCAATTTACAAAAAAAAAGCCTGTTTCAAGTACGTAGTATCAATATCTGCAGCTTCCCCGCCCCGTCCCCATAAAGTCACGCCTGGAGAAATTAGTCTGTATTTGGAATTAGCTGTATTTGGAATTCTCCCTTTGATTATCGGTTTCCGCTCTGTCGTTAGGAAGATCTGTCTTAGTAAGGGAGACGATGACATCAGAAAAAAGAAAACGAAAGTGTTTCTTCCCTTGTTTTGTTTCTCTGTTTCATTTCTCAGGACCTCGGAGAAACTGAAACTAGCCTTACTCATTGGTGGCAAAAAGAGGTTCAAAGAAGATGCAGCTGTGCCGAGGTTGGAGATGGGGACGGAGCCCACCTCCGTTAATCTCGCTTGGTGACCGGGAGGATTCATTTCTCTCCTGAATTTATTTCTTCAAGCTCATCGTCATTAACTTTATTTTCGAATCTTTTTAAATGCAATTTTCAACATTTATTTTTTGAAAGATTTGAGTTCGAAATTTTTCTCCCTTCCTTCCCCTTTCTCCCCTCCCCAGTCTGATATAGGCTATACACATCACTAACTTTCCATCAGAAATTTCTTTCGCCCTAGATTCCCCCTAGGCTCCAAAACTACCGGACTCTGCCACCCCAAAGTTTTTCCCCTCTTACCTGGACTCGTGTGGTTCCGGATGTTCCTCCTGCCCAGCTGCCCCGAGGCGTTGCTCCCGCAGGACCAGACGGTGCCGTCGGACAGCAGCAGTAGCGAGTGATGCTCCCCACAAGCCGCCTGCACTAAGTGCTCGCCGCCTAGGCTGGCTCCCAGCCGGCATCTCACCGGTCCAGCCTTGGCCCTCTGCTTTGCCTCGATTCCCAGCTGGCCAAAGGAGTTATCGCCCCAACAGTAGTACATCCTGCCCCTGCCTCACAGGTCTCTGCCAAGGCGCTCCGCTACACTACTAGCTGTAGTTCGAGGACGCTTGGCATCCCCAGCTCCGCCTTCTTAAGGCGGGGATGGTTTATTGATCGCTAGGAATTTTAGAGGCTTGCAAACTGCCCGCCAACCAGTGACCAGAAAAGGAATGCCCCGTGGGGACAGTAACCTTCCCCCTTTCCTGTACAGGTGGCAGCATCGTTAGGGTGGTCTCGTGGAAGGGTCAGGCAGGAAACTTGTGTCCCAATGTCAGCCTTATCAGTCATCTGGAGTATAAGCTTGAGTTTAAGGAGGGTCTGGCCGCTGAGGGTCCTAGCCTGGGAACACAGCTGGGTAACCCCACGAGAATGTTTGCAAAGTAAGCTTGTTTCTGGAAGGTTCTGAGAATGTGGAATGGAGGGGCTCACTCTCGACTACTGAACATGCACAGGTAGTTTCCTGTCTGCTCACGGCAGGGTGAAGAAAAGACCTTTGGGTTTTCGGCTGAGCTGGACAGAGTTGTGCACACAAAATGCGCCAAGGGAGAAATTCACTCTTTCCTTCCAGCTATGTTTAGGGTTTGAGGAGGACTCTGAGAGCAGGTGGAGGTGGTGTCCATCCCCTCCACCTCCCCTCCTCACTCTGGAATGTCATTTCAGCCCTGAAACTCACACCTCAGAAGCACCCTCTTCCTCTGTGATTGGGGGATATTTCCAGAATCTCAATTTAAGGAGAATGTCCAGGTCAACGTCATTCACATGAGGCTATACTACTCTGGAGTCTCTCATTTTCCCCGTCTTCCTTCTTTGACTTTCTTTTGTCCTGGTCTTTCCCAGCTTCTGAAGAGCTGGACTGTTTCTTTGTACTTTTATTTGTATTCTGAGTGCTTAACGTAGTATAGACAAAATAAATAACAATAAATACAAGTTAACCGAGGGAACAATTAGCAGCTAGAAAGATCAGAAGACATTTCCCTCTAGTAGGAAGTGGTTTGGGGGCTCAACTTTGGAGAAAAGGAGCCAGGGGCAAAGGTGACGATGGGATGCCTTCCAGGATAGCCGATTGTGGTTTGTCCTTTATTCTTGAAGCGGACGATGACATCTGGAAGGTGATGCCGTGACTTGCAAGTGAATAGAATTTAAGTGAGGGACGTCTGTGCAAGGTCGCCAACCTCACTTCCTCCCCCAGAGCCGTATGGAAGACAGAATGTTGTATCTGAAAAAACATCCAAAAAGTTCATCTAACTAGATGGTAGATTTCATGAGGGAGAGTGGTATATAAAAAGTCTGGGAAGCTAGATTAGACCCAGACTATGAAAGGCTTTTAAATCCAGAGGAATTTGCATTTTATGCTAGGGAACCACTGGACCTAGGAGGTTCACAGGGTCAAGTCTGTGCTTTAAGAATATGAACTTTGGCAGCTAAGAAGAGGCTGCATTGGAAAAGGAAGAGATTTAAGTCAGGGAGACTGATTAGGAAGTTACTGCAATAATTCAAGTGATAAGGACTTGAACTAGAGGATGAAGATTGAGAAAAAAGTCATTGAATACAGTAATTAAGAGATCGTTAGAAATTTTGGAAAACGTTTACTTTATATAACATGCCCAGTACTCCAAATTGTTGGACCTACATGGACAGAGTCTGGATTCCCCAAATCCCCTTAAGGGTACAGAAGAACCTTGGGAGCAGGAGTGAAAATGTGACATACCTAACGTATAGACAAAGAAAAGCCACTGTAGTCAGTTGTTACACTTAGATTTCTGCTTTCCTACTTTTTAACTCCAGGGCAGCTAGGTGGCACAGTGGATAGAACACTAGACTTGGAAACAGGAAGACTCATCTTCATGAGTTCAAATCAAGCCTTAGATACTAACTGGCAAGTCACTTCACCTATTTGCCTCAGTTTCCTTATCTGTAAAATGAGCTGGAGAAGGAAATGGTAAACCTCTCCAGTATCTTCCCCCCCCCCCAAAAAAAAACCCAAATGATGGGGTCATGAGTGAGACACAAGTGAGCAAAACCAAGAGAACATTTTATACTATATGTATATATAGTATATACAATATACAGCAATATTGTTTTAAGAAGGACTTTGAGTGAATAAGTTTTTAGATTGATAAATACTCAAATTAACTATAAAAGACATGAAGAAAGATGCTATTTGCATCAAGAGAAAGAATTGATAAATAGAAGTATGTAGAGAATAATTAACTATATCTAATCATTTCTAGGGAGGGGGAGAGTTGAAGGAAAGGAAAAAGAAAAAGAAAGAAATTGACATGATAACTTTGTGGTATATTTGAAAGGAATAGTAAGTTATACATAGCAGATTTGCAGTTTCATATGCAGTCATCTTTTTTTTTAAATTATGCAATGTTATGGAAATGCTTATTACATAAATTTAAAATAAATTTTTTAAAAATGAAAATGAAGGAAAATAACAATATATTGGTTACCTAATCTTTCAGTGATTGACCTTTGTATTTCTTAATCAGTGCCAAATAGTTTTGATAATTAATACTTTGTGATATAGTTTGAAATCTGGTACTGCTATGCCCCACTTTTCACACGTTTCTGTTTCAGTATTACTCAAGATTCTTGAACTTTTGTTCCTTCAGATGAATTTCATTATTCTTTTTCTAATCCTGTAAGGTAATCCTTTGGTAGTTTTCCTTGTATGGCATTGAATAAGTAAATTAATTTAGGCAACATTTAAGTAGGTAGATTGCACAGTGGATAACCCTGGACCCAAAGTCAGGAAGCCTTAAATTCAAGTCTAGCTTTAGGCACTTAATAGCTGCGTAACCCTAGCAATTCAAAAATCAAATAAGAAAGATCAAGGAAAAACTAGGGAAAAAATTAAAACAACCCAAGAAAGTTATGAAAAGAAACTGTGAGAGATGATTTATTTTGGACCCCTACTCAAAATTGAATAAGTAGTAATTAAATAATAAGTATTTTAATTAAGTATTAGTTAATTATTTAAGTATTAATAAGTTCAGCATGATTCCATAAGAAGTAATAAATAATAATTGTCACTATATTCATTTAGTAATAAATATTTAATCAGTCATCTAATAATAGGTATAGGAATAAACAATGCATTAATTCACATTTTATATAAATCACATAGGAATATAGGTTCATACAGAAGGGCCCCTATAATAGACCTCAAACTTTACTGTGATGTTCACTACTTGTTTATCAGTTATGAAGCTTACTTGTGTAACTTCAAGAATGAAGTGAATCACAGACCTTCCTCATGGTTTGAGATGTCCTCTCCTTCCAGCTTTTTATAAGGCTTGACATCAAATTTAATATTTGAACATTCCAGAAAGGGTACACAAAATACAAAATCCTATTGATTGATAGATCTTGTTTTGCAGATCAAAAATGATGCATCAGCTAGAAATGGTATGTCAGCAGAGAGTCAAAGGTTAGATGAAGCAGGGAATATGTTTGCTGACTGATTATAAGATGGATAGGCTCCTCCTCATGTTGGGCAAGAGGAGATGATACAAGTCATATATATTTTCCAAAAGTAAATTGGAAGGATTCTCTGTACCATGCCACCCATGCTTGGTTTGTTCATGTAATCTGAGCAAAAAAGGATGGAGATACTCATATCAGTATTCTTGCAATTACACAAGTAAAATTCATAATGGGAAACAATTATTGAACATTACATTAAAGTTTGAGGCCTATTATAGGTCAAACTGTTTCATACGCACACACATCTACATTGATGTGTGTGTGTATGTGTTATCGATATTCTTAAAACTAACATCATTACTAGGGTCGTTTGAAAGAAAAGTTGGGGCTACGTTGTGTATGATGGGGCGATGCTATAAAAACAAAATTAGATAGGAAAAGGTAAAAAAGAATAATTATCTCATAAAATGGGGCATAAAAGGAAGAACGAATACAGAGGAAGCAGGTGAGAATGGAGGGCTGATAATGCTGACACCTTACTCTCATAGAATCTGGATTGAAGAGGAAACAATGTGGACATCTGGAGGGGTGTAGAATTCTTCTGGCTTTATAGTGAGGAAAAAGAACTGGGAGACAGGGACTTTTAGAAGGGTGTGTAGATTAAAATTTATGAGGGTGGGGGGAGAGAGAGGATAAAGGAGGGGCTCTTACAGGGGTAGGTAGAACAAGGAAGAAGAAGGTAAGGGGAGAAGATATGATAACAGGGATAGGATAAAGAGAGAGGCTGAGGACAATAGTGAGTAGTAATAAGAGGGAGGGAAATTCACAAATAGTTGGGTTTCTCCTTCATTCTTGAAGAGGACCATGACATCAAGATGATGACATGACTCACAGTTGACTTTGATTTGAGTGAGGGAGGGCTGTGCAAGGTCACCAACCTCACATTCTTCTTCTGAGCTATCTGGATTCAGTGCCATGATATTCATCAGGACAACTGGAGATGGCCCATAATGCAATGTGAGACCCTGGCCCTTTCAGGCTTAGGTCTTATCACAGTCTTACTTTGAGTGAGATACACCCCTTCAATGAGTAGGCCTCTTTAACTAACTCAATGGATGGTACCTTTAATAAAAGAAAAATCAAACTGGGAGGGGAAGACCCTCAGGGTTCCTGGGTAAAAGATAAACAATTATTATTTAGTTATTATATCTACTCTGTGCTAGATGGGTATCACAAATAGTAATTATAACTTTGAATAAGAATGGAATGAACTTACCTATGAAATGGGTTGGATTAAATGTGATTGGAGTGGATTAAAAATCAAAATTCAACAATATATTATTTATAAGAAACAAACCTAAGAATGAGAGACACAGAGTTAAAATGGAAGGTTGGAGTAGAATTTATTCAGCTGATGCAAAAAAGGCAGAGGGGAAGCAATTAGTGATAATGGACATCTTTGTTTCACTGCTGACCTTATTGGGAAAGCTTCTAGCTTATCCCCGTTACAAATGTTTGCTAATGGTTTTAGGTAGATACTTATTATTTTACGGAAAAATTCACTTATACCTATGCTTTTAATTTTTTTTTAATAGGAATGAGATTGTATTTTGTCAAAAGCTTTTTCTGCATCTTCATATAGTCATATGACTTGTTACTTTTGTTACTAATTAATCAATTATGTTAATAGTTTTCCTTATGTTAAACCATCCCTGCATTCCTGGTATAAATCCTACTTGGTCACCATGTATAAGCTTTGTGATGCATTGCTATAGTATCCTGGCTAGTATTTTATTTAGAATTTTTGCATCCATATTCATTAATAAAATTGGTATGTAATTTTCTTTTTCTGTTTTTGCTTTTCCTGGTTTAGGTATCAGCACATGTTTTTTCATAAAAGGAGTTTGGCAGGATCTTTTGCCTATTATTCCAAATAATTTATTTAATTTTGGAATTAGTTGATCTTTAAATGTTTGGTAGAATTCACTTGCAAATCCGTCTGGTCAGAAACAGTGATCTTTGGCCATTTACATAGGGCAAGTTGGAATTTCTACTGAGGAAGAGACAATATTGAATCCTGGAATTCTGGATTTACTGTCTTTGTACTTCCTTGGACAGCTACCTACCAGTTTAGTTTTTATTTGTAAAACTATAGAAATATATTGCTTCTAAAGAATAATGGTATTTCACTGAGCTGATCTTTGTTTTCCAGTATGCCAAATTAATCCTTTAAAAAAATTAAAACCTTCCTTAATTATTGTTTTGAAAGGGGGCTCTATTTCTGATCATCCTGAGAACTACAATGATTTTCCTTCTCTTTTCCCAATGTATGTATATATATATATATATATATATATATATATATAATGTATGTATCTTCAAGTATATGGTTCAAGTTGTTTTGTGAAGGAGATGGGTAGCATCTATTTCCTCTTTGTATTTTCATTTTAATATGATTTAAAAGTTCCTTGCTAACTAATTAAAACAATTCTATATGTGAAATATATGTTAAATTCTATATATGAAATGGGCAGGTAAGTGGCATAGTGTATAGAGCACTGAGCCTGGAATTAGGAAAACTTGAGCTCATAACTGGCCTTAGACACTTAATAGCTGTGTGATCCTGGGCAAATCACTTTACTTTCCTCATCTATAAAAATAAGCTGAAGAAGACAATGGTAAACCCTTCCAATATATTTGCCAAGAAAACCCCAAATAGGGCCATGAAGAGTCAGACAAGACTAAAAATGACTGAACAACAAAAATATGTGAAATTCTCAACCCAACTTGAGATCTTAAAGACAGCTACTAAAAATAATGACTAGAACACATTCAAAGTAAAGGGCTTCGAATGTGATATTTCAGAGGTCAAAGGAACTGGAACTGAAACCAAGAAGCACCTACCCAGCAAATCTGAGTATAATACTTCAAGAGAATAAATAGTCATGCAATGATACAAATGACTTTCAATCATTCATGTTGAGGAAAAGACCAGATCTGTATAGAAAAAAATTGACTTCCCAAGACAAGAATCAAGAGAAGCATGAAAAGATAAACAGGAAAGAAAAATCATAAAAGACTCTCTAAAGCTGAATTGTTTACATTACTATATGGAAAGAAAATATTTTTAACTCTTGAATCTTTTCTCAGTATTTGGGTAGATGGAGAGATTGTACATACACACACACACACACACACACATACACATAGACAGAGAGTACAGGATGTGCTATATCAGAAGAGATGATATCCACACAAAAAATAAAACAAAATAAAATAAAAATTAAGGGGTGAAGGAGGAAAATTCCGGGAAGAGAAATGGAGAAATGGAATAGGGCAGGCAATACCTCATAAAAGAGATAAGAAAAATCTTATTCAGTGGAGGAGAAAAGGAAGAAGGGGAGAGGGGAAACATGAAGCTACTCTCTCCACATGTGGCTGAAGGAGGGAATAACATGCTCACTAAATTTGATATGAAAATTTATATCTCACCACAGGAAAGTAGGAGAGAAAGCAACAAGTGGGGTGAAGGGAATGTTAGAAGGGAGGGCAAATGGGAAAAGGGAGTCACTAGAAATAAACACTTTCAAGAAGGGACAAGGTCAATTGTAGGGAAAAAAATTAAGGGGGATAGAGTAGGACAGAGGGTAATATAATTAGTATTACATAACGTGATTATTATGGAAGTCTTTTGCAAAAGAACACATATTTATTCTGTATTGAATTGCTTCCTTTCTCAGTGGGGCTGGGGAAGGAGGGGGGGAGGGAGAGAAGTTGGAATTCAAAGTATTAGAAACGAATGTTGAGAATTTTTATTGCATATAATTGGGAAATAAGAAAACTAAGTTAGACACTATAAAATACATGGGAGTCCACCTGCCAAAACAAACCCAGTAATTATATAAACGCAAACACTTTTCACACAAAGAAAGTCAGATCTAAGTAAGTGTAAAAACGTCAGTTGCTCATGAGTAGGATGAGTCATTATCATAAAATGATGGTTTTACCGAAATTTATTTACTCATTCAGTGCCATACCAATCAAACTATCAGATAATTATTTTGTTGAACTAGGAAAAATAATGTCAAAATTTTTCTGGAAGAACAAAAGGTCTAGAATATCAAGGCAACTAAAGAAAACAAATGCTAGGGAAGGTGTCATAGCTCTATCAGACCTCAACTTGTATTATAAAGCAGTAATTATCAAAATCACTTGGTACTGGCTAAGAAATAGAAGGCTAGATCAGTGGAATAGTTTAGGTACTCAAGAAACAATAGTCAATGAGTACAGCAATCTACTGTTTAATAAACCCAAGAACCCCAGCTTCTGGAATAAGAACTAACTGTTTGACAAAATTGCTGGGGAAAATTGAAAAAATAGTCATTCAATGAAATAGAGGACTTTCAAGAATTCTTCAGAGCTGAAGAGAAAATTTGACTTTCAAACTCAAGAATCAAGAGAAGCATGAAAAGGTAAACAGGAAAGAGAAATCATAAGGGACTTACTAAAGTTTAACTGTTTACATTCTCACATGGAACGATAATATTTGTAACTCCTGAAACTTTTTTTTTTCTGTTTACTGTTTTCACCAAGTTTCCTTAAGAAATTCAGCACTCAAATATTAAGGCAAGCTACAGAACAAATTTATGCAATAGAACTTCAGCATTTGCAAAATTAAATTATGATACACAAGTTATGTATCAAAATCCACCACAAATTGAGGAATCCGAATACAGGGTTGTGTGTGTGTGTGTGTGTGTGTGTGTGTGTGTGTGTGTGTGTGTGTGTGTGTGTTTTGAAACTAGCCTCAGAGTCAGAAGTCTGATTCTAAGAAGACCTGGGGCCAGCCAAGTTTGGGGCCTGTGGCTTCCTAGCTGTGACCTCACTTCATCTCAGTAAGTTTCAGTTTCCTCATATGTAAATGAGCTAATTTGTAAAATTACCTAATCTGTACAATAGCATTCATAGAACTGCGAAAGCTATGAGACCTTACAGAAGACATTATAGTTGTAACATCCTAGGAATCCAGAAAGCACTAGGGAATGGATCCTGGTGGATCCATTACTGGTTGATATGAGTTATCATCAGGGATTCACAGAATTTCAGAGTTGGAAGGGACCTCAGTGGCCATGTAGTCCAAATCATATTTGAAAGTAATCCCCACTATAACATGTTTCATAAATGACCATTAATTCTCCTCATTTGAACCTTCAGTGATGAGGAAATTACAATCTCATTCCACTTTTGGACAGTTCTAATTATTAGGAAGTTTTGGGTTTTTTTTCTGACTTCACACCACAGTTTTTCTTTCTGAAATTTCCAGCAAGTAATTCTACTCTCTGGAGCCAAAGAGAGTAAGTTTAATGTTTCTTTCACATGACATAGCATTTCACATACTTGCAAATAGCTACCAGTTTCCTCTAAGTCTTCTCTTTAACCTGAGTTCAAATCTCACCTCAGACACTTGACACTCAATAGCTGTGTGACCTTGGGCAAGTCACTTAACCCCAATTGCCTCATCCTGGGTCATCTCCAGTTATCCTGATGAATATCAGGTCATTGGATTCAGATGGCTCTGGAGGAGAAGTGAGGCTGGTGACCTGCATAGCCTTCCCTCACTCAAAACAAAGTCAAGTGCAAGTTATGTCATCACTTCTCTGATGGTATGGTCTTCTTTAGCAACAAAGGACAAACACACACAAAAGAAATTTGAACTCAGACTGCTTACAGTTGGTTTACTCATTAGGTAAACTTAATCTGTAAAAATCATCTATGCATGTGGATCACAGAGTGGACAATAAAATGCAGCGTATTTAATACTTAAGAAGCTAACTTTCTAATGTAGTTTTATAACTATCAAAATAGGCACACCAATTAACCATTCAGTCATAGTTTAATGAACTGGTGAAAGAACACAAGAGTACATTTAATTTCAAAGACATAAGGTATTTAAATATTTTTACTTTTAGTATGTGTCAAAATAGAATGGTTTCACTATACAAAACATATCTGACAGATAATATTTTGGCAGCACATTCAATAAGCAAAGAAGCTATTAAATTTACATTAAGTTACACCTGTACAATCTTCATTTAAATAGGAAGCACATACTGCTAGAACATAAATAATAATCTAATTTCACATGAATATACACTAGATTGAAGTCAGGCACACTCACATAGTTTCTGCCTATATGAAAATTCACAGTTGTAAGAAAACATCACTAGGCCACCCCCATTAATTTTGCTAGTGTAGGTGTCCCCATGGCACACTTTCAAGTCACAGATTTTGAAGCCTATTAAGTTACTTTGTCCATCAGGATCAGTCAAAGCCACATCTTTATATTTAACACTAAAGGTTTGAAAAATATAAATAAAAAGTCTCTTAGATTAGCTGGTTAACTCAGCATTTTAAAAATACCTGTGAGAAGCACAGGAAATCCTAGCTCAGAGCAGCAACACACACCTATCCCTTTGCTGGATCTACATAATTACCCTTCATTCCTCAGTGAACTCAGCCCTTGGGGCTGGTTTCACAACACTGTCTACAATACCTGGATTTTAAAATAAGTCAGCTCTCAATTGTCAGGACAGTACCTTGCAATGCATGTAATAAGCACTTCATAAATACTTTAATGATACATCTGTGTTAACAGGGACAGGGACACTAATGTGAATAATTCAAAATAGCAAAGAAACCAAAATTCTTTGGAATGCCATTTTGATATTTTAATAGATTTTTCTGATATTCTGAGTAATCATTTTATGGTGTAGTTTTAATATCTTTGTTTAGAGACTTGACTCAGAAAGAGCAAGGAAGCTACTTAGGTTCCTCAACTTGTGTCTCTGTGCTTCCGATGAGTGTCAGAGAGAGACAGCACAGGGCCTGAGTTCTGGCCTCTCTCACATATCTTCCTTGGAAAGAGGGGTTTCATTTAAGTAGTTTTTCTTAATGAATAAGGAGACCTAACTAAAAACTTCCTTTTCTTCAGATTGAACTACTGCAGGCCGAAATAAAGCCTTTCAAAACTTATGGAAAATAATTATTCTGGAAAACTTTAAGTGAAGGGAATTTGCAATGCCAATGGCTTTTTGGTTTTCTGGTAATCTTTTCGATCCCTTTTCACCCTAATTTTCATCACATTTCCTGATGTTTTACAACACTATTTTTTTAATATTCTACACAATAAATTACATTTTAAAATGTTTTTAACACCTAACAAGATATCAATATATTAGTCTATCTTCAACATTTTGGTTGGGTCTCTTATTTTTCAAAATCTATTAACTTTCACAAATTATTTCCAAATACTATTAACACTTAAATGGCTCATGAAAGAGATCCTCTACCTTCCCATTTCTAATCCCATATGGTGAGTGATCCCTGGCTCTGGATTATAAACCCAAACAGAAAATCATATTGAAAGTTTAACCCAAATCAGTGAAGAGCCATACTGGATTTTGTTCCCTTTCAATGACCTAGTGTTATTTTAAATATTTTACATTCACACACTTCTACTTAGAGAAAAAGACATGAACAACATCTTCTCAGAAACATACTATGCAGAAATCACCTATTGAGACAACCATGCTCCCTCACTATCATTTTCAAATTTATTTCTATCTGCTCATTTTACTTACCAAAAGACAGCAAAAGAGAAAAAAAAGCCATAAATTTACATCAGCAAATCACATAGTAAACAGGACTTTAGGCAGAACGTTTTAATGATTTATGCTTTAGACTAAGACTCCAACTTTAATTTAGAAAAGAACAAAAGCAAACCACCATTAGGTAGCCTCATAATTATGAGGTCATCACTTTTTTACCCACAAAAATTATGCACAATATAAAAACTAACATATAAATGTTGCATACATAAAACACTTAAGAGACAGAAGCAAAAGAACTTTATATTCAGTACTTCACACCTTCAGCACTTCTTTTTATATTATTCTGGCAAAAGGACCTTTTCATGAGTAGTTTACTTTCCTAGATTAGATGAGAAACATATACTGTGCATCTTCCTCACTGATATGAAAGAGAATGAATGGTTATATAAGATCCATGTTAGAGAAACACAGGACCAGGCAGGAGACAAGATGGCAGAGAAAAGGCAGCGTCTCACCTGAGCTCTCCCAAAAATCCTTCTGAACACCTTTAAGTAAGGCCATAAAACAATCTGTGAAGTGATAGAACTCACAAAAAGATGGGATAAAATATTTTTTCAGCCAAAGACAACTATAGAAGGTTGGCAGGAAAGGTCTGTTGCATTTGGGTGAAAGTGGAGCACAGGACATGCCAGTGTAAATCATGCCCCAGCAAACCAGGAGCAGGCCTTGGGAGCCATTGAATCAGTGCCAGCAGTGGCTACTTCTGGACTCTTAGCCCACAGGTGGTAAGTGGGTAGAACCGATCAGGAGATTATGGGTCTCTGCTGGCACTGGGGGTGGGACTGTTGCTTTGACCATACTCAGATCTGGGACACAGTCCTGATGGAAGTCCCAGGGTGAGAAAAAGCACTAGCACACCAGAGTTGCAGCTGCAGGGGAGCAGGGACCCTCATCACAGTTCAAGGGCAGAAAATAGCGCTTGTGGTCACTCAGAACAAAGCACAGGCCAGGAGAGTAGTAAATACACCTCTCCTTAGATAGTACTACCTTGGAAGAACTAAAAAATTATAGGTCCCTAGAAGTATCTCTGAAAACAGCAGCACAAAACCCCTGAAGCTTGGGACAGTACGCCCTCTACTCTGGAAACTGAGCCCCACTTTCACAAAGAGTTAAAAGTTAATTAATTGGCTGGGAAAAAGAACAAACAGAAAAAAAATCTGACCATAGAAGTTACTATGATGACAAGGAAGATCAAAACATACTCAGAAGAAGATAAAGTCAAAACTCCAACATCCAAAGCCTCCAAAAAAAAAAAATATGAATTGATTTCAGGGCATGGAAGAGTTGAAAAAGGATTTCAAAATCAAGTAAGAGAGGTAAAGGCAAAATAGGAAAGAGAAATGAGAGTGATGCAAGAAAAATGAGTCAACAGTTTGGTGAAGGAGACACCAAAAATACTAAAGAAAACACCTTAAGAACAGATTAGGTAAATGGTAAAAGAGGTATAAAAAGCCAATGAGGAGACAAATGCCTTGAAAAGTAGAATTGGCCAGATGGAAAAAGAAGAACAATAATTCACTAAAGAAAAAAAACTTTTTAAAAAGTAGTATTGGTCAAATGGAAAAGGAGATACAAATGCTCACTGAAGAAAATAATTCCTTACAAATTAGAACTGAGAAAATGGAAGCTGATGACTTTATGAGAGATCAAGAAACAATAAGACAAAACCAAAAGAATAAAAAAATAGAAGACAAAATATCACACTCGAAAAAGAACTGACCTGGAAAATAGATTGAGATCATTTAAAAATTATTGGACTACCTGAAAGCCATGATCAAAGAATAAGCCTAGACATAATCTTTCAAGAAATTATCAAGGAAAACTGTCCTGATACTCTAGAACCAAAGGGTAAAACAGAAATTGAAAGAATCCAACAATTATCTCCTAAAAGAGATCTCAAAATGAAAACTCCTAGGAATATTATAATCAAATTTCAGAGTTTCCAGCTCAAGGAGTAAATATTTCAAGCAGAAAGAAACAGATTGTGAAGCCACAGTCAGGATAACACAGGATTTAGCACTTTCTACATTAAAGGAACAAAGGGCTTAGCGCATGGTATTCTGGAGGGCAAAGGAGTTAGGATTACAACCAAGAATGGCTTACCCAGAAAAACTGAGCATAATCCTTTAGGGGAAAAAATGGATATTCAATGAAATAGAGGACTCAAGAATTCTTGATGAAAAGTCTAGAGATGAATAGAAAATTTGATTTTCAAATACAAAACTCAAGAGAAACATAAAAAGCTAAACAGGAAAGGGAAATCATAAGGGACTTTATAAAGTTAATCTGTTTACATTCCTACATTAGAAGATGATATTTGTGACTCATAAAAACTTTCTCATTATTAGGGCACTTAGGTAGTATTTAGACAGAGGGCACAGATGTGAGTTGAATATGATGGGATGATATCTAAAAAAATAAAACTAAAGGGTGAGAAAGAAGAATGCTCTGAGGGAAAGAGAGGGAAAGAATGGGGTAAATTATCTCACATGAAAGAGGCAAGAAAACACTTTTACAGGGAAGGGGCAGATGGAGAAGGCAGAGGGGAGTGAGTGAATTTTACCCTCATGGCTCAGAGAGGGAATAACATACACACTCAATTGGGTACAGAAATCAATCTTATCCTCCATGAGAATAGAAGATGAAGGATATAAGAGAAAGGGGTGGGGGTGATAGAAGGGAGGACAGACTGGGAGAGGTAGGAATCAGAAACAAAACACTTTTGAGGAGGCATAGGGTGAAGAAAGAAAGAGGATAGAATACACAGGGAGGGAGAATATAGGAAAGGCCTCACTTCTCAAATATATAGAGAACCGAGTCAAATTTATAAATATAGGAGCCATTTCCCAATTGATATATGATCAAGATAAATGAAATTTTCAGATGAAATCAAAGTTATCTATAGCCATATGAGATTGTGCTCTAAACTGCTATTTATTAGAAGCATGCTAATTGAAATAATTCTGAGGAACTACCTCATACATTGGCTAATAGGACAGAAAAGAATGACAAATGTTGGAGGGGATGAGGGAAAAATGAGACATTAATGCACTGTTGGTGGAGTTGTGAACTCATTCAACCATTCTTTAGAACAATCTGGAACTATGCTCAAAGGACAATATAACTGTATATACCCTTTGACCTAGCTGTGCCTCTACTACTAGGTCTATATCCAAAAAGAGATAAAAAATAAAGGGGAAAAGGACCTATCTGTACTGAAATATTTATATCAGCTCTTTTCTGGTGGTGGGGAGTTGGAAATTGGGAGGATGCCCATCAATTGGGGAATGGCTGAACAAATTGTGCTATGTGATTGTGATAGAATACTGTTGTGCTATAAGAAATGATGAGCAGGATGCTCTCAGAAAAACCTGGAAAAGCTTATATGAGCTGATGCAAAGTGAAATGCACTGTGTACAAACTAACAGCAATATTGTGAGATGATCAGCTGTGAAAGACTTAGCTGTTCTCAGCAATACAATGATTCAAAGGACTTATGATGAAAAATGCTATCTATCCCCTGACAGAGAACTGGTAATATCTGAATACAGATTGAAACATATGTTTTTTTACTGGCTTTATTTTTCTTGAGAGTTTTTTTGGGGGGCAGGGTCTAGCTTTCTTTTACAACATGACTGATATGGAAATATGTTTTGCATGTCTACACTTGTATAACCCATATTGAGTTATTTGCCTTCTCAATGAGAGTGATAGGTAGGGAGGGAGAGAATTTGGAACTCAAAAGTTTTTAAAACAAATACTAAAAACTGTGTTTGCATGTAATTGAGGAAAATAAAACACTAAATAAATTTTAAAAAAAAACAGGTCCACTGTTCATAAAGATGTAACTGCTTATAATATCATAGTTTAGAAATATCCCATTCCTTTCAATTTGAATCATTTTTAATGTGAATAATTTTAATTTTTTTCAGTTCCAATAGTCAGCTAGTTATTGGGCCAGAATTTTAAAAAGCAATTGTGAGAAGGTCTAGATTTTCTGCATTAATCGTAATCAATATTTTGTAATTAGTGGAGTATGTAAAAAAGCAACATGTATACATGCCATTGTTTATTTGTTAAAATACACACACATACATACATACACACAGATGCACACACCCCAGAAACCAAGAATCCATCCAAATAAACAAAGAGATGTGATAAAATTAGATTTCATCTTGTGCAGAAAAAAATCATCATTGAAAACCACGAGCTGCCTAGTAGTCTGAAAAATAAATAAAATGATTAACAGATCAAACCCTTTCCTGTTTTGTTTTGTTTTTTTTAAATGAGATCCTTTCACTCATCGTACGCATGGACTCACAGATGTTTGATTACCCATACTGTTATGCCAAACAAGTTGAGTTAGAGCTTACAGGTGATAGCCATGATACTTATGAACAATACATGGAAATGGATAATAAATTTATTGAGTCACAAGATGATCCTGGTACCAGTTTGGTTTTTTTTTAATGTCATTCAGTTTCCTATTATGTTCAGTAGACATCAATCACAGACAAACATCTGACCCAAGCTCTCAAGCCCAGCGTCCACTCGAGGCAAAGCTTCTGCTGAAGGAGAAGCTGACGTCTGAGTTTTTGTATTTTCCCCAGGCACCAAAAGGCACTACGACTGCGGTGCTATTATCTTCAGTACCATACTGTATTGCCTATAGCATTTGGTAGAAGAAAAACAAATACAGGAAATTAGAGTTCGCACAAAGAAACTTAACTACTGTTGATGCACTGTAAGTACACCATGCTCTTTGGATGACTGATCCCTGCTTCAACTGTTCCCAAATACTTTTGATATTTTTGAGTCATTTACTAGCGAATAAATTCCACCTAACTGGTTAAAGTAATTGTGCATGACAGCAGTAGAAGGCATCAGGATCAGAGATTTAGAGCAGAAGCCATTTAATTCAGCCCCCTCATTGGACAGATGGAGAAACACAGACAAGCAAAGTCATTTGTGCAAGGTCACGTGAATCATTAAGGGGTGGACCCAGAAACCTGGCTTCTAAATACAGTGGTGTTTACGTTACACTAGACTCCATGACCACTCACTGATTTCAAGATAACTTTAATAATGAGATCAATCTTAGGGTGGTTGTTTATTTTTCCAATACAGATACAAAAAGTATACAATTATCTTTTTGGCAATTGTAACTTGATTGTCAGGGATTAATTCAAATAATACACTATCCAGAACCACAGGAGGCAGTTGCAACTGTTGTTAGATATATATCTAGTGTATTTTAAATAAGCCACATTCATTAACATATCCCAAAGTCAGTGAATCACCAAGATTAAAATGAATGTTAAAAATCATGTTTGCATGTAATTGGGGAAAATACTAAATAAATTTTAAAACCACAGGCCCACCGTTCATAAAGATGTTTCCAATTTCATACACAGTAATATCATATATTTAACTAGCAACTTCATCTAGCTAGGAAATAGTCAAGAGTTAGGAAGGAACAGGCAGCTTAACAGATTTGAGACACTCAAATCATTCCCTGAAAATCCTTCCAATTTCTAAGAAATCAAAAAAATTACTGCTCGTTAACTGCTTACTTAATATTTTCCAAAACTGGTATATTAGTTTTACATAATTCATAGCCATAATACAGGAAAGTAGAATTTTTAATGAATTGCATACACTATTGTACAGTGATCTTCAGTAACTGATGCATGTATGTGATGTACATACCTAACTTACAGACTTTCCTAAGAAGGATAGTTGGGTTTAGGGGAAAGAGCTCAAGTCAGGATAACTGAATTCTAGGTCCCAGTTCTGGCACGATCTCGCTGTGTGACCTTGAGCTAATCACTGAACCTCTCTGAGCTGCAGTTTCTCCCTCTGTAAACTAAAGGAATTATACTAGAAGAGTTTTAAAATTTCTTATAGCTCTAAAATGAAAACAAGCAAAATGTCAAATTCAGACATATGAAAAGAAAAATATTTTCCTGTATAATCTATAGCAAATTATACAGTAAAAGCAGAAGTCATAGATAATAATAAAATCACATATAAAATATACATATAAAATAAAAATTATAAAAATAGATAATAAAATAGAATCTATAATTTATACAAGTAACCTCGGAAAGAAAAAAATTAAACTGAGACATAAGAGAAATTTTTCTGCCCATGTGGCAGTCAGAGAAACTGGAAGTGGATTAAAGTTGTGCCTTTGACATACAATGTCTTTATTACCTCTCAGTGCCAAGGCACTAGCTGTATGAGCTTATGTTATGCAGGAGTGGCTCAACTAGAATGGTAGAGGGGGTTTCCCCACCAGAAGTTCCTTACACTAATGAAATCACAGGTTGGCACAAAAACATAAAGTTCTTCTATTCTGTGCTGAGACTTCCAATTTTAGCCATTTCACATAATTGCTCTCAAATAATTTCCCATGAAAACAGAACTAAAGTGACTGCCACATTACCTGTTCAGTGATAACATGGGCTGCTTCACTGGGGTCATGGCATTGATTGACAAAGTCACAAATCTCTTGACTATTCACCATGAAGTTAATTCCATCTGTAGTAAGGACCAGGAAGCTGTCATCAGCATGCTGCAGCTAGAAATAAACCCAAACATGATTATCAAGCAGAGTTTACTTGAGAATGACAGTGAATATACTTTATTTGTTGTGGAGTAGCCATTTATATACCAACATGATGGTAATTCTTGAAAAATACTTTTTATTTTCTCAGTTGATAAATGGTCAAAGGATATGAACAGGCAGTTTTCAGAGGAAGAAATTAAAGATATCTATAGTCCCATGAAAAAATGCTCTAAATCACTTGATTAGAGAGACACAAACCGAAACAACTCTGAGATACCACATCACACCTATCAGACTGGCTAATGATAAATGTTGGAGAGGATGTGGGAAAGTTGGAACACTAAGTCATTGTTGGTGGAGCTGTGAGTTGATGCAGCCATTCTAGAGAGTAATTTGGAACTATGCCCAAAGGACTGCAAAAATGTGCGTACCCTTTGACCCAGCAATATCTCTTCTAGGACTGTATCCCAAAGAGATCATAAAAATGGGAAAGGGTCCCACATATACAAAAATATTTATAGCAGCTCTCTTTGTGGTGGCCAAAAACTGGAAATCAAGGGGATGCCCCTCAAATGTGGAATGAATGAATAAATTGTGGTATATGAATGTAATGGAATACTATTGTGCTATAAGAAACGATGAACAGGAAGTCTTCAGAGAGGGCTGGAAAAACTTATATGATCTGATGCTGAGTGAAAGGAGCAGAACCAGGAGAACTTTGTACACATTAACAACCAAGAGGATTTTTTCTGGTAGACTTAGAACTTCATTGCAATGCAAGGACTTAAAAAATTCCCAGTGGTCTTTTCAGACAAAATGCCTTCCACATCTAGAAAAAGAACTATGGAATTCAATTGCAGAATGTAGCAGATATTTTCTTTTCTATTATGTTTTGGTTTGTTATATGATTTCTCCCATTCATTTTAATTCTTCTATATAACATGACTATAGTGAAAATGTATTTAATAGAAATATATGTGTAGAACCTATATAAAATTGTATACCGTCTCGGGGAGGGAGGAGGAAGGGAAAAAAATCTAAGTTATATGGTAGTGATTGTAGAACATTGAAAATAAATAAAATTAAAAAAAATAAATAAAATACAAAAATAAAAATACTTTTTATTCCTTAACAGCAATCAGAACAATATAAATGAGAAGGCAGAGGGGCAAATGTCCATTTTTCCAGGGAGAAAAAAAAAATATCACTCTCTACCCTTCTACCCATCCTTCCCTCCCTTCCTCTTTTTCCCTTGCCTTCCTTTCCTTCTTGGTATCTTTTTCAATTTATATAAATGCCATTCATAAACATGTACCATGCTTTTCTAATTAGATTACATACTTTTAAAAAGTTATTTTTAATTTATGGCATAAAACAAGCACTTCTATAACATAATATAATAAAAAAGATGATTGTACATGAAACTGCAAATTTACTGTGAACACCTTGTTATTCCTTTCAAATATACAACAAAATTATCACATACATCTTTTTTTCTTCCCAAATTATCACAGCACTTGTAAAACAATCCAGCAGTACTGCAATACAGTACAAAAGATTCATCTACAAGTCTTAATTTTATTGTATCAGATATTACTAACGATTATTTGTGATACAAATAATGACAGGAGTTAAGTATGCATATCATCTGCTTGCTACTAGCAACCATTTGTATACAACATAAGGTTTGCAAAGCACTTTACAAATATATTTTCTCATTTGACTTTCATAACAATTCCATGATTTGGGTAAGTTTGTGTATTATTTTTAAAATGGGAAAACTGAGTCTCAGAGAGATTAAGGAATTTATCTTGACCATGAACATATAGCCTTATGACTAGGCCTTGCTCCTCATATGATAACTCTGCCCCCACCCCCACCCCTTTTCCTCCTGAAAACTCTTCTTTAGGTTTTCTTGGTGGACATTGACATACTCAGATATATGAGTGATCCAGGCTCATGACTCTCTTTATCTCGATTAAAGATGCCTTTCTCTCCTCTTACGAGTTTGATTTATTTCAGGACTTGACATTTAATGGTGTCAGGAGCTTTTAGCTTACCGGTTCTGGGAATGAGTTTCTGGATACCCTAGTGCCAGCACAGACCCGAGTCCCTGGAACAGTAAATACTTAGTTCCACCTGAATCTAGACTCCTATCATTTTTAATTAAGTCATCTCCTTAATGGAGACTACTGGCAAAGACCCACGGGCAATTCAGGATATATTTCATCTGCCCCCTGTCCCTTAAGGGAACTGCAACCACTCAAATGGTTTTGCAGTACATTTCTAGGATCTGATCCCTGAAAACTGCTGGTTATGGTGGGGTTCCTTTGGTAAGGATAAAAATCAATCATTTAAAGATGTCCCTTGATGAGGAAGGGCCAAAAATCAAACACCCTGAATAGGAATCTTTTATTTGGTGGCCATAAGAATCCATTAAGAGGGAAACAGAATCTAGGCTTTCATTCACCAAGAAAACATTTAAAAATTCAAAATTGAAAAAAAAAAGAGGCTGAATTTAAAATATTTCTCCTCCAGGTAGGATTAGGCCAATTAGAATCTTAAAAAAAAAAAAATAGAAGCAAGAATAGTCTCTCAAGAGACATGATAGACCTGAGGGTACACTGCAGAATTTGAGTAATCTATATTTCTCTATGAGCCCTGTGTGTGTATCCCAGAATGTGACCTAAGTCTGTCTTTATGGAGTGTTAAGTTTGTATTTGTGTAAGTATGACTGGAGACAGCTAGTAACCCAAAATGAGAGCAGAAATGTCTGTTACAAGCACTATCTGTTGTGTGCTTCTACATGCTTTTCAAACACATGCTTCAGGAAAAAGCCTAGCAGGACAGACGTTTGAACCCAGCTGTCCTGTGGGCAGTGACTTAAATCGCTAGGGATAAGGAAGAAGACTGCCAGTAAAGAACCTCTGGGTCCTTTCTGTCATATCACTTGTGTCTAAAGTCACTTCTCCCATGACCAAGCCACAATAGCCCCTCCGAGGGGAATTCTGGCCACTCAAGAGAACGAGGTAGAAAATAAACCGAAAGATTTAAGCCTAGGTGAGCTTAAGGATTTTTACATGTAATGGGAACTAAGACTAGCAAAAACAGCATGGCCAAGAAGACTTCCTTAAATGAGCCAAAGGAAGCAGAAAATGGAAAAGCAATGAGGTCACACAAAAACTTCTCTAACCAGGATAACGAGGTATTTATTAGAAGGTGCAAGCTCTTGTCTCCTGATCTCTCCAGCTGGAGAAGTCACATCCTTAGATTTGATGAGCTTTCAGGAGACAGTATAAGAGGGAGAGAATCCTAACCACTTTTATAACAAGCTATGGAAAAGTGCTAACCTGGATGTGAGGTTAGATGCTCATCTTATTTGTGCCCATTTGTTAAAAACATTTCTATAACTGGTACCTTAACTGGTATAGCATGCCTACTGAGCACATCAAAAGAAGGGCAGAAATTGGACAGAGATCAGGTACCAAGATCGCAGCCTGTTTTTCTCCAGATGTTCCCCCCTCACCCTCTTTTCTAACCAATTTTAGAAGATTGAGAAACTGTTCTTTCTATCGACAAAGCATCCAGTAGAAACACAACAAATGCTAACAGACTAAAACTAAGTGTGGAAAGAAATTCTGTTTCTAACTCAAGAGGAGCAGCAGCTAGAGAGTAAGTAACTTTCCTGCTAAAGGCTAAACTTCAAATGAAAGTTTGTAGATTAGGTTCAATTGTAAATCTGGGGAACTGTCTGGCTATGGAATTCTGTTCCTTACAATTGCCCACCCAATATCTGACATCAGGGTAATGTGTTTAAAACTGAAAAAATGAGCTTTTTTTCTCTAAGGCATGCTTTGATCAAGGTTTCTGTGTAGTGACCTTAAATGCAATCAATTTGGAATTTCAGCAATTTATGTTTATAACGTATGTTACCATTGTAAAAAACTGTACAAGAAATGTTGGTATGAATTGAAAGACAATTCTTTTGATTGATGAATCACAAAGTATTCTCTCCTGATTCTGAAAAGTGAATATAAGTAAGCAGAAAAGAGAAGTATGATTTAATTTGGAACAATGCTTTGAGATCTTTGTAGACAACATAACAGAACTTGACTGAAAATTGCACAGTCAAGGCTTTCGTAAGCTGTTAACAGGGCTGAGAGAACCCAGAACTGCACTCTTATACTTGAACAGAAATATTAGCCACTGTAGGCCTTCTACAAGTTTTTGTAACTACTAAGAGCACCTTAACGGATTTTTAAAGGGATTTTCCCCACAAACTTCTTCAGAAACTGGGACTACGAACAGGCAGTACAGGTTTCTATCCCCATTTGGGATGAGAGAGATTTGAGATGCTTTAATCTCCTAGAGTAGAGTAACAAATCACATGAGGCCTCGAGGCCCCATGCCTGTGCTTGAGGATACCTGCCTGAATTGTAACTAATCAAGCAACAAAGTATGACTGTGATCAGTAAAGTAGTGAAGAAAATCATCTGGGCTGATACAGCTTGGGAAAGTAAGGTTTTATTAAGTCACTGAGTTTAACAACAATATGTGCTAAAATTATGAAGAATATACTTTGTAGAGTGAATATTGCCTGAGATGTGATTAAAATGTACAATTTGAGCAAGTAAAGGAAAGTTGTTTAGTTTGAGTAACAGGTTTTGGAAATTTGGAAAGGGAGAAAGAAGAAGGTTTGAGAGAAGAATATGGAAGGTAATAAAGTTTTGGTTTTCCAAACCATGAGATACACAAAAATGAAAAGCTAGGATGGGAAGGTTTAAAGTGGAAAGGTTGTTAGAAACTAATAAAAGCTGCAGCCTGATCTGAAAGCCAATAGAGGGTCATGGCATAGACTCTTTCTCTCTGAGACTGTAGAACCCAGACTTGGTCCTACTTAAGTGGGATAACTGTAAATGACTGCCATGTGAAAAGCCTTTGGTAGTGGATTGGCTGGTAATATGAAATGTTTGGGATAAAAAGTCCCTGTGTAAAGTATAATACTGAGTTACTGAAATCACGAAGTGAGATTGAAAAGTAGACCGAGTAATTGAATTGTTTTCTCTTTCTGATGAGATTCCTATGGAGTTCTTAGTCCCGTTCTTATTTAAATGCCACACCCTCCATCTTGGCCAGAAGCCATGCCGACAGACCACAGTAAAGGACGCAAGCTAGGAGACCTGCCTCAGTTTTACCCTTTGTAAATATCCATTGAAACAGAGCCAAGAGCTGTGAATTTAACTCGACAAAGTTTTATCTGTATTACCTAGTACTAGTGATGCAAAATTAAATACGTCTATATTGTGAAACTTTGCAACACCATTATCGATGGGAAAATAAATTCTCTATTATAATTTAAATACTGTTAGGTTAGAAATTCAGTTGTTAAAGCTGTCCAAAGGCTAGTATCTTTGTTAAGAATATTTTACTTCATTCGTATTACAAAAATGGGGATAAATCTTTTGATGTTTTATCTGATAAGGTTATTGAAATGTTTATAAATTTGTTTCAACTCTGTTGTAAGTTCTGTGATGCTTAAACCTGAGAACTACAGGAGTGAAAATACCAAGCACACCTAGTTAGAATGAGAAAGTCTGTTAGATCTGTTTAAATTTGTTTAGAATGATTTTCTATGTAAGGTAATGGGGAAATGCATTCAACTGAATTAAGGTCATCTGACTGGAAATGAGTTTTATTTCATGTTTTGAATCCATAATATTGTTTACAATGTGTAGATATACTATTAGGCATGCAGTTTTTCTTCTAATCTGGATGTTGTTACATTAGGAGTTGAACTGCTAAAGGAAAAGTAAATGTTTGAAAACTGCTAATATTCCGTAGTACAATTTAAGAAAGTGGAAACTTCCAGTTTATCTACAGTAAAGAGGAGGTTTTATTGGCTATCCACTTCGAAAAATGAATTTCCTCTCCCAATGCAAACAAGTTTTACAAGAGGGGAATGGTAATTAGATATTTATTTAGTTATGAAGTTATATCTGGAAAGGTCTATACTGAAGTTACATTTTAATTAACTTAGTCTTAACAAACTCCAGTCTTAAAGATTTATTTTTGCCTTAAAGGTTGAGTAAAAGATAGATATCTGTCAGTCTGGAGACTGACTCACTATCATATGCTCACTATCTATGTGAATTTACAAAATGGTAATACTTCATTAGATTCTAAGGACTCCCATTTTACATCAGGATAAATTTTTTGCTATTTTTGAGAAGGAGGAATATTAATAGAAAGGAATGTTAAGTAAAATCTTTTGTGATTTTTTTTTCCTAGAAGGCTGCTAATTTTTATTTGCTAGCTAATTTGTTCCAATAACTTGAGAGGATTGATAACAACTCTGTCCAGAACTACTGTGATCAGTGAGATTTTGCTATTTGAGGTGAAATCTGTTGGGATCTGGAATATTTTTTCATGAGTTTCAATTTTAGGTTTGGTGTGTTCTTTGGCCAACGTCGCACTGCTTCAAGAAAAAATGCCAGCAGTGCAACGGGAGTGAGATCTGAGCCATAAGACCAGTGGGTATCTATCTGTCCCTGGGAATAAAGGTTAGGAGGATGACTTTGGAAAGACTAAGGTTGGACTCTTCCTACGTGTGTAATTCTGAGCCTAGGTGTGTGTCTTGCCATATACTTGTGTTTATACTATTCTAATATATGTGCTGAGTCATTCTGAGTCCTTGAACTTTGGTTTGGAGGACCAGTATTGATGCTATAATACAGAATCATGGGGAGGATTGGGGAGTGAAGCCAAGATGGTAGAGTAGAAGGATGGACCTACTTTAGCTCTCCCCTGCCCAGCCCATAAAATACCTGTAAAAAATAACTCTTAACAAATTCTAGAGCATCATAAGCCACAAAACGACAGAGTGAAAGAGATTTCCAGACCAAGACAGCTTGGAAGGCTGACAGAAAAAGTCTACTGCATCATGTTCAGAACAGAGCACAACCCACAGAGCGCAGCCCAGCTTTGACCATGAGGCAGCAGGGACAACACTGGAGCAGGCTTCAGGGAGCGGAATCACAGGTAGCAGCTGCGGCTCCCAGATTGCTCAAACCACAAATGCCAAAGACAGATTCAAAGGTCAGTGAGAAAGCTCTTTCACCTGCATGAGAAGGGAACGGGGTCTAGCCCTGCCATCAGCAGCCACTGTAGTAGCAGCATCCACTTTCGGAGCCCTCGCACCTGGGAGCCAATGAATACACACCTCTTCTATCAAGCAGTCCTTACCTTAATTCTTTTTGTTTCAGGTTCTGCAATCACACCACTGTTTTTGAGATCCAAATCTCCAATGCTCCTTGTCATTGCAAGTCTGCCATTCACATGAGGCTGTCCCAAACTGTTCCAAGCTACAAAGCCACCACATTTCTTGATCCTTTCCATGGAGAAAAATTTAAAAGCTAATCAAAAAGGCAGGCTAATATTACTTCAATTAACTCTAAAAAGCTTACCATTTGTCAAAGGCCTTGATTCAACTTAGGAGAGAAACTGTTATTTAAATGCAAACCAGCATTTCTACCAAAAAAAAAAACAAAACCCAAAACAATGGAGGCAATACCTTTCTTTTTCATCTTTTCTCTCTGGAGTGTGGTCTGTGGTCAGCTTTAAGGGCTTTCCTTTTCTACATAAGAGAGCACGGCTATCCCCAACACTAGCTATGACCAGCTCAATACTATCCCGCAACAGGGCTACTGTTGCAGTGGTCCCAGAGATCAGCAAAGTGCCTGCAAATATTACATACAGGGGTATAAATTAGTGAGAGTGACAACTTGAACATACATACATATATACATATATATGCATATATATGTATGCATACACATATATATACATATATATGATAAATTTTTGCTGAAAAATTTTTAGTTAAGTCAAATAACTACAGAAACATAGCATGCTAATTTATCTGGAGCTGCACAAAAACGAGGTAAGAAAAGAAAGCATGCGTGGGCTAAGTGATTCAGTAAAAAGGTTTCACACAGAGAAGAGAAATGAAATTGAAACTAGGAAAAAACCTATATTAGACAATTAAGTATTACAATTTATTACCCCTTCTCCCTCAAAGTTCATATCTATTTAAATAAAGTGCAACTAATTTGAACTTCAGAAAATTCTGATAGCATGCATGTGGATTCTAGGATAAACTTTAAGCATTAAGTTGGGTAAGACCATTATGGGCCCATTTAGTTAAGAGGTCTTTACTCTAATCTGTGGGACCATTAAGTCTCAGATTGCCCACACCTCAGGTCTGGCCCTATTAAAATATAAACTGTAATAACAGGTTAAATTGAAATATACTAAGGAAAGTCAATCTCCATGTGCACATCTACTTTGGAACAGTGCCTTGACACAACTATTCTCATTTTCTCAAATGCTACTAATAAAAACTATCCTATGAACAACAAAAGGTCCCAACATACTTTCCCTAGGGCATTTTAACCAATTCAGCAACTGACATTATAGTCGTCACTCTATTTAAAAAGATGAATCCCTCAGATTTCTAGAGGGTCAGAGTTCATCCAAAAGAGACCTAGCACTATGTGTCTAAAACACCTGCTGCTACCTTGCTCTAATTTTGCAAAGTTATTAATATGCTCAGAATAAACACAACGATAATTAAATTCTACTATCCTTTCCTATAACCCATACTTTGTTTTCTTTTTTCCTTTTAGTTTAGTTTACTTTTAATAGTGTGTCTCTTGTGTTATGTTCTCTCCTTGACTGTTAGAGAAAAGAACGTTGGGTTTGGTAAAAACTTTTAAAATTTCATTGAGCCTCACTGTAAAGTAAGATTATTGCAAAGTAATGAGCTAAAAAATTCTTTTAAAAATTCTTTATTCATGGAATGACTTGATTTGATAGAGAGGAAGTAGGGCTTCATGTAGACCTATAGGCGATATGGGAATAGTCAACGCTAGAGGGGTGGTAGGAGAACAAGACACTAGTGCATTGTTGATGAGAATGTGATTCATCACTACCACGATGGAAAGCAATGTGGAATTATACAAATAAAGTGACTAAAAATCCATACCTTTTAACTAAGAGATTCGACTATGACACTTGTACCTAGAGGAGGCCATGGCTAAAATGGCTATACCACATCACATACCAAAATATTAACAGCAGCACTTTTTGTGATAAAGAATTGCAAACAAAGTAGATGCCCAGTGATTGGGGAACATGGTACATGAATGTAATGGAGAAGTATATTATTGTACAGAAGTGATAAATGTGATATAGAGAGATGCCTTGGAAGAACTACATAAATTGATACAGAGTAAGGCAAGCAGAATCAAGAAAACATTATACATGGTAACTACAACAATGTAAATGGAAAGAATGACCACAAAAACAAAAGAAAATAAAATCAAAGTTAATGCTGAGAAATTATAAAGAACAAGGATGACTGGAAAGAAGAGATATAAGAAGACACCCTGACCCCAACTGTTTGCAGAGGTAGGAGATCCACAAGTGTTGGATATGTTTGCACATATTTTCAGACTTCTTCAACATACTGATCAGTTATGCAAGGCTTTCTCGGAGAGGGAAGGAGCAAGATATGGGGAGAAATTATCGTGACGCAAAAAAAGAGATATCAATAAAAATTATTTTCAAAGGAAAGTGGACTCAGAAATTTAAATTGTTGATTTAAAGCAGGTATTGTCTTTGGTGAAATAATTGACTGAAATAGCAAGCAAATGATTCAATTTCATTGAGGCAGTTTATGTATTTTATATAAATATGTACTGATATTTATATAATTTGTACATTGTAGATGCCAACAAACAAATGTGATTTTAGTATTAAAGGGACTTTAGGGAAGATAAAATGTCTTGTTTAAAGTGAATGATTAAGGATCAACTGTATAATGACTGTTTTTCAAAAATTTTTTAAAAACTACTTTGATTTGGGACCAAACTTCATTAAAAAAAAAAAGGCAGCTTTAATTATGAATATAAAGCAAAAACATCTATTTAAAACTACATTTTTAATGAAATGGCAATTAAATAACATTAAAAGTTTTGATCATCTTCACATTTTATCCTTTGTTTTTGCAATTATCATAGAAAAGACTCATCCAATGGGCAAGTTTTATATAGGACCTAGAAGGTCTCTTTCTACTGTGAAAGTCAAAAATCAAATTGGAACTGCTGTATTATCCAAAAAAAAAATTTTATTTCTGTAAAGCTAAATAAAGCATGTTATGTGCTAAGAACAGGAGATGGTGGCTCAGTAGATAGAACTCTGGGTCTGTAGGCAGGAAGACCTGGGTTCAGATCCAGCCTCAGACACTTCCTAGCTGCGTGACTGTGGGCAAGTCACTTCACCTCTGACTACCTGACAAAATGGAGCCACTGGAAAAGGACATGGCAAACCACTCTGGTATCTCTGTCAAGAAAATCCTAAATAGGGTCACAAAGGTTTGGACACAATTGAAACAACTGAATGAAAAGATACTAACAACATAGCATTAATATAAGTACTTATTTGCTTTTTAATCAAACCTAAAATTCCCACTTGAAAGAGAAATTTTCAAACCACAGACTTCAAATTTAACTTGTACTTGATTGCCACTACTCTACTGGTAATATGACTGGATCATTAAAACAGAAATGCTACAATAACTTGTACTAACAAATTAAAGGCCAGACAAGTGCCCAAATGGCAAATTCAGATGCAATCTGCCAAGGATGCTCCTTTTCTATGTTTAAAGTCAACATATGGCAGTCACATATGTGATGGGCTGAGCCTAGAGAAATGAAGTTTCAGAAACTTAAGTAACCAAATTTTACCAGCATATTTTCTATCAAAAAAGTTCAAAAGCATTTCAGTTCTACCCAGACTAGCCACGCAGACCCCAAATCCTCAGATAAGAGTACATCTCTACAAATTATCTATTATATTCATAGAAAAAAATCATAAAATATGTTCAATCAGCATCCATTCTTATAAAACATTTAACATAAAAGAAAAATTCTCATTTTTTCCCTTATTATATGATTGTATTGCAACATATTCTTAATATTGGCTAAGCAATTTCTATAAGTCATCTTGACTAAGGTCAAAGAGGACGTAGGAAACTAGAAATCACCAGATAAAATCTGGCAGATCTCTTTCGACTGAAGCCTGGCTTAGAAGTGTTCGTAGAATACAGGTCCAAGTTCCCTGCCACAAAAAACAACAACAGAGGCAAACAGGAAATTCACTCAAGAATTTTGGTTAAAGGATTATAGTATAAAGGGGAGGTGTTTCTGTTTTGTTTTTACTTTGGTGAAATATTACTAGCCAAGTTATATAATATTTCAGAAAATTCCAAACCCATGAGTAAAATGCTCCATTTGGCTAGATCTACGGATATTTTTTAGTCCAATGGATTTAGAGTACTTCTCTTAATTTCTTTCTTCAAAGCGAAGGAAACAAAACTAATACGTATGAACAAACTGTTTTCGTACAGTGTGTTTTTGATCAACCAATTTATTTCACATTGATGAAACAGATTCTACATGCCATACTTACCATCCTAGAAGTTCCTAAAAGTGGTATTAAGTCTTAGTTACTTCTAGTTATTCATAGGTTCACATTCCTACTGTGAAGCCAGCTGTCCCTCTGGCAAGGAGTCATTTGGAACTTAACCAGGCTGTTCCTTGAACAAGATGTATATCTGCTTGCCAGGACTATTCTATGAGCCTTCCAGTGAGGCATAATCTTCCAGAGATCCTGTTCCACTAGTGTCCTCCCACAGATGAGCCATCATGGAAGGCTGAAGCTGCACTGTAAGAAACTTATACATCTATACAAGTACTTGCCACCTGATGAGGGTCATCTCTTAAAAATATTTTAAGATGGTGATCTTGAAGTTTCCTCTCAATGCTCATAAATTCCTTTAAGTTCTTATTTTTATCAAGTTAAACACTCTTACTAGGTTTTAACCAAAACAAACAAATTTAGTTATTCTAATGATCCAGAGTTTCCCAAATTTGTTTGGCCTACTACCTCCTTTTCAAAAAAAAAGAAAAAATTAATCAGCACCTCCCTGGAAATTTACTTTCTCTAACCCTTTAACAGTTTTTTTTTTTAATTTGTATTATTTCAAAAAATTACCACCCCAGGATTGTTGCAATGCCCTTGAGGGGTGGTATCACCCACTTTGGGAACCTATGGGTCGATTCTCTGTTATATCTGATATTATGATTTAAGCAGTCTACCACAGCAGACAAAATACCTTGGAGTCAGACAATAGGATTCAAATTTTGCCTGTGGAACTTACGACCCTGTGTCCTTGTGCACCTCACATCTCCTGGCCTCAGTTCTCTCATCTGTAGTATGAAGGGCTGGAGGAAATGACTTCTAGGGTTCTTCCAGCCCTAGATCTATCAGCTAGGATATATTCTGTACTGTTATTTAAGTGGTAGTGGTACGGGGACACATATTCTTGTTAAACTTGAACATCGTCTTCCAAACATTTTACTCCAAAATGCTTAGCTATTTTCACAATGGCCTGTTACACATGAACTATACTGGGACCAAACAAAATTATCTGATATTGACCCATTCTTTTAAAAATGACTAACAAGAGTCAAACAGTATTTGGATTCTGCCTCCCCTTTGAAGTCTCTCCTTTTGGCTCAGAAAGAAGCCAGCAACTAGATAATTAGCCCTGAAAAAATACAATATTCAATGTTTTCCTGAGGATTTTAATAAGAAAACCTTCATCAGAGAGCAGAGAAAATAACGGACTCTCACCACAAAGTCACTGTCTCTAAAACACAGAATTCAAGTGAAGTTGCCCCGAGAATCAGGAGAAATCTGTGTCCTACTCCTGACACTGTTCATTCTTTTTGTGAATGCCAGTCTCCTTATTTGCAAAAAGGGAGTAATCCAACCCCATCCACTTCCTTGGGACACTGGGAAAATGAAATTGGGGTAATAGATTTTAAGCTCCTCAAAAGAAAAGAGTTAATCAAATCCAGAGTATCAATCATCAAGCTAGCTAATAAGTCTAAAGGCACACCTCTTGTAAAAAGCATTGCAGTTCAGCTTTTTGCCCTTCCATTTCACAAACAACAATTTTCTTGTTAGTACAAAATACTCTGCCAATTCTGATATGGGTGTGCATTATAGAGCTTCCAAATCCTAAAAGACTCTATCTTGTGTGTACATTGTCCTTCAGTGTGAATGGAGCAACCCAGTAAATGAAAGGGCAGGGTCTGGCAATTCATCTCTCTTGTCTAAACCAATGGGAGCGATAGCCTTTTAGGGGAAAAACATGATTTTTCCAATGAGGATCAAGCTTTACTGTCTAGTAAATTGTTCTAAGCAAGTAAATTCTGAGGAATAATATGAAGTAACTTTTTAAAAGTTTAGTGGAACGTTACATACACAAAACTCTTCAGGACAATTTTTAAGTACAGTGCGAATAATCCATCAGTTTGGATTTCAACATATGCTCAAATTGATTCCTTCTATGACATTAAATAATTTCCTACTTAAAAGTCCATTTCAACATTAGAATAGCAAGCTTTTTTTTCAAGTGGTTACCTGGAAGAAATGTAGATGTTTTACTTACCATCAGCAGATAAGTGTGCATGCCTTATAAATGCTTTATCTATTTCTAGGAAAGCACTTGTCAACACAGTTTCCAAGTTCTTGTCCTTGGTAAGGAAATCCCTTTGTTTGGAAAAAAAAAAAAAGCCAAGAGCAAATATGATCATTTTACAGTTTTTGATCGTTTTACTTATTATACTTAGCTAAATCATTATAGACTTAACTATAACAACTTTAGTCTTTTTAGTGTCACCACCAATCACATTTACCTAGCGCTTTATACTTTTCAAGACATTTTCACATTCGTAATTTATTTTATACTCACAACAATCCTGTAAGACTAATGAAAACGTCTGACCAGGAAGTCAAAGAACTAGGCAATGGAGCGTATACCTTTATATCCCAGTAGCCGCAGAGCATGATAACCACAGGCAGTGTGACAGACAAAGAACTCTAAAGGACGTGGGCTCAAATGTTCCTTCTTTTACTTACTACATGCACAACTGTAGACCAATCACTTGCCTTTTGTGGATCTTGACTGTCTTGTCTGTAGAATGAAAGGCTTACTAAATGACCTCTAGGCACCCTTTTGGTTTACAGATCCTATGACCTAATTGGTACACATTCCTCTATTAAAACACTATGGGCATTCACCTGGATGTATTGTGGTGAACTCCTCATTCACAGCTAGTAACACAGCACTCTCTCAAGGATAACTAGGCCAGTGAGATTATTTAGTAGGATTCCAGTGACCACACTCAAGGAAATCTCCCTACCACTAATATCATCACACAATAGTTGTGTCAGAATACTTCAAATTTACTCTCTATAATTCAAAACCATATAGGCCATTTGAAATGGATACCAATAAAGCACTATGAATCCTGATCAATATTTACAAAAAATATATATATATAAAGCTCAAATAAGTATTTCTAAAACTCTCATTAAAAAGCAGACCATATAAAGCTAAGCACCAAAAGAGAGAAAAATACATATATTCCACTCAGATGAGGTTACATTCCACACACATAATCAAATGTAGTGGCTGTGCTTTGTCTTGCTTCACTACAAAGATGAGTTCTATGAGGGGGAGGGGGAGGGCTGCAGTTACTGGAAAGGGAGAGAATTAGAGAAAAAAATTCAATACTTTTTTTTTTTAAGACAATGGTAAGCTGCTTTTTCTATCTCTGGCCACAGACAAGATGTAACTTTCACTCTGCTATTTTTTATGCCAACACTGTTACATAGTATAAGATTTACACATGTCTCCAGTCTGAATCAAAAGCCTAAAAGGGCCTGACTAGGTCACCACCAGACGCCAGACAGAAAGCTTCTGTACATACATAATGTATCTTTCCATGTGCGTGTGACAGAAGTCGGCAGCTGCAGACCCACCGTGCCCGTCATACACTGCAAAGTACAGGACCCCGTCCGTCAGCTGCGCGAAGCCGAACCGGTCCTCGTTCTCTTTCCGTTTGCCGATCTGGGAGGAGCAGCCCACATTTTCCAGGCTAACTTTGGGAATGGGCTTTCCATACTTAATGCTCGGGGGGAGGAGGATTGGCTCATCGAGGCGGTTATCCCAAATCCCAAAAGTGTCCCATGTGGCTGGGCGCCCGCTGCCGTCCGCATCGAACCTAGAGGACCTCCGCGCAGAGGTGGAGCTGGGGCAGGCGGGGGTCACTCTTCTGTCATCCTGCAGCAGGCGCGTGGTCAGCAGAGCTCTCCTTCTCACCTGACACCCTCCACTTCTAACTAACAACAGGGCAGCTGTTGACATCACTCGATCCCAAGGAACTTGGCGGTTAAGAAAAGACCACTGGAATGTCTTCAAGGAAAATGGTACAACTAGGAGGAAAGAGAGAGATGGGCATTACAAGCAATTATAAGCAGTAAGTCACAAGCATTTATTAAGCACCTGCTGTGTGCCAGTGCTACGGTAGGTCTGTATGACACAAAGCCCAGAACAAAGTAGCCCTTGCTCTTTGACTAGCTGGGGAGTGGGAGGGAAGGAGCCCAGCATGTACATGTACACACACACACACACACACACACACACACACACACAACTTCGGGGCACAGGGAGGCGCTAATAACTGCACAATGTAAGAGAGGGGATGTACAGGGAGCCAGGGACTCTAAGAGGTAAGGTGAAGGAAGAGCGCTCCAGCATGGAGGTGGCCTGTGCAGAGGCTGCAGGAGGGCTGGAGATGAAATCTCTCGCGCAGAGCAGTTTTGCTGAACTATTCCCCCCACTCCATCCCAGACACACCTTTGTCATTCTTTGTCATGAGGGATGGAACAATGGGGAAGGAGGGAGGGGAAAGGAGACATTAAAATATAGACATGGTATGAAAACAAATGATGATACATATGGGAAATGACCTTGTGGTTTTATTGATGGAGGAATTTTTCTCATTCCTGAGTTCCCTATATCAATAAAATTACCTTCTCCACAACTTAGAGTCTTAGAGAGTTGCCTAGGGCACTGAGAGATTGTGACTCCTCCCCCTCCATCAACATAATCTTTTTTTTAACTTTGACCCCCAAAAAAGAATAGATATTTCCCAAAGTCTCCAATTTTTAGCTAAGACTGCACCTTAGCTATTGGAGTATCGTTTATTAATCATTCCAAGATACAGGAACGTAAGTCTTATATAACAAGGCTCATGAAAATTTTAGCACATTTCAACACCTTAAAAGAAAAACTAAAAATCTTTTGTCTTCGCCTTTGAGTTAGATTTGCATGAATTTTTTTGGTGTAGTTGATCTTGAGGAATGGCTGCACATAATTAACAATCTAGACAGAAACCAATTTACAAACAACTCCTCTATACAACATGATCATCCCCAGTCCCTCCCACTGAAGTTTCTCTGGTGGAAGGAGGGAAGGCGCCCCTCCTATTTGGAGAAAGCTATGTTCCTGGCACTCTGAGTCCTAAATGACTTTCTTCATAGAGATAAGGTTTTAAATGATGGCTAGTTTCTACAGTAATTTAAGTACCATTTTTATCTGTAATTATATTTATTCTGTATGTAAATATACATATAAACATACAGATATGTATAGACATGAATAGATGTGTAATTGTGTGGGACAGCTAGATGGCATAAAGTACTGGCCTAGAGTCAGGAAGACGAGTCTTCCTGAATTCCAATCTGGACTCAGACCCTAGCTGTGTGACCCTGGGCAAGTTAGCTAAAACAGTTTGCCTCAGTTTCTTCATCCACAAAATTATCTGGGAAACAAAATGACAATCTACTCCAGAATCTTTGTCAAGAAAACCCCAAATGGGTTCAGAGCTGGACAAGACTGAAAAAGGACTGAATAACAATAGTTGTGTTCCTCATTAGAACTTTGTACTTATATTCTAAATGAGGTTATCCACTTCCTTATGTTTCATGATGTGTTGTGGTGGAACCATCTCTGATCCAAGTACAGGAGTTTATTAAGATTGATACCTCTCATAAAGTGGGTCAAGTTCCAAGAGAAACCAGCAGCTTCAGAGAAAGCAAAATGGAATTTTATGGGGTAAAGATGCAATTACATAACATAAATTATGAATATGAAAAGGCAGGAGGGGTTTGTTAAGGGATTAGGTGATAGGGAAGGGGTCTCTGCCACAGTGGAACTGTGTATGCAATTACCCACAATGCATACATAAAAACCCACAGGGGTGGGGTATGTATGTATGATAAAACTATATTATAATAAGCCTCTCTAGTCACAAGTTCACCTAAAGGACACTTTTGCTGTTACTGTACAGGTACCTACTTAAGGGAAGTCCCTTCTATTGTTTTGGGATCCACATCCTGCTTGGGCATCCTGGTAGTGATGCTTTCTGATTGGCTGAACATTGTGGTCCTGTCTGAGACTAGATGGATGTGGTTGTGATTGAATGCATGGACACACCTGCTGTTTCTGTGGGAAGTATGAGTTCATGGACACACCTGTTCTAGTGAGCAGAGAGACATATGTAAACAAGTTAGGTTTTTGAGTGGCGGTGGGGGTGAGTGAGTGGCTAGGTAAGGGCAGTGGGCCTGCTGTTCAGTGGTGCCTATTTTTATGGGGATTCCATCACTTACGTCATTCAGAAATCTTTCACTATTTACACACACCTTCATTTGGTCTTGGAAGGTGGCCTTTCTCCTTGCCAAAGCTAACTACTCTCTACATGCACCCTGACCTTATTTTCTGTTGATTTCTCCAGACTTGCCCCCCTCTCCACTCCTTACTCTATTTTATCTTCAATCTCCTAGTTCTTTCCCACTGCCTACAAACTTACCCAAGTCTTCCCCATCTTAAAAAACAGCAGCACAACTTTCCCTTGACTTCATCATCCTTATCGCTATCATCCTTTATCTGTTCTCACCTAAGCTTCATGAAAAAGAGCCTTTCCCTCTCTTCCAAACCTTTTGTTAATCTGGCTTCTGATCTGTCACTCAACAGGAACTGCTCTCTCCAAAGTCACCAGTGATCTCTTCTCAATCCTCATCCTTCTTGACCTCTTTAAAACCTCTGATCACCTGTTCTCCTATTCCCTGTCTCCCCACTCCTCCTCACTCTCCACTGAGGGACTTTCAGCCAGGTTGTGCCCACTAACTCCTTAGGGGTATGCTAGGGCTAGCTCAAAATGGCTGGTGAAAGGCAACGATTACACTAATCAGGGCTGGATTTAGTGTTTTGCTGATTGTTTGGATTTTTAAAAGTGATGGATAAAATGCTAATAATGCAGATTAAACTTAAAAGCATATTATCCTGCATGCATTTTTTTAAAACAGAGAGCTAATTATTAAACTTTTGCTAATTGCCAAGTTTCTACCTCCAGCCTTCTTTTGTTTTCTGTGCTTCATGTGTAAAGAAGGTGAAACTCAGAAAAATGTGGCGGATGGAAAGAATATTTTCATGATAACTTGAACCTTCCTTTCTACAAAGCTATTTAATCTGCTGTTCCTAATCAACTGGAACCAGATACTACATCTGAAAAAGTTTATATGCTTTCAAAGAAATACAGATGTCAACCAATCAACAAGCATTTTATTGCTGCCGGTGCAACCCACCCCCACCCCCACCACAGAAGAAATACACAGTCTCAAATATCATAGATTTCCTGTCATCCGAAAGTTTACAGTCAAGATAGCCCATAAAAGAATGAATTAGCCTGAAGACAATAATCTTTATGCTGACAACTGAATGGAAAAAAAAAATCATCTTTCCATCAAATACCTCTGATAAAAGTCTGATATCTTACATAACATGGCAAAAGGATATGAACAAGTTTTAGAAAGAGTAGACAAATGAAAAATGCTCCAAATAATTATAAGACTAATGCAAGTTAAAATAAATTTATATATTCACGTCCCACCCATCAAATTGTGGTTTCTATAATGTCTAATCTAAAACTCTATTTTTTTTTTATAATATACAAAAGGATATGCTTGCTATTAAGGATTTCGATAACTTCATATAACATAAATCCTCAGTAAAAATGAATAAATTATTGTCAGTATCACTTGAACTAGAATGCATACATGAATATACATTTATACTTCAGTAAATTAGTAAATGGAAACCTTTTTTCTTCCTTAAACTTAGCATCCTTTTGAAGTCCCTCTAGGTAAACACTGACATATGTAATATACACACATATGGGAATGTATGTAGACATATATACACACATCTATATATGTGTGGATATGATATATATAAACAAATATACACATGCATATATACATATGTGTTTTGTTAGTATAATATATACTATGTGCATATGTGTGTATATACACATATATACATGTGTGTGTAGATATATATATATATGATAGGGAAAGTTATAAACTCCAGCAGAAGTTCCATTGTTTTCCCCCAAGAAGCACCCTCAAGGTCATTTATTTCCCTTGACATATGAAACAGCTAGTGCAGGGGCAAAGGGGAACCTCTCATATGATAGCTGCTGCCCCACATAAGCTACTCTGAGATCACAGGCCTCTGTGGAACTCAAGTAACTAGGTAACCAGCCAGCCCAGGTAACTACATTTGGTAATAAGAGCCTGCATCCCCACTGCCCCTAGTGGTGCTAGCACAATATTCTGAGAACTGTCTTCTTCATCTCTAGTGTTGCAACCTCAACGCTCATCTGGGAGTTTCACTTTATATTAGATGATCTGAGACTACAGCCCTGCACATAGCCCAGGTAGCTGGTAGACACATATAACCAAGGAATGTATTGCCGGCAAAGAACATCCTTCAGTAAACTTCATTAGAGTACATAAGGCATATAACCTGTTTCCTTCTACTCTGGGTAATGGGGTTAGTTAACCACAAAATGAATCATTTAAAAGCAATGGTGTCACACTCAAATAGAACTGTCCCTTTTGGTGATATACTGACTTACAAAACAACAAATTAACCTGATCTATATTGTACTGTATTTTCACTTTGTAAGGTATTAGGAACAAGATAATATGGTCAATTCCCCTTTAAAAAAAATTTCCTTTAATTCATTTGATAAAAGGAGTAGGGGAAGGGAAACAAACTAATAAGCTGTTGATGGAGCTATGAATTGGTGCAACTATTCTGGAAAATAATTTGGAATTATATGAAAAAAGTCACTAAGGTTTTCCAATCTTTTGCCCAGAGAGTCTACTTAGAATATACTTTATGGTAGATATAGAGAGAAACAACTCACTCAGAGTAAGACCTTGGAAAAGACCTTAGCTTAAAAAGGCCAAGGTCTCCCACTGTATTCTGGGCCATTTCCAGTCATCCTAATCTGTATCTTGCCGCTGGTCCCAGATGGTTCCAGTGGGGAGAGCGAGAATGGTGACTTTGTACAGCCCTCTCTCACTCAAATACAATTCACTTGCAAGTCATGGCATCATCTTCCTGATGTCATGGTCCTCTTCAAGAAGGAAGGACAAACCAAAGGTAGTCATAGAGAGAAACAACAAAGGATTTGATCCCAAATATATCAAAATGTTCTCAGCAGTATTTTTTGTGGTAGTAAAAACTTTTAAACAAAGCAGGCACCCATAAGAATGGCAGCACAGATTATGGTAAATTAATATGATACAATATAATTGCAACATAAGAAATGATGAATATGAGGAATTCAGAGAAACTTGGGCTGTGTAACCCTAGGCAAATGACTTAACTCCTCACTATCCTATGCAATTCTCTAAGACTAAGTTTCAGAGCGGGCACTGTTCTCCATTGGGAAAAGAAATTTTCTCACCAGGAACTCACTACACTGAAGAAATCACAAGTCTAGCTTAAAAAAAAAAAATGGAAATTTAAAAAATTGGAAATTAAAAAAAAAAGGGAAACTTGTATGAACTGAAATAAAGAGTAAAATAAATAGAACCAGGAAAATGATAGGCACAATAACAATAATGTAATAGAAAATAACAACAAAATCTCTCTCTCTATGTATACACACACACAGCCATATAGCTAAACAAACATGGTCCCAAACTCAAGGAAATCCACTTTTATCCTTTCCATTGAGAAGTATAAGCCTGCCACCATCATTGGCAGTAATCCTATCAATTGCTTTTGCTTGTTTTCCTTTGTTACACTGGCAGGTTCACTGGATGTGTAGTGGGGTACTGTGATATCAAAACAAAAAGCATTAACTTCAAAAAAAAAAAGCAACAGAAAAGAAAAAGTGGGACAATTTATGAGAATTGAAACAAAGCAAAGAAAGAAGGAAAATGCATCCGATCACAGGAGAACGTAAATAAAAAAAATATTAACAGGCAACTAAACTGAGAAAAATTGCAATAACTAATCTTGGTCCTAGGAGACAGATGCTGCAACACACATCTCTCCTTTAGGGCAGAGACATGGGATCCAGGTTCTGATCGCTGCTTATATTTTATTCAATTATATTTCTTTTTTTTACAAGGTAGGATTGTGTGTGCAAAATGACTGCAAATACAAAAAGCAAGAGGCATTAATAAAACTTTTTAGCAAATAGCACTGCCTGAGGGAAGCTTATTTTTTTTTCTTTTAGCTAGACTGATACTTGCTCCTACAACACAAATGGGATGAAATTTGCATGGCTAAGATTTTCAAAGCTATCTGATTCTCAGAACAACTCAACTATCGTAATATCCAATAGTATTATTGTATCCATGTTATGGCAGGGAACTAAAGTTGATTTTGAGAAGCTGAGGTCACACAGCTCCTAAGTATCAAAGGATGGATTTGAAACCAGATCTCATTGGATTCCGAGGCAATTCTTTTTCCTCTATAATTTGTTACTCTTCAGAATGATGACATTCCCCAAAATGCATTTCCCCTCCTGAAAGGTACACCATGCCCTAGACAACCCCTACTCCTTTCTCCAGATCTTTGAAAAACTTTGTGCTAAATTCAGACCATTCCTGATGTAACTGCTCAATGCTTTCCAATCTGGCACTCTAATCTGCAGCTCTTAAAGTTACAAGAAAAAAAATTAACACACTGATATTCTTTTCTTTTAATATTATGACTGACACTTTCCTTTTTACCTTCCATGTTTTAACAGTGAAAGAAAAAGAATTGAACCGGATATCCAAAAGTGGCGAAATGCCCCTAGAAGCAAAAATTAAGAATGGGGCTCAGTGGATCAGGAATCAAAAGAGAATGAAAAGCTCTCCGAACATAGTTCCAGGGACCCATGAACCATTTCTTTAGTAAATGCTGAAACCATTCAACTGCTACCTGTTTCTTCAACTCATACTCAACTTCAACTCAGCAGAAATATTATTGTTATGACCTCCTAGGTAAATTAAAGCCTTTTAAGAGATTCTCTGATACACTTATAATACTAAAAATACCTACATTTATACAATTCATTTCTATGTATGCCTAACATATATCACAGTCCAAATAGAATACTTAAACAGCTAGTTTTCCTGAAACTTTTCAGCTTACCTTTATTAGATGAAGAAATTAAGTAAGCTGGAAGTTAAGTGACTTGCACAAAGTAACACAGCTAGTAAGTGACTGGAGATGGATTTGAGCTCTGGTCATCTTGATTCCAGGAATACTTAGAACTCTGCCCACTATACCACCTAAACACCTCTAGGTCTGTTTTTAATCTGCAGAATTACTGCCTTGAACTAGATGTTGTCTATAGTTTCTCATACCTCTGGATTAAGGATTCTACGAACCTGTTCACAAAAAGTGACTATTTACTAATATAATGTGATAGAAATCTGTGAAGATTATGCAAAATATTTCTTTTTTGCATTAAAGAAAAGTCCTAAATTTTTATCACTCAATTTGACTTTGAAAAAGCTTTTTTTCTATGTCCAACATACATAAAACAATTTTATACTAAAATTATCTTTAACTTGCTGATCTAGTATTTTGGTGTATGGTGAAAGCAAGGGCTGAGGAACATGAGTGCGTACAATCATCCCTAAAAAGCTGGTAATATCAGGTGAAACAGAATTAGGTGAAAACAAGGTTGAAAGGACAGTTAATTGATATGGTCTATGAAGGTTTCCAACAAATGAAAACATCTAGACAAAAGAAAAATCAAGAAGGAAATGTTTCATTCTTTGCTTAAATGCATACCCTGCTGAGCGATAACTATGTACATCAAAGCTGTTACTATGACTTTATTTTTACTCCACCCATGCTGTATGATCCCACAGCAGTTAAACCACTCGAACTTTATTTTTTGAAAAGGCAGGATGTTGCTGAGTGCCTTTCACATAAGTTTCCACTTAAGATGGGAAGCCATTCAAACCTGCTCTGATTTTATGCCTTTAAACCCAAATCACTCAGGCTTTCACTGATTGACCAATAACAAGTCCCAGCCAAAAGCTCACTTGCTCTTAGGATGGCTCAGAGTAAGTGTAAATAACTGTCTTGGTTCCATCCAGAAACTCTGAGGGTCCCCATCTCCCACACTGATTATTTTAGGAAGGAAAACTAAACCATCTTTTGTCTCAATTCTTACCTAGCCTTTAATCGCTGAATGGGCATTGCCTCAGACAAACTGAGATCTGGGAAAGAGTTTTAAAAGGACAAGGTCTTCTATTGCATCGAGGGCCACTGGTCACTGAATTCTCATGACTGGAGGACAGAGTGGGGCTGGTGCAAACTTTGGACAGCCCTGCCTCACTTAAATCCAACTCCCTTGTAAGTCAAGACATCACCATCCTGACGTCACTGGTCCTCTTCTAATATGAAGGATGATTCAAACTACTCTCCTGAACTTTTCAAGGAAGTAAAAAAGGCAGCTTTGTGAGCTTTTAGGCAGTTTTAAATTCAAAGCATTCTTACCCTTCCTTGAGATCATCCCTCCAACACTAAAAGGATGAAATAGATACAAAGTTATTATAACATCTAGAGCCTTCACCAAGATGGAAACACATTGGAGAGCTATCTAGAATTACCAAGTCAAGGATGTGAACTTCAAAAAAATAAAAATCCCTTTTTTAAAAAGGTGGGGAGGGGAATCACAATAAATTTCCAACAGCCATTCAAGTTTCTCTTATATTTTAAGATAAAACACTCCCCAATGTTTAAAGCCAAATACCATCTTCACCAGGTCCCAGGTTGCCAGCTGGGAAGCTTATCTACTTGGAACAAGTAAGACGACCGACCGGTATGGTGCTTTAGGTTTCGTTGTCTACACTGTGTATAATGGACAAGAGTGTTTTTCTTAGCCTTCATCAGAAAACAAGTCTCGGTTCAATGGACCGAAGCCATCGTAGCCGTCCTGTGACACATACCTGGAAATGACACGAGCTAAATGCCACAATCCCCACGTGAATTTTAACATTTTCCTCCGCCCAAAGTACAAGACTGAGATGCAAGAACTGAGATAAGCCCCGGTTGGGCGCCCCTCCCTCCGGCCTCTGTTTTCTCATCTGTAAAATGACCCTGTCCGTCTGCCCCCTGGACCCCCTCTGTTCTGTGAATGGGTATGTTGCTACGAGGAGGGGCTCTGCTGCGGGGGGGTGGGGGGGACTGGAAAGGGGTAAGTAAAAGAAAAAAAGAGAAGGTAAAAAATGAATTTTAAAAGTGGGCGGGTGGGTGTGGGAACAAGGAGGGAGGCTTTCTGCCCCACGTTCCCCTTTCCTCTCCACGCTCGCGGCCCTCCCCAAGAAGAGGGCGGCGGTGCCCACGTCGGTCCGGGTGCCCACGTCGATCCGGGTACCCACGTCGGTCCGGACACTCCCTCCCCCCTGCCAGCCCCTTCTGGCCCAACGTCGGGGAAGCCCCCCGCGGCCGCAGCATCTTCACGTCCGGCCCGGAGCAGAGGCCCCGCTCCGTGGCTCGACCCGGCCCGGTCCGCCCCCCCGGCCCCCAGGACCTCACCCGCCGAGCCGACACTCGCCTTTCCAGCCGCCGCTGCGGCCACCCCGGGGTCCGGAGCCGAGCTCTCCCAGCGGACCTGAAGATGTGGAACGTCGGCCTCGGAGCTCCGCCGGCCACACCCCTGCCCCGCCCACTCCCCTGCTGCGCCTCGGCCTGGGCCGCTCCCGACCCACCAATGGGAAGCGGGCTCAAAAGGCCCCACCCCCTCCCCGGGCCGCTGCGAAGCCTGAGGCAGCCTCCAGAATCGGAACTGAAACGCCCGAGGAGGCCGCAGGGCCCGCACGGCGCCCGTCGCCCGGACTTTGGGAGGATCAGAATCTGGAGCCCCGGCGGAGCCCCCGCTCTCCCGGCGCTCTTACCTGGGGCCCGCTGCACGCCCCGCCGCCTAGCTCCGTGCAGCCGCGGTGCTGTCTGCAGTAACGGGGCCGCTTTGGTCCAGCCCGGCCCCAGCCTCCAGGAGCCGTCCTAGCCCAGGTCGCAAGAAGGAGCAACTCGAGCCTCTGGGCTGGCAGCGGGGCTGAGCCGAGGCGGGTTTGGCCGGGTGGCGGGCGGGCCGCCCTTTGGCCAATCACGGCTGCCGGAGGGAGCGAGCCTCCCGGCGGCTCCGCTTACCCTGGAGCTCATTTCCAGAGTGCAAACCACGAGGGGACGTCTCAGGCAGCCAGTAGGAGACGGAGATTTCCCCCCACCCACTCCCGGCCTGGAGGAGAGGGCCGTCCCGTGCCAAACGTTTCTGCGTGGGGATGTGCAGACTGTTAAAAGAAAAAGAGAGTGCAGCCCCGGACTCTTTGTTCGTGTCATCTAGGACCTGGAGAAGGATTTGTACGTGGGATAAACCGTCTCACTTGCCGCTATTTACTGGAAATGTAATACGATTTTAGGATTAAAAGAGGCTGGGAACTCAGACGTGCTCCATTCTAACCCGATGCCATCTCAAAAGCCAAAGAAAATGACCGCCACAACCCAGATCGCTTCTTGGAAGACCTTGAATTGCAAAGGGAAGGCTACGGGGTTGCATGGGGGAAAAACGCACTGTGGAGTTGGAAAGCACCTGGGTTTAAATCAGCTGCGTTTGAAAACTTAGGCGCTTCACTTAACCTTATTGGGGGCGGGGGAGCCTTGCTTTGCTCTGCTGCAAAATAAAAGATTTGGATCTGATGAGCTCCACAGCACCCTTCACCTTCAAAGCTCTGATCCCCTGAGGCAGTTTTGGACGGCTTTGATTTAGAGAAGTCACAATCCAGTAGACAGGGAGACGTTTCCAGTATCACATGGATGGCTCACCGATTTTAATAGTAAGGTTGAGAATGATAATATAGGGTTAGCATGCTCCACTTAGGAGTCTCCTGGCCCTTTCTTTTCAAGAAAAAAATGCTAATTGTTGGGTTTTAAACTTAATTAGATTATTTGAATCCATTAAACATTAATGGATTTGGGGGAAAGATTTGACACGATATTTTATCCCAAAGTCTTGGGACCAAAGTTAGGAAAAACTAATGATAGGTTTTGCTCCAGTAAACTTTTTTTTAAAGAGAAGACAAGAGGAAAGCTCCAAGGTGGATAATATAACACATTTAGAAATTATCTTCTGATTATTATCACTGATAGTCTTTCAACACAAACAGTAGCAAAGTTCATGCTCACTATTTTAATAAGTTTTTTTGGCATTGCTACATCTTTTCACTCCAAGACTCCTTAATCTACTTTCATATGATGTACAGGGTCAGTTAGGATAGTTTTAATTGTTTCTAAGCCAACACTGCAATTAACACTTATCTTTGATAATAACCCTATCCTCTGACTCAGACTTGAAAGTCAGTTGCTGCAATTTCGTATGCCCCCACAAATGAATCTGAACATATTTAGCACTAAAAAAAGGATAGAACCAGCAGTACCCCCCCTTAATTTCTTCTATTTTTCAAAGACTAGAAATATAGCTAGATACATTTCTAGATATCAGATTACTACAGAATGTTGTACAATTTCCAAAATAACTATTCCTATTCTATTTTGTTTAGGATTCAAATCTCCAACTCAAACCTCTTTACTCTATCTTTTCCGTAAAACAACAATTATAAACTAATAGTACTGAAAATAGTTACTTTGCCAAATTATGACCTGATTTTAGAACCAGAAACTAAAGCTATAAGAAACCTCAGAGACCATGTAGTTTACCTTCCTCCTGTGCTAATTTAACAGATGAGGAAACTGAGGTCTATGGAGGTTAAATGACTTGTCTACTGGTGCACAAATAATTAATCTTTAGAGGAGAGATTTGAATGCAGGTATGTTGGCTCCAGAACCAGTACTTATTCTATTGTACTGCCTCAACAAATTTTACTATTAAAAAAATACCTCACTATACTTCACAAAATATAAGTTGCTTTTTTGTAGATTTTTTTTGAAGGATGAAAGTGAAGGGAATAGGACCTGTACTCCTGAAATGTCTTTGAACTTTCCCATACATTTCAGCAGTCCAGATCTCTGGTGTTTGCCTGAGACATCTGGGTCATCCCCATCAATAAACCTTTAACCACCCTTTCATTGTGGTCCTCACAGTCTGTACCTGGCCCACTCCAGCCTACTTGCCCACCCAGAGCTCCCAGTCTCTCCGAATAAAAGTACCACTCTTACCCCCAGTAAATAGAGCAAATTCTATAAGAGTCTGGCCTGCTTGAACTGGCATCACAAATACCAAAGACTCATTGGGAATTTTGCCCACCCAACCAGTGTCACAATAAACTCACTACTTGGACTGAAAGAAGGTTTGAGCGGTTGAATTCTTCCCAGGCACACCCCCATTGCATTCCAGGATCCCTAGCACGCCTAGGCTGCAACAAAATCAGGTTTAAAATGAGAAGAAATTGTGACCACCACTTAAGCTAGAAAGTCACCATAATTCCACATTTCTCCTAAGGATTATTTTCCCTACTAGAAGTTAGATGTTGTGATATGATGAAAGTGATTTATTATGTTGCTTGCTGAAAAGAAAAAAAAATAGTTTTACAAATACAGCATTGTCAGTTTATGAGGTTAGTTATGGTAACTAAACCTGGGATGTAATGCTGTATTTATTCACAGTTTATTATATAATGTTCTTATTTTTTTTTAATTTTAAAAATATTTTTGTTTGATTTTCCCTGGTATTGCTATCCCCTTTCCTTCTCAGGGAACCATCCCTTATAATAATTTTTTTCCAAAAAAGAAGGAAAATGAAAAAAAACAGTAAAATCAAAACCCATATGAAAAGCTATCACATTTTCATATGTCATGAAAACACTAATGACAGCAAATAACTTGGAAGAAAATAGAGAAAATTCCAATTTTATCTCTCCCAAAGACGTGTTTTATCTCAGTTATTGTTTTCAAGCATACATTATTTTATACTACAATCAAAAGATAACATTGTATGGACCATTTGGTGATACCAAATCCATCTACAGATTCTCTAAAGATAATATTAAAAAATCACAAGTCCTTCCTGAGAAATAATTATTAAATAACTAATTGTTAATATTGGAGAGACAAAGACTGAAAGACATTTCTGATAATGAGACTAAATTAACTTTCTCGTCAATCTTGTTCAGACCCCATCCAGGTAGGTTTATGTTTTTTTATGTTCTACTCAGCTTTGGGTGGGAAGAGGGGAGGAGTAAATTCTTTGATTAGAGTGTTCAAGGCTGGGGGTAATTTGGAAATAAATGACCTAATCAAGAACACTTTCCCTACAGTCCCTTATTAGAACAGATCGACCTCTCTCTCATTACTTGTTAACCAATCAGAGTCAATTGCCACCCTCAGGAACACCAACTCTTCCATGGGTATATAAGAGTTGAGTGGGTCCCATGAGGAATCTTTGGCATGTAAGAGTGTCACTGACCCCTTTAATTAATTATTGTTAGCATGATTAATAAAATAATTATCCAGAAACTATGTCTCTCAAATTTTTTATATGCCACACTACCTAAGCAAATGTATAAGAAGCTAAATTATTTCATCTTGGAGTTGTTTGTTCTTACATTAATATCCTAATGGCAACTGAAAGTATATGAGGTATTGAATTAGCCAACTCTTACCGTGAGCCCCCTTCTGTGCTTAGCCTTCTTTCCAGTACTTTGTACTGTCCTGAGCTTGTTGATCATCTAAATGTCTATGATTAACATTCAACAAATACATCCTTTAAGATAGGAAAGTAGCCACAGAAAAATTCTCACCTTAACTCTCTATTTCTCTGTCTCTGTCTCTGTCTCTGTCTCTGTGTCTCTGTGCCTGTGTCTGTCTCTGTCTCTGTCTCTCTCTGTCTCTCTGTCTCTCTGTCTCTCTCTCTCTCTCTCTCTCTCACACACACACACACACACACACACACACACACACACACACACACACAGAGTCACACTCAGCATTCTCTCATACATTTAGGAGTCACATCTCCCTCTGCAATACACAGCATTCATCAGAGAGCTGTGCCTCCCCCAGTTCACTTGAATGGAAGTAGGTATCATACTAGCATTTCTGGTACCAGGAACAAACCAGGGTATCTTTTGAGAGGACCATGAAAATCAGGCTACATGGGGTAAGAGATTCCAGGACAACACTGTTGGGAGAGATGGGAAATACTGATGTTAGGACACAAGGTGTGTGTTTGTCCTTCGTTACCAAAAAAGACCATGTCATCAGAGAAATAATGACATGACTTGCACTTGACTTTGTTTTGAGTGAGGGAGGGTTGTGCAAGTCACCAGGCTCACTTCTCCTCCAGAGCCATCTGAATCCAATGACCAGATATTCATCAGGATGACTGGAGATGACCCAGGATGAGGCAATTGGGGTTAAGTGACTTGCCCAAGGTCACACAGCTAGTGAGTGTCAAGTGTCTGAGGTGAGATTTGAACCCAGGTCTTCCTGACTGCTACACTGGTTCTTTATCCACTGCACCACCTAGCTGCCCTGAGGACACAAGGAGCCAAACTGGGGAAGAACATACTTGAGGTACAGGAAAGCCTTGAAATTCCATGGAGGCTGATCTTCATAAGCTATTTATGTATTTATTACTCTAGGGTCAAGAAAACGCTGGTGCGTAGTAGGACTGGGCCCCAGAAAAGTAGCATAATTGGTGATAAGCCTCATAGGAATGGTAGTAAGGGAGTAGAATGAACCAAGAGGTGTTGTAGCAAGTTGGGGCTAGCTTAAGATCTCAAGATAACAATAACAACTAACATTCACATAGTGCTTACTGTGTGCCAAGCACTGTACTAAGAGTTTTACAATTATTATCTCATTTGAACTCTGGGAAGTAGGGATCATAAGACAGCTTTGGGGAAAGTGGTTGTTGTCCTTTGTCTTGGAAGAGGACCAAAATGACATCACCATTGTAAAGTGAAATTTCATTGCGTCCAACTGTGGCTGATCAGACCAATATGAGCTTGGAATGCTCTACCACAGGTTGGGCACAGATAATTCATGTGAATATTTAGGGTGGCTATCCCAAATTTGTGCATCCTGCGTTTACTTTGTGCTGTCATAATTCTGCTTTGCTCAAAGAGCACAGCACCTTTTCTTATGTGGGCACACCATGCTGAGCAGTCCTGTGCCAGTGTCTCCCATGTTGCACAGTCAAATCCAAAGTTCTTGAGAGAGACCTTGAGAGTGTCCTTGTATCATTTCTTCTGGCCACCATGTGATCACCTGACCCATGCAAGTTCTCCATAAAATAGTCTTTTTGGCAAGCGTACATTTGGCATTCGAACAATATGGCCAGCCCATCAGAGTTGCACTCTCTGAAGCATAGTTTGAATGCTTGGCAGTTCAGCTCAAGCAAGGACTTCAGTGTCTGTACCTTATCCTGCCAGGTGATCCTCAGAATCTTCCTAAGACAATTCAAGTGGAAGCAATTCAGTTTCCTGGCATGGCGCTGGTAGACTATCCATGTTTCACAAGCATATAACAATAAGGTCAGCACAACAGCTCTGCAGACCTTCAGTTTGGTAGTCAAATACCTCTTCTCTCCCAAACGTTTCTTCAGAGTCTTCCAAAGACTAAGCTAGCTCTGGCAATGCATGCATCAGCCTCATTGTCAATGTGTACATCCCTGGAAAGTACACTACCAAGGTAAGTGAACTTATCCACAGTATTCAAAACTTCTCCATTTGTTGTAATCGATGGTTCCATGTATGTATGGTGTGGTGGTGGCTGATGGACCACCTGTGTTTTCTTACTGTTAATTATTAGGCCAAAATCAGCACAGGCAGCAGAGAATTGATCCATACTTTGTTGCATCTCAGTTTCAGAGGCTGGATTGAGTGCACAATCATCTGGAAACAGAAAACCATGCACCAACACTCCCTCCACTTTGGTCTTGACTTGTTTTTTTTTTTATTTTTTTTTTATTGTTGCTGTTGTTTTAATTTTTTTAAAATTTATTTATTTAAGTTTTCAACATTCATTTCCACAAGATTTTGAGTTCCAAATTTTCTCCCCATTTCTCCCTCCCCCCCCCAAAATGCCAAGCATTCTAATTACCCCTATGACCAATTTGTCCTCCCTTCTAATATCCTTCCCTTCCCTTATCCCCATCTTTTCTTTTGTCCTGTAGGGCAAGATAACTTTCTATACTCCATTACCTGTATTTCTTATTTCCTAGTTGCAAGAAAAATACTCAACAGTTGTTCCTAAAACTTTGAGTTCCAACTTCTGTTCATCCCTCCCTCCCCACCCATTCCTTTTGGGAAGGCAAGCAATTCAATATAGGCCATATCTGTGTAGTTTTGCAAATGACTTCCATAATAGTCCTGTTGTGTAAGACCAACTATATTTCCCTCCATCCTGTCCTGCCCCCTATTTCTTCTATTCTCTCTTTTGATCCTATCCCTCCCCAAAAGTGTTGACTTCTAATTGCTCCCTCCTCCCACTGCCCTCCCTTTCATCATCCCCCCCCACCCTGTTTATCCCCTTCTCCCCCACTTTCCTGTATTGTAAGATAGGTTTTCATACCAAAATGAGTGTGCATTTTATTCCTTCCTTTAGTCAAATGTGATGAGAGTAAGCTTCATGTTTTTTCTCTCACCTCCCTCCTTTTTCCCTCCACTGAAAAGTCTTTTACTTGCTTTTTTTATGAGAGATAATTTGTCCCATTCCATTTCTCCCTTTCTCCTCCTAATATATTTCTCTCACCACTTAATTTCATTTTTTTAAGATATGATTCCATCCTATTCAACTCACCCTGTGCTCTCCATCTCTCTGTCTCTATGTGTATGTGTGTGTGTGAGTGTGTGTGTGTAATCCCACCAACTACCCAGATACTGAAAAAAGTTTCAAGACTTACAAATACTGTCTTCTTTCCATGTAAGAATGTAAATAGTTCAACTTAGTAAGTCCCTTATGATTTCTCTTTGCTGTTTACCTTTTCATTCTTCTCTTGATTCTTGTGTTTGAAAGTCAAATTTTCTTTTCAGCTCTGGTCTTTTCATCAAGAATGCTTGAAAGTCCTCTATTTCATTGAAAAACCATTTTTTCCCCTGAGGTATTATACTCAGTTTTGCTGGGTAGGTGATTCTTGGTTTTATCCCTAGTTCCTTTGACTTCTGGAATATCACATTCCATGCCCTTTGATCCCTTAATGTAGAAGCTGCTAGATCTTGTGTTATCCTGATTATATTTCCACAGTACTTGAATTGTTTCTTTCTAGCTGCTTGCAATATTTTCTCCTTGACCTGGGAACTCTGGAATTTGGCCACAATGTTCCTAGGAGTTTCTCTTTTTGGTTCTCTTTCAGGTGGTGATTGGTGGATTCTTTCAGTATTTATTTTGCCCCCTGGTTCTAGAATCTCAGGGCAGTTTTCCTTCATAATTTCATGAAAGATGATGTCTAGGCTCTTTTTTTGATCCTGGCTTTCAGGTAGTCCCATAATTTTTTAAATTGTCTCTCCTGCATCTATGTTCCAGGTCAGTTGTTTTTCCAATGAGATACTTCACATTGTCTTCCATTTTTTCATTCTTTTGGTTTTGTTTTGTGATTTCTTGGTTTCCCATAAAGTCATTAGCCTTCATCTCTTCCATTCTAATTTTAAAAGAACTATTTTCTTCAGTGAGCTTTTGAACCTCCTTTTCCATTTGGCTAATTCTGCTTTTTTAAAGCATTCTTCTCCTCATTGGCTTTTTGAACCTCTTTTGCCAATTGAGTTAGCCTATTTTTAAACGTGTTATTTCCTTCAGCATATTTTTTGGGTCTCCTTTAGCAAGGTGTTGACCTGCCTTTCAGGCTTTTCTTGTATTTCTCTCATTTCTCCTCCCAATTTTTCCTACACCTCTCTCACTTGATTTTCAAAATCCTTTTTGAGCTCTTCCATGGCCTGAGACCATTGAATATTTATTTTGGATGTTTGGGATACAGAAGCCTTGACTTATATGTCTTTCCCTGATGGTAAGCATTGTTCTTCCTCATCTGAAAGGATGGGAGAAGATACCTGTTCACCAAGAAAGTAACCTTGTATAGTCTTATTTTTTCCCTTTTTTGGGCATTTTCCCAACCAGTTACCTGACTTTTGGGTCCTTTGTCAAGAGTAGGATATACTCTGGGGGTCTGTAAGATCTCAGTTCCTCCAAGGTGGCACAGTCAAGCATGTACACTGGTCTGGGAGGAGAGAGAGATTTTTATGCCCAGAATCTTAGCAATTTCCTCTCCACAGCCACCTGGCCTGCAGTTCCACCAAGCCAGCACTGGAGGCTGATTTTCAGATAAGCTACATGGGCAGGGCCACCATTCAGTGTGAGATAAAGATCAGTTGCCTCAGGGCCTCTACACAGGGCTGAGGTAAGAATGGGCTGCTCAGTGGCCCCAGGGTTTTTATGATCCAACAATGGCTGCAGGCTGCTATAGGGGCTGCTATGGGAACTGCTGCCTGCCTGATGTGGCCTCTGCAGCTGCTACCTGAAGCCAGAGCTGTGGGAAGGCCCTTCTCCCTTCCTGGCCAGCTGAAAAAACCCTGTCACTGACCTTTGATGCCTGTGGGTTGAGGGATATGTGAACCACTGCTACTGAGACTGGGGATTCCACAACTGGAGATTCCACCTCCAAGGTATGTTCTCGAGCCACGTGCTGCTGGTCAAGGCTGGGCTTGGCTTCGCTCTGCATCTGGTGCAACTGACTTTTCCCATGGGCCTTTCAGGTCACCCTGGGCTGGAAATCTCCTCCACTCTGTTGTTCTCCACTTCTGCTACTCCAAAATTTGTTGAGAGTCCCTCTCTACAGGTATTTTATGTGCTGTGTGGGGAAACCCTGTATATGTGTGTCTTTCTACTCCTCCATCTTGGCTCCACTCCTTTGGTCTTGACTTGTTACCTTTTCAAATTGAAGAACTTACCATCGGTATGGTAGCTGACCTTGATACTATGTTCATCCTCTTTGAAATCATTTGTCAACATGGCTGAAAACATCATGCTAAAAAGCATGGGAGCAAGCACACAGCCCTGTTTCACTCCAATGGGGACTGGAAAGGCACCAGAGCTTTGCCCATTATCTACAACCCAGGAAAACAAGTTATCATGAAATTGATGTACAATATTGATGAACTTCTCTGGGTAACCAAATTTTGACACAATTCTCCATAAGACCTCATGACTAACAGCATCAAAGGTCTTGGTCAGATCTCTGCATTGTGTACAGACCTCTGTTCTGCTCCTGGCATTTCTCCTGGAGTTGTCGGGCAGCAAACACCATATCAATTGTTCCTCTGCCCTTTCTGAAGCCACACTGACTCTCAGGTATATGCCCATCTTCCAGGTGAAGGATCAGTCTATTAAGGATGACTCTAGCAAGAATATTGCCAGCAGTGACTAAGAGAGAGATGCCCCTCTGATTGTCACAGGACAATCTATTCCCTTTACCCTTATAGAGATGGACAGTGGAGGCATCCTTGAACTCCTGGGGGATAGCCTCCTCTTGCCATATAACCTGGAAAATTGCAGTCAGCTTTTGTATGAGCAATGGTCCCCCTACCTTGTAAATCTCAGCTGGAATAGGATCAGCGGTCTGTTGAAAACATCATGGAAGTGTTCAGCCCATCTCTCTAGGATCATGTCCTTATCACTAATCAATGTGATTCCATCAGCACTGAGTAGCTGTAATGCATCATAAGTTTTTGGTCCATAAATAGCTTTCAGGGAATCATAAAAGCACTTTAGATTGTTATTATCAACATAAAACTGAATTTCATCTGCCTTCTTACTGAGCCAGGAATCCTGCATCTCTCTAAGCTTTGCTTGTACTTTGCTTTTGACGGAATTAAATGCTGCCTTCTTAGAGGTAGATGAACTATCCTGCTGGTAAATCCTGTGGAGTTCTTGTTTTTTGTTAAGCAGCTTCTGAATTTCCCCATCATTTTCATCAAACCAGTCTTGGTGTTTGTGAGTATTCTGACCCAGATGAGCAAATGCAGTGCTGTACATCAAATCTCTGAGAGCTGCCCATTCCTTTTCTGCCCCACTGTTGCCAACTGTATGTTGGCTCAACTTTCCCTCCAACTCAGAAGCAAGCTGTTCACGCTCAGAGAAGAGCTCTAGTTGTTGACATTAATTCTTCTGGTAGCCATTTTGCCTTGGGGGTGGCACTTTTGATGCATGCGAATATTTAGCTTGCTAAGAATGAATCTATGATCAGTCCAGCACTCTGCACCACACATTGCCTTTGACACTCTCACATCTTGTCTGTCTCTTCTCCTTACAGTCACATAATCTATTAGATACCAGTGTTTGCTGCAAGGGTGCATTCATGAAGTTTTATTACATTTAGGTAAATGGAAGACAGTGTTGGTGATGAGAATTCTGGTCATGTGATGCACAAGTCTTTCAGCAGTAAATGACCATTGCTGTTGCTGTTTCCAACTTCATTCCTCCCTAGGACTCCCTGCCAAGTGTGGTAGTCTGAGCCTACTCTAGCATTAAAGTCACCCAGTATTATAAGCTAGTCCTCTTTTGGCACATTGACAATAAAAGTCTCTAGGTCTTCATAAAATTTTTCTTTGACTTTATCAGGGTATATGGTGGGAGCATAGGCAGTGATGATGGTGGCATGGTGTTTTTCTGTGAGTGGCAATCGCATTGTCATGAGCCTGTCATTCACTCCTTTTGGCAGGCATACCAGCTTGCTGATTAGATTAGTTTTGATTGCAAAACCCACACCAACTTCATGGCATTCCCATTTACTGCACCCACTCCCACAAAAGGTGTATCCAGCTCTGACTTCAATAAGCTGGCCTTCATTTGCCAACCTTGTGAAGGAATATTTCATATCCCTTGAATAAAGTAAGTTCACTCCGTCCTTTTGGTGACCTCTCAAGGAATATAACATATGTGAGCTGGCCATGTATTAATGTATCCCGGAACACATAGATAATACTTGGAAGATTTGGCTAATCCTCCCAGTATATGATTAATTAATTTATATCTTGTGGCCCCTGTATGATATCTCCTTGATGGATAAACACCTGCATTCCCATGGCTATGTGCCTGACTAGCTTGGAACAGTATACAGAGCCATTGGCAAAAAGCCTTCTTTGTCTAGATCCCTATAAAATCCTCTTGTTTAGTGTAAGTCCTCGGAATCTCACCCATGGAGAGGACGCTCTGCCTGGGACCACTTGTTCCCAATTCAGACCCTGAAAGCTGTATCCCAGGATTCCCCAGCTGAGAAAATTCAGGTGTTGGTGCTTCCCTGAATTGGTGATGTTTTTCTATTTCCTCTTATATCTATATTAATATTGCTACAATTATATTAGTATTAGGCTATATTAATTATTTCTGCTACAGCTCTAAACTGTTCATGCATTTGCCTTTTCTGTAAATCAATAAAATATCCAGCTTCTTCTTCTCAAATGTGTCTTATTGTAGGTGCGAATCTGAACCATATATTTCCTTAATCACACACCTTGTTTCACTTAGGGCTACTATTTGGATGTGATACCTGTTAAGTTCTCTTGCAATAAGAGCAGTTCTTCTTTCAGATCTACTGGATCTTGTGTTATCTCTTAGTGTGTGCACAATCCATGTGTCGATGGTGAGTGAAATCATCTTTGCAGATGTTTTCATACTTTTTTTGTGTTTTGACCATATAGAGGGATTCCTCTCCTGCTGCGGTAATCAGGTCAGGGTTGGGTAAGCAGGCAATGTTTAGGGCACCTTTTCTAGCCCCCTTCCTCACACACAGGTGAGCAGTGTTATCCTTAAAAGGCTGCTCAGACACCCAGGGGGCTGCCGAGTCCCACTGCTGCTTCCAGTGAGAAACAACCCTATGGCCTTGGCTGCCTGTGTGCAGGGTCGTGACTATAGCTCCCAGTGTATCATAATAGTGAAATGGTATGGGTGATGTCTTTTGATTCATACATAAATAGGATTTAAGTGAGGCAGAGTTGCATGAAGTCGTCAGCCCCACTCCCTCCTCCTGAGTCATCATAATCCAGTGGCAGGACAGATTTAAGACTGCTAGCCATGGCTCAGGATGCAGTGGATGACCTTGGCGTCTTCAGTGTCTAACCATGTTCAAAGCACTCCACGTGGCCTGCTTCATCTACCTTCATGGCTGTTGGAATAAATTGCTCTCATCTGCCCATTCCACCAGATGAAGTCTTCACATGCTTGGGGTAGACACCCCTGTAACCAATGGGTTTGAGAACCCTTGGTTACCCTCAACCTGGTTTGGTCTGTCTGCCGAAACAGTTTACCAGGCTGTGGCTGCTGTACATGCTGCAGCTTCTTGGAGCCATGGGTGAGAGTTAGGCAGAACAGGTAGACACCAAAGGTGGAAAGAGCCCTGAAAAGGCTCAGTAGTCATAACACCAGAGGTACTGGTCCTCCCTGAACACACCTTACACCCTGGGAAAAGTATAGGGAAATAAATACAGCCTACTCACATTCCAGTGTCAGATGACCTGCAGCAAAAACCTGGTTGTCTCATCCCAGTTATGGCTTTGACCACCATTAAGATGGCAGTTTAAGTGGGAGGAGTGAAATTCTTTTTTTTTTTTTATTTTTCATTTTTAACAGTTCATATCAAATAGCACAATTCCAACTTTCAGTCAGTCTATATTTCTTTTAAAGCATTTACAATATAGACCACAAAAGGATTTTTTTAAACAATAACCAACTGAGACACAAATAATGACTATGTATGCTAACGTCATAAGCCCTTGACCTAATTGTCTCCACACTATTGCTAACAATTAAAGGACCCTAACTTATTATTGTTGGTCTAAAGTCCTAAGCCTGATAGCTTAATCTTAGACTTGACCTCGGATGTTCCTCTACCAACAACCTATAATTTAATAGATCTGGTATTAAGCTTACAAACCCTTTGACTATAGGAATTTGCCACTAAGAGCAGGGACATTGCAGGGAAACAATATCTCCCCAACTTCATGTCAGTCCAAGGCAGGAGTAGGTTGTCAACTTGCATTCAGTGAGGCTTTCAGTCTGTCAGGTGTCAGTGGAGAAATTGAGTCAGGAGAATCCTACGTCAGCTCAGGCTGAACAGCCGCGCTCCCACCCTTCCTATGAGATCACCTTTTTCAGTTCATACCAGCATCTCACAGGCTTACTGACATCATGGATTGTAGGCTCAGACCACATTTGTTGCTATCCATACCTGGAGTTAGACTCAGAAGAACAGTCACTTAATAGTCCCATAGCATCTTAAAATAGCAAGTTCCAATAACCAGGTTTCAGATATGACTATAATTTCTCATTGGCTAAGGAACATATTTTGAGGCAAGTCTTAAGTGGCTTACATGCCTTTCTATACCTGTTCTAGTTCCTGCTTAAATAACAATCATAAACTCAAATTTACCATTAAAACCTTAACTTTTCCATCAATGTCAAATTTTACCCAAAGTTACCAGCCCCTAGGAAACTTAGACTAAAATTCATTTCCCCAAACTAAAGATGTCTCTGATTTAGTCTCAGTAATTAATTCAGTCAATTGTTTTAATACTAACTGCTTTTACATCACTTTGTAACATGTCCAATTTTTCTCCCCATCTCTCCCCTCCCCCCCCCAATACCTTGCATTCTGATTACTCCTTCCCTCAATGTACCCTCCCTTCTATCACATGCCACCCTTCCCTTATCCCCAACTTCTCTCTTTTCTTGTAGGGCAAGATAAATTTCTATACCCCATTACCTGTGTTTCTTATTTCCCAGTTATATGCAATAATAATTCTCAACGTTCGTTTCTAATACTTTGAATTCCATCTTCTTTCTCTCCCTCCCTCCCTACCCATCTCCACTGAGAAGGCAAGCAATTCAATACAGGCTATATGTGTCATTTTGTAAAAGACTTGCATAATAATCATGCTGCGTAATAGTAACTATATTGCCCTCTATCCTACTCTATCCCCCCTTATTTTTTTATTCCCTCATTTGACCTTGCCCCTTCCCAAAAGTGTTTATTTTTGGTTACTCCCTTCTCCCATTTTCCCTCTCTTCTATCATTCCCCCTACTTGTCACCTCCTCCCCTACTTTCCTGTAGTATAAGATAGATTTTCATACCAAATTTAGTGAGCATATTATTCCCTCCTTAAGTCATATGTGGAGGGAGTAGCTTCACTTTTCCCCTCTCCCCTTCTCCCTTTTCTACTCCATTGAACAAGATTTTTCTTTATCTCTTGTATGAGTTATAGCCTGCCCCATTTCATTTCTCCCTTTCTCCTCCCAGTATTTTCTTCCCTCGCCCCTTAATTTTTATTATATATATGTTTTTGTGGATATCATCTCTTCTGATTCAACACAACATGTACTCTCTGTCTATATGTGTGTGTGTGTGTGTGTGTGTGTGTGTGTGTGTGTGTGTGTGTGTGTACAATCCCTCCACCTACCAAAATACTGAGAAGAGTCTCAAGAGGTATAAATATTTTCTTTCCATGTAGGAATGTAAGCAGTTCAGGTTTAGGAAGTCTTTTATGATTTCTCTTTCCTGTTTACCTTGTCAAGCTTCTCTTGATTCTTGTGTTTGAAAGTCAAATTTTCTATACAGTTCTGGTCTTTTCAACATGAATGCTTGAAAGTCCTCTATGTCATTGAATGACTATTTATTCCCTTGAAGTATTATACTCAGTTTTGCTGGGTAGGTGATTCTTGGTTTTAAACCTAGTTCCTTTGACTTCTGGGATATCCTATTCCAATCCCTTCAATCCCTTAATGTTGAAGCTGCCAGATCCTGTGTTATCCTGATTGTATTTCCACAAATACTGGAATTGTCTCTTTCTAGCTGCTTGCAGTATTTTCTTCTTGACCTTGGAACTCTGGAATTTGGCCACAATATTCAGGACAGTTTTCCTCGATAATTTCATGGAAGATAATGTCTAGGCTCTTTTTTTGATCATGGCTTTCAGGTAGTCCCATAATTTTTAAATTGTCTCTCCTGGATCTATTTTCCAGGTCAGTTGTTTTCCAGTGAGATGCTTCACATTATCTTCTATGTTTTCAAGCTTTTGGTTTTGTTTTCTATCTGCTTGGTGTATCTCACAGTCATTCATTTCCCTGAACTCACTTCTCTCAGAGAACTATCTTGTTCAGTGAGCTTTTGAAACTTCTCCTCCATTTGGCTAATTCTACTTTTTAATGCCTCTTTCTTCTCATTGGCTTTTTGGACCTCTTTTTCCAATTGAGTTAGCCTCTTTTTAAAGGTGTTATTTTCCTCAACATTTTTTTGGTTCTCCTTTAGTGAGCTGCTGACTCTCTTTTCAAGCTCTTCTATTGCCTGAGCCAGTTTAAATTCACTTTGGAAGCCCTGGAGACAGGAGTCTTAACTTCCTGTGACGGTAAGCCTTGTTCTTCCTCATCTCAAAGGATGGGAGGAGACACCTGTTCAACAAGAAACTAACCTTCTATGGTCTTATTTTTTCTCTTTTTTGGGCATTTTCCCAGCCAGTTACTTGATTTCTGAATCCTTTGTCCAGAGATTAGACTCAGCTGCTTGGTTCCCCTGGGCTTTGGGCAGGGGCAGGGACATCACTCAGGGCTGGGGTTTAGATCAGCTGGTCCCTACTGCCAGAGGCTTTAAGCTGAGCCGCTTGGAAAACAGACCCAGGTTGCTTCCTGGCCTCTGTAGCTGCCTATAGTCTGCTGCTGCTGTTGCTGCTGTTGCCTAGGGCTATAGCTGGAGAAACCCCATTCCCTCTGCCTAGCTAGGAAAGCCCTCCCACACTGACCTTTGGAGCTTTCTTTGTTACTTGTGGGTTGAGATATCTGGGACCTTTCCTGCTAGGAACTCTGCCCTGGAGGGCTGTTCAGGTCCTGTTCCTCCCAGTGCCACATGGCCAGGGCTGTGCTCTGCTCTGCTCAGCGACCTATGAGATAGACCTCTCCTGTTGGTCTTCTGGGTTACCTCTGGCTGGAAACCTCTTTTGCTCTGTTCTGCGGCTTCTGCTGCTCTAGACTTTGTTGAGAGTTGTTTTTACAGGTATTTTGTGGGCTGTGGGTGAAGCGCTAGAGTATATGAGTCTTTCTACTCCACCATCTTGGCTCTGCCCCAAGGAGTGAAATTCTTAGGATGAGCTTACTTTACGAAATGTGAGCTGCGGTGGCTAATTGTTTTACCATCTTAGTCCTGGGGGACACAGACAAGGGATATGGGAGTTAGTGTGTCAGATTCTTTCCCCAATTTCCCATGACTTCACTCTGACAGGCTTATATGTCTTCCATTCTTTGTCTCTCTATGTATTCTCCCTTTCCCTTGCTGTCTCATGCTACACAATTAAGAAACCAGTCATTCTCACTAAAAGTAACTGATATGGACAACAGGGTCTGCTTAAGAGAATTTTATTCTCAGTTCACTAGGCATGAGAGTTTGGCACTTCCTTGGTGTCTTCATTGGTTACCCAACTGAGTGAGTCAAAAACATCCTTGTGAGTCAGAATGATGTGAAAATTATATATCGTGGGAAAAGGTTTCATAGTTTCAGGGTTTCCTTGACTTCTATGAGGAGGAAATGAAGAGAATGCTTTAGACTAGTGAGGTGTTAAAATGGAAGGATGACCTGTTTCTGTATATCTAGACCCCAAATTTCTAGATAAATTTCTTATACTTTCAAATCCCTAAAGAACCCTGAAACATAAGACTGGATTAGCAACTAGAAGTTGATTGATCTGGTATTCATTTCATGGAAACATTTTTTTCCTGAAAAGGAAGGGTAGAAGGAGGGAAGGAAAGAATGATGGTAGGAGGGAAGGAAGGATAGAAGAAAAGAAGGAAGGATAGGGAATTTTTAAAACACTCTCAAGCACTTTGAATATGTTATTATTTGACCTTCACAACAACTGAGTGAGTTAGGTGTTATTATGATTATCCACATTTTACAGATGAAGAAATTGAAGTCAAAAGTTTGTCCAGTGTCACAGAGTTAATGAGTGTCTGAGGCTGGATTTGAATTGAGTTCTTCCTTACTCCAAGTTCAAGATTCCATCTCCTGTGCCATACTTCCTCTCATTCCAACAATGTGATGTTTGCAATAACAGTTAGTTCAGTGATGTGTGAACGTCTTTGGCCAAGCAGTAATTTTGACATGGATCAGTTTTCCAACATTAAGTCTGTGCCTGTGTGCTTCTATTAACACTAGGCTGACTCACAATATCTGACCTTAACCAGATAAAAATCAAATGCCACAGTCTTGGGAGTAATTTTTTTTCGCTACTAAGCATGGTTGTTCTAGAGCTGGAGATCATTCATCCCTGGCTAGACTCACCAAACACTGGTATAGTCTGATTCCTTCTTTTGGTCTTTGGTTATATAGCCTTCCCATGCTATGTGCCTTGAGGATATAGAGAGAAGGAAATTATAGATATGACATATTCTCTTCTGTCCTAGGTGGAACAGGGAGGCCTGAATTCAAATGCAGCAGGTAGGTAGTACAGTGGATAGAGCAATGAGCTTGGAGTCAGGAAAAACACCTCCTCCTACAGGCTGACTGCCCACTTATTCAAAGTCATTTTGACTTTTTGACTTGATCTCTGATCCTGGATAAGTAACATAACCCTGTTTGCCTCAGTTTCATCATCTGTAAAATGAACTAGAAAAGGAAATGCCAAACCATCCCAGTATCTTTGCCAGGAAAACCCCAAATGGGGTCATGAAGAGTTGGACATGACTTAGCAATAATAACAAAGACAAGAAAACTATGTGAATTGTATATGAAACCTAACATTTTATCCTTGTTGATTGTTAGCTTTTGGCAATATGGATATGTTAGAGATGACTATGTTCAGAAAAATGTTTAGCCAATATAATTAAGATAAAACTTCCCTCAGGGCATTTCCATTTAAATTTCCCTAAAATGCATTAATGTTCCATGGAGTGCTACATTTATTTCAAAACTAGATAGGAGTTAATTTTTTTAAATGGCATAACTTTATTAGGGAACATGACAAAATCTAGATGGCAAAACTTCCTCTAAGCAAAACTTTCTTTTTGGGGATTTTATTTCTTTTATTAATTGTATCCCCAGCACTTAGCACAATGCCTGACACCTATTAGATGCTTAAGAAATGCTTTTTGGATTGGGTCTGCATTCAGGATCATCTCCAGTTGTCCTGATCTATATCTGTCACTGGACCCAGATGGCTCTGGAGGAGAAAGTGAGGCTGGTGACTTTGCACAGCCCTCCCTCACTTAAATCCAATTCACTGGAACGTCATGGCATCACCTCCCTGACATCATGGTGCTCTTCAAGAACAAAGGGCAAATAAGAACAACAATTAGAATGGGTATGTATATGAAGTTTATGTGTATAAGCACATACACAAGTATATGCACATGTGTATATGAACAGATACAAATTTAGTAATGTACCTACACAGATCAGTAGTTGAAGGTGGGGAAGAGAAGAGAACAAAACATTTATATTGTTCCTCCTATGTGCCAAAAACTAAGCTAAGCACTTTACAAATATTATCTTATTTGATCCTCACAATGACCCTGCAAGGTTGGTGCAACTATAATCCTCATTAGAGTTAGGGAAATTGAGTGACTTGTCCAGGGTCACACAGCTAAGCAATACTTTTTGAAACTATATACATATATTTTACTCCAAATTTTCAATTCAGTCAAAGCACTCAAAATCTCTATTTTTGCTTCTCAAATTTATTGTTCTGATGTTAAAAGAAATCTTGGGTTGGGCCTCAATCCTGGTCAATAATGCAAACTCAGGAAAAGAAAGGTCAAAAGATTTTATTAGCATATCTAGACAGCAGCTAGTTGGGTGCAGCTGCAAGGATTTCAAACTGTGATCTGATTTTATAGTCAGGAGTAAACAACTTTCATGACAGGGAAATACGTTTATTGGTTCATGTTGTTGGTTGTCCTTTGTCTTCTTTTTTTTAATTTAACATTTTATTTTCCCCAATTACATGTAAATACAATTTCCATCCCTCATTACAAAGTCAAGTAACTTGATACAGGTTACGCATATGCAGTCTAGCCATGTTGTGAAAAAAACAGACCAAAAAATCAAGAAAAATAAAGAAAGTAAAGAGAAGTATGTTTTGGTCTGCATTCAGACTCCATTGTTTCTTTCTCTGGAGATGGATAGCATTTTTCATCATAAGTCCTTTGGAATTGTCTTGGATCATTCATTGTATTGCTGAGAAGAGCTAAGTCATTTATAGTTCATCATCGTTCAATATTGCTGTTACTGTATATAGTGTTTTCCTGGTTCTGCTTATTTCACTTTCTACAGTTCAAGTCTTTCCAAGTTTTTCTGAGAACATCTTGCTCATCATTTCTTATGGTATAATAGTATACCATCACAACCATATACAACAACTTCCACTATTTCTCAATTAATAGACATTCCCTCGACTTCTAATTTTTTGCCACCACTAAAAGAGCTACTATAAATATTTTTGTACATATAGGTTCTTTTCCTTTTTGTTTTTATCTCTTTGAGGTACAGACTTAGTAGTGGTGTAGCTTCTGAGTGTGTGTTTTGAGCTTCGCCATCAGCTTAGTAACTTCTATACTCAGGATATTTTTCCTGCTGTTTGCTTATTTGTCCAGCCTCTTTTTTGACTTTTAACTATGCTAAAATGAGGCTTTACTTCTGGAATGGAAGGGGCACTGTCCCAAACTTCAAGTTTTTGTGCAGCTATTTTCAGAGGTAATTCTGGGGACCTGTAAGTTTTTGGTTGTTTCACAGTGGTATGGTCTAGGGGGAGGTGTGTTTACTACCCTCCTGTCCTGTGAGTGACCACAAGCACTCTTTTCCACTCTGGAATTTTGGCCTGTGTTGGCCAAAGGGCTGTACTGTGCTGTACTCTCACCCCAGTGCAACAGACATTTGTTGCCTACCTTCTAAGTTGTTTTGGACTGGAAAATTGTTTCACTCTGTCCTTTTGTGAGTTCTGCTGCTCCAGAATTTGTTTTGAGGCATTATTTAAATGTGTTCAGAGAGGTTTTGTAGAGAGCTCAGGCTAGTTCCTCCTTTTTATGCACCATCTTGGCTTCTCCCCACCTTCATTTTTAAAAAGGACCAATGACATTATAGGGTGATGCCTTGATTCATTCATGAATTGAAGTGAGGCAGAGCTGCATAAAGTTGTCAGCCTCACTATTCCAGAGTCATTGAAGTCCAATGGCAGGACAAAAGTCAAAACAACTGGTGATGACCCACTCCTAGGAGATAATGGATGAACTTGGCATCTTCAGTGTCTGACCAAGTGCTCCACAGGGCCTGCTTTGGCCATCTTCATGGCCTTTGGAACAAATTGTTGTCATCTGTCCATTTGCCTACTAGGGAGATAGATATCTCCCTAATTTATCTATGAGACTTGTTGGCGTGACCCTCAACCTGGTTTAGCCTGTCTGCCTAGATGGCTTAACTGGAGTGTGGCCACTGAAACCATAGGTTGGTACATATTGTTTTGGTGCATAGAATCACCAGGAGATGGGATTAGTGGCTCCTCAGCCCTTCCCCCGTTACAGTATCATAGGGAGAGAGGATCAGTGTGCATGTGCAATGGTATATCTAGACCACCACCTTCTGCAGGCAGGCTATCCGTGTACTTAGTCTAAGCAAACTTTAAACATGGCGTCACTCAGACTGCCAAGACAAATGACTGACTTTGCACAATCCTACCTTTGGTGTTAACTTATGTTTCTCCTTTGTTGCCTATTTGAAGTACCACAATCAGACCTATGTTGCACCTCTATCCTCAACTGCATCATCTTAATCTCAGCTGCTTATAATTTAGGGGTAGGTCTTGGGAGTAGTTCCTTACACTATAAACATACACAGCAAATAATCTCCACAAGGAAGACAAATTGTAAATCTACAAATACATCATTCATGAAAAATTTGACAGCCATGATGTTAGCACTCCCATGGAGACCAATAATCTTTCCTATATTCCTGGAACTAATTCCAGACGCTTTAAAACCCTTTGACAGGCTATCAAAGTTTTCAGGAACCTAGATCCTAGGTCCTATTACAGCATATACTCTCCCCCCTCTGCTAGGAAAAAGTCCAGAACTAACCTGTTTTGTTAGGCCACAGTCCTGTGGGCCTATACTTTGGTACAAAGTTTCCCCCCAGCAACTACGGTCTCATTGGCAAAGACGCAAAAACCTGCTCATTCTTTTCAGGAGGGGTAGGTGGTGTGTGACCTTGTATGTGGTGCTGAAGAGGCACTCTGGTTCTCTTGCTAAAGGGGAAGTGACAGAAAGAGGATGCAGGAACAGATGGCTACATGCTCCTGTGTGCTTCTGGTAGGGTGAGTGTGACCCAGAGGCCAGAAAGAACCCTGCTTATTTTGCAGTGTCCCTAACAATTTTTGGAAAGCCAATAGCATACTTTGTTATTGCATTAAAAATATAATCCCAGAGGGGCTATCCTAAAAGCCTGGTCCCCCCGAAGGAAATATTCTCCACATATCCTTGGTCCTTTGTGGATAGTCACTTTCTTATATAGGAACATGGTATAGTTACATTCTATCATTCCATTATCTGGCCATTTGTCCTGTTCTGTTTATAACACAGTTGGGGTAGCCTTATGGTACAGTGGGGCTGAAAACTAGGAGGTGTAACTAATGTTTCTTCCAGTCAAATATAAAGGATGTTGAAGAATTCTTCTTCCACTCTGTGGCAGAACAATTGACTCTGATTGTTTACGGTGCCCATTATTGAAGGCAAACAGTCACAGAAGCTCTGGTGGTTCTGCCTCACCCCTGCCAAGGGTGTTCCTTCCCTCAAGGACAAAGGGGCATGTACACATATCTAGCAGTTGGTCCAGTTAAAAGCATGGTTGGCATGTTGGAACAGATACACATAAGTGGTTGCTTTTTCTGCTGGAATGAAATCAATCACATCAGGCTTCACATGGGAGTGATATATTCAGGTCATCTACTTGGCAGCCTTGATGGCAGTATAACTTGCCAGGAGTCTCTTGGCCCAAATGAATCTCTTCCAAAGGTAGAGTTTATGTCAAGGCTGCTTCTTTCCAAACCTATGAAAGAGAAGTAGACAGAGAGATCACATATCTCATCTGGCTTTCATCTCTTGTCTCCTGCACAGAATTTCAGAAGGTACAGAGTCCTGACTACTATAATTGCTAAAGTTGGAACAACAAAAGGGAAAGCACCTGAGGGAATTTTAATTTTGTTTCCTGGCATAATTTTCCCAAGAGTCCTAACTTCCCTGTTTAGCCATTCAACTCCCCCTGTGAATGATAAGGGATGTATAGACTCAGGGTTATCCCAAAACACTTGGAGAGTTGTTTAATTATTTCTCTGGTAAAGTATGACCCTTGGCCACAGACAATAGTATATGGCAGCAGGTTAAACCTTATTAGTGTGTCCTTGATCAGACATCTTGTAACTATGTTTGTTGTGGTGTGTGTGGCTGGAAATGCCTCTGTCCAAGGGCTCAATTATTTGGAATACTAAGCAAAGAAGGGATCCTATCAAATTATTTTTATGAAACAAAAATCATATTGATACTTAAACCAGGAAGAGAAAAAACAGAGAAACTTAAGACCAATTTTATTAATGAATATGGGTACACAAATCCTAAATAAAATACTAACTAGGAGAATACTATAATATATTACAAAGATTATAGACTATGACCAAGTGGGATTCATACCAGAAATGCAGGGATGGTTTAATATAAGGGAAGCTATAAACATAATTGATTATGTCAATAATAAAAGTTTAAAAATCATGTGATTATATCAACAGATGCAGAAAAAGCTTTTAATAAAATATAACATTCATTTCTATTAAAACACTTGAAAGTATAAATATAAATTGATTTTTCCTTAAATTGATAAAAAAAAAAAAAGCATTTATCTAAAACCATCAGCAAGCATTATTTGTAATGGAGATAAGCTAGAAGTCTTCCCAGTAGGATCAGGTGTGAAACAAAACTGTCCATTGTCACCGATATTATTCAAGATTATGTAGGAAACCCTAGCAACAGCAGTAAGAGAAGAAAAAGAAATAGAAAGAATCAGAACAGGGAATGGGGTAATAAAACTATCTCTTTTAGCAGATGATACAATAATATACTTGGAAAATCACAAACACTGAACTAAAAGTTAGTTGAAACAATAATTTTAGCAAAGCAGCAGGGTAAAAAGAAAAGTCACATAAATCATCAGTATTTCTATATACCACAAGCAAGAAGAGATAGTAAAAGACACCCCATTTAAAATAACTCTAATATGAAATACTTGGGAGTACACCTGCCAAAACATCCCCAGGAACTATATAAATAAAATTATGAAAAAACTTTTCATACAAATAACTTATAGAATTTATACAAATAAAATCAGATTTAAGTAATTGGAGAAATATTAATTGTTCATGGATAGGCAGGACCAATATAAACAAAATGATAATTTTACCTAAGCTAATTTACATATTCAACACCAAGATAATTAAATTACTAAAAAAAATTGCTGAATTAGAAAAAATAACAAAATTCATTTGGAAGAACAAAAAGTCAAGAACATGAAAGAAAATAATGGGAAAAAATGTAAAGGAAAGAGCTTTAGCAGTACCAGATCTTAAACTATATTATAAGGCAGTGATTATTGAAACTATCTGGTACTAGCTAAGAAACAGAAAGGGAGACAATGAAACAGAGTGGACATACAATTTACAGTGGTAGATAAATATAGTAACCTTTTTGACAAGTATAAAGACTTAAAAGTTGGGGATAAAAAATTCATTATTTGGTAAAAATTGATGGGAAAACTGGAAAGCAGTGTAGCAGAAATTGGGCATACACCAATATCTTACACCATTTACCAAGATAAGGTCAAAATGGATATATGTCCTAGATATAAAGAGAATTATGGCAAGGAATTTGGGAGAACATGGAATATATTAAATGTCAGCCTTATTTATAGGTAAATAATTTATGAATAAACAAGAAGAGAGAGAGCAGAGTGAGGTAAATGAGGTATAAAATGGGTAATTTCAATTACATTAAATTTAAAAGGTTTTGTGTAAGTAAAACAAATGTAGCCATGATCAGAAAGAAAGCAGATAATTGGGGGGAAAATTTTATAAACTGTTTCTCAGATAAACATCTCATATCTCAAATATGTAGAGAATGTTATCAAATCTATAAAAATATGAATCATTCCCTAATTGATAAAATGGTCAAAGAATAGGAACAGGCAGTTTCAGATAAAAAAAATCAAAATAATTTATAGTTATATGAAAAAATATTCTAAATAATTATTGATTAGAGCAATACAAATTAAAATAACCTTGAGATATCATTTTACACTTATTAGATTGGCTGAAATAATTGAAGGGCAAAGTGATAAACGTTGGAGAGGATGTTGAAAATTGGAACTAATTCATTGTTGCTGGAGTTGAGCAATTGGAATTATGCCCAAAGAGTTATTAAACTGCCTATACCCTTTGACCCACTAAGACTACAGCTATTTCAAAAGATGATTAGGGTAAAAGGAAAAGAACCTATACTTTCTAAAATATTTATAGGAGCTTTCTTTGTGGGAGCAAAGAACTAGAAACTGCAGGGATGTCCATCAATTGGGGAATGGCTGAACAAGTTGTGGTATGTGATTATGATGGAATACTACTGTGCTATAAAAAATGATGAGCTGAATGATCTTAGAAACACATGGAAAGACTGTCACAAAAAAATGAATAGTGAAATAAGCAGAAGCAAGAGAACACTGTATACAGTAACAGCAATATTGTTTTAAGAAAGACTTGGAATAAGTTGTTTTGACTATTATAAATATTCATATGAACTATAAAAGGCATATGAATATGCCATCTGCATCCAGAGAAAGAACTGATAAATAAAAGTATTAAAGAATGATTTTACATATATATAATATTTGTACCTAATGGCAGCTATCTCTAGGGTTGTGGTGGGGAAAATTTATATGACTATTACATATTTCTATATATTATATATTTAAAAGAAATAGCAAGTTGTACATAATCGATTTGTAGTTTTGTGTGCAACTATGTTGTGGAAATGCTTGTTTTCTTTCATAAAATAAAAATAAGAATTTAGAGCATTTTTTTCATATGACTATAGGTAGCTTTGATTTTTTATTCTGAAAGCTGCCTGTTCATATCCTTTGACTATTTATCAATTTAGATATGACTTATATTCTTATATAAACTCGACTCCGTTCTGTACATATTTGAGAAATCAGGCTTTTAATAGAGAAACTTGGTGCAAAATCTGTGCTCCCTCTTCATTTTCTGTTTTCCTGCTAATCCTGGTTGCACTGGCTTTGTTTGGGCAAACCTTTTTAAATTTAATGTAAACAAAATTGTCCATTTTACATCCTTAATGATCTCTATCTCGTTTGTTCTTCACTTATCCATAAATGTGGCATGTAAAATATTCCATGCTCCCCAATTTGCTTGATCACGCTTTATCGTACATCATGTATCCATTTCAATATTTTCTAGATATGTGGTATGAGAATGTATGAGTCTATACCTATTTTTTGCTAAACTCCTTTCCAGTTTTCCTAGCAGTTTTTGTCAAATAGTGATTTCTTGTCCCCAAATCTTGCTCTTTGGGTGTGTCAAACAGTAGGTGACTATGGTCATGTACTACTGTATATTGTGTACCTAATCTATGCCACTGACATCACCACTCTATTTCTTGGCCTGTACAAGATTATTGTTGTTTTTTCTTACTTTGAATTTAATATTTTATTTTTTTCCAATTACCTGTAAAAAGTTTTAACATTTTTTTTAACTTTGGGTTCCAAATACTCTTTCTCCCCTTCTCCCTAATTGAAAAGGGCAAGCAATTTGATGTAAATTATACCTTTGCAGCCATGTAAAGCATATTTCCATGCCAGCCATGTTGTGAAAGAAAACACAGATAAAAAAAAAAAAACAAGAAAAAGAGAGTAAGAAAAAGTATGCTTTGCTCTGCATTCAGATTCCATCAGTTGTTTTCTTTGGAGATGGATATCATTTTTTATTGTAAGTCCTTCAAAATTGTTTTGGAACACTGTATTGCTGAGAATAGCTAAGTCATTCATAGATGATCATCCTACCATATTGTTTTTACCTATGTTCTCCTGGTTCTGCTCATGTCACTTTGCTTCAGTTCATGTAAGTCTTTCTAAGTTTTTCTGAGAACACCCTCCTTGTCATTTCTTATAGCACAATAGCAGTCCATCCCAATCATATACAACAATATGTTCAACTGTTCCCCAATTGACAGACATCACCACAATTTTAAATTCTTTGACATCACTAAAAGAACTGCTATAAATATTTTCAGTACCAGATTATTTTGATGATTACCATGCTGTGATACAGTTTGAAATCTGGTACTATTAGACCACCTTCCTTTACATTTTTGTCACTGCTTCTCTTGATATCTTTGACCCTTTTTCTTTGAGATGAATTTTATCATTTTTTCTAGCTCTATAAAATTATTTTTGATATTTTGATTGATATGACACTAAATAAGTTAATTTAGGTAGAATTGTCATTTTTATTATATTGACCAGGTCTACCCATGAGCAATTAATACTTTTCAAGTTGTTAAGATCTTCTTGATTTGTGTGAAAAGTATTTTGTAATTGTGTTGATATAATCCCTTGATTTGTCTTGGGAGATGGACTCTCAAGTATTTTATTGTCTATAGATATTTTAAATGGAATTTCTCTTTCTATATCTTGCTGTCGGACTTTGTTGGTATGTTATTTTTAAAGAGAAATTTCTATGCTGGTTTCAACACAAGAGGTCACCAAAGGATAACTTTGGACTCTGGCAAAAGTTGCCTTTCACTTTGACTACGGTGTCCCTTGTCAGCGCTCACAGGATAAAATTACAAATCAGTCACTAAGCTTAATAATTTGTGAAACATCTAAAGCAATAATTTTAATACCTAATGACAGCAGGGAGGAAAATGGAATGTTGAAGACATGGCAATTGGAGCTACACAATCCAGAAACAATGAAGAAAAGGAAACCTAGCCTATGAAAGTTACCCCCTGTAGCTCGAAAAGCCCCTCTCCCTCAGCTTCTGCTACAAGTAGGGGTGTGCTTCAGCTAGCTGAAACTGGCTTGAGAAAACCAATTGTTAAATCTTTATTGTGGGTACTAATTAATACCACATAAAATGACAAACACTACAAATCAGATCTTCATTTATTATTTTGCTGATTATCTAAACTTTAAAAAAAATATTTATTTATTTAAAAATTTTCTTCAACACCAGCCAGTTCAAAAACAGTCAGGGCTAAAAGAGTGGCCCTGGCTGATTAGTGTCTTTTGAATTCATTTGAATTCCGACTTCACAGTCAGTCGAGAGTTTAACTCTCCCTCACCAGAATATCTGTGCCTGTCCCAATCAGGGAGCCAGTCACTTTCATTAGATGTCATCATATCTTTTTTGAAGTAGTGTCTTCAATCTCTTCCACACTAGAGTTTGTATCCTTGTTATAGTAGGTTAATCCTAAAGCTTTCTTACCAGTGGTGAAGGTTCCCAAGTTTCCTCACTCGTTCCTATTTCCTTCCCTTATAGCCTTGATCTTAGTGGGATTTCCCCAGCAAAACTTCTGGGTTAGGGACCATACTTGTCTCTCCCTAGCCAGTAATAATTCTTTTACTTTCATTATTACTAAATCCATCAGCTGCCTCTCTGCCTTCCTGGTATCATCATTAAAAACCAAGGGTTCTGTCTCTAGTTTCTGAACATGCTAGACCAACTCATTTTAATTTTCCTTATACTTACCAATTCATCTTCTCTGTGACCATTAATAATGATATTCCCCATAGTGTTATCTTTATCCTCCATGGCAACCTGCTTTACCAACCACCAGGGGTCAGTGGTAGCCTTTTCTCTGTCCCACTGAAAGGACTTTCCACTTGCTACCAGGAGGGCTTTTGCTACAGGCTGCCATGTTACCATCTAATCACCCCATCCACAACATCTGCATCGCGCTTCTCGCTTTCCATTCACAGCATGAACCACAATGCTACTTTGATCTAATTGCTGTAGGCCAATCAAGACTCAGGCTGGTTTGGTAGTTCAGGTTTGAGACTAAAATGAAATAATTACAGACCAGGTAACCCATAGTCACTAGTTACTATAATAATAATAATAATAGCATCCAACTAAAGAGTGTTTACTTAGCCAGAACACAGGAGTGACGCTCAGCAAGGATACAATTTCTAGTAGATGTGACGTCCTCTCACCTCCATAGAACAGTTAGCAAAGTGTGGTGATTCACAGGCAGTGGGACATCAGTCAAGGCTCAGAGGCATTGACTCCTTGTGACCTTTTTTATGACTTTAGGTGATTGGAAAGACTTGTCAACAGCTTTCACATTACCACTCTGGACCAATCAAATCTCAGGGACAATTACCTTAACTTTTAGTTAAAAAAATAAAAGATAAAAAAACTTAGCCTAGCCTACATGGTGAATACCCTGGTAGATATTGTTTCTACCACAGCCCCCGTGGGTTCACTTATCAATTTCATTCATTCTTTCTCTGTGTGTGTGTGTGTGTATACACACCTATGTATGTATGTATATATATATATACACACATATACATATACACACGTATTATATACATATGTACAGGCTGCTGTACTTTCTCTTCTGAATCACTCTCTGTGAAACATCTCCATTTGCATGTTCATTCACGCTTAAAACTCAATGCATCCTAAACAGAACTTATTATTTCCCCCCACAAATCTTCCCAGCTTTCCTATTCAGATGCCTAGCTCTATGGTTTCAGAAACATTTTTCCTACTCTGTCACCCCCATAGCCAAACAGCTGTCAGGTCTTGTCAACTCTATCATCAAAACTTCTACTGACTCTGTTTCCTTCTCTCTACCCAAACAGGTCACCACCTTTATGAGGTTCAGGTTCTAATCACCTCTCAGATGGACTGTGGTTGTTCTTGCTGTTGTGTTCATCTTTCATTTTCGAAGAAGACCATGCCATCAGAGAAATGATGACATGACTTGCATTTGACTTTGTTTTGAGTGAGAGAGGGATGTGCAAGGTCACCAGCCTCCCTTTCTCCTCCTGAGTCATCTGGATCCAGTGACCAGATATTCATCAGGATGACTGGAGATGACCCAGGATGCACTGGGAGACCTTGGCCTTTTTAGGCCAGAGCTTTTCAAGTACTCACTTAGAGGGAGGTAAAGCCCATTGAGTGAACAGGCCTTCTTAAGAAGTAGTCAGGGAATGGCCCTTTTAATGAGCAAAAGAAAAAACACTAAATCACGATGGTAGGGAAAGAGAAACTGTTAACAGCCTTCTAATTATACTTCTGGCTTTCCACCCCTTTCCAATCTATCCCTTACACTAATATTCTCTAAACTGGAATATATAAGATGATCCACTGGGGTGAGGAAAGAAAAAATTAGAACTACTTCTATTTATTTTTGTCTTCAAAAGAAAATAATGAAGCTTTCCTAATATTGAATAGATGGATTGACAGTGGTATCCTCATTTGGCCTGTAGCTCAGTCATATGTCATGGATGGTATCAGAGAAGTACCCGAGGGAAGGGTTGAAATTCTATGACACAGAGTTGCAAGTGGCATCTTCACATGGTCATTCATCCTCAGTGTATTGCACTGTATTATAGTTTATATGTGCCTGATAAAGTGAATTCATGGGTTCCATTATCAAGTTCTAACCAAAATAATTCTCACAAAAATGGGAAAGTGGCTTGAAAGATTTCTGCAAATAAATCACAGATTGAAAATAAAGCTTAAAATTCAGGCACAAGCAAACAAGAAAATTACCGAGCTGCCATGTCTCCTACACCAAGTATGGGTTGCTCATCAGCCATAATACAAAGTAAAAATAATGTCGAGCTAACGAAATATGACAAGTAGGTCAAAAAAGAAACATTGAATGGTGCTTAGAGCTGTGCTCTAGACTAAGCTGTGCTTAGACACACAAGGCTTTGGACTAATTTGGGGGAATGGAAGGGTAAGGGAACAAGTATGCCTACTATGTGCCAGGGACTACTCTAAGCACTTTTTAAATATTATCTCCCAGGGCAGAGAAGACTGTAAAAACTGAGGCTCTGAGTGCCAGTCTCATTCAGGAAAAAAATGAGGATACATTATCAGTCCTTCATGGCATCCTCTTCATGAAACAAAGATAAAGGGGGTGGAAAGAAATTATATGGAACATTTCTAGCAACTCCTATGCTTGTAAGCATCCTAATGTTCAGTCTATTTTGGAAACTCTCTAACTTAAGCCTTAGCTTGTGAATGCCCATCTTTGTCTTCCACCCAGTCCCTTCCAGAAAATCTACTTTGGTTCATCTCCAAGCAAAACCATCGTACTTCCACTTGCTGAAAATAATGGGGAAACTTGAGGCACTTATCAAGATCGGATGGATGTGGAGATTTGTTTCACTTAATTATGCTTATCTTGTTTCTTTTTCTTTCTTGTGGAGGTAGGTAAATTGAATTTTAAAAATTTAATTAAAAAAATTAAGTGATTGGAAAGGGAAGCTTTGGAAAGATTCTTACAAGACACAAGTATGGGTTAAACAGGTAGTTGTTGTTGGGGTAAGAAATTAATAGGTATTCTAGCTAGGTCAAGACAAATTGTGTGGTAATCTAGCAACCAACTCTGTTTTGATAAACCATTTGTATATGTTACTTCAGCCACATCCTGCTTTGTTCCAGCCCCATCTCCCTCCCCCATGCCTTTAAGCAGTTTCAGTAAATACGTATAAGGAAGCACATACATATTATATGTATAATGTATGATATGTATATACATACATATACATACAACATATACATACATATATACAGTATATATTACAATATACTGTATATATGTATGTATATGTGAAGAACTTAAGAACAAGCTTTGCTTGTACTTATACCATGTGTGTGCCCTATTGTTTGCTATCCATTGCAAGGTGCTATTTCAAGGGCTCCTTTAAGTAAATCTCCCAATAAAGCTTGAACCTCTTTTCTTGGAATTCATTGCATTATAAGCAGCCTCTCTGCGACAATTGGTGGAGTTGGTAGGATTCCCAGGAAATGGGCTAACGAAGGGAGGAAAGTGATCAGAAGAGCCATGATAACTGTCCATGGGAGCATGGGTGAGGGTTCATCTAAGATTTGTGTGAGCCACTTCAAGGTGAGGGGGATGTCCTCAAAACGCTGCAAGCGTTGCCCACCTTCTTAGCTGAGATGAAATTGCTACTGGACAGCAATAGGTAAAGTAGCTTGGCTATCGTTAATTGCTTTGTGTTCCATCACTAAGCAACAGTTCACTACTGAGGCTGGATGGTGTCAATTGGGATAAAATCTAGGACTAGAAAGATATGTCGATTACAGCCTTCCAATTAATGAAGGCTATAGCTGAAAAGAGTGAAAAAGGAAAAGAGCACCTTTGCATGTCATTTTGTGAGGGCTAGAGGGCGTCAAATTCCAACAGTTAAGATCAGAGCTCTCTAACATTTCAGAACTGGCACCTAAGGACCAGGAAGAAAGGGATTCAGGTAAGGAGTGGTAGGTAGCATCTAAGTCTTAGGGGGAGATAGAAGATGCAGACCCTCTCCAATCATACCAAATTAGACCAGTACTAGAGAGCCGGCTAAAGCAGAGTTGTATAAGAAATCATTGCTCATTGAATTGAGCCTGTAGGGATGCTTGCCTGGACCCTACTGATATACCAGTATCAGAGAGTCACTGAGATTAACCCAAGAGAAATGGTCATACTATCTGCTATGTATGCACCCCTAAATTCTATGGGCCTGATGCAGAACCTGTTACAGCTGGGATGAGTAATGAACATTTAAAGTTAGCCCTTGCTCACTGGAAGGAACTTCATGGATTCTTTTAGTTTCCCTAATAGGGGCATCAGCCTATGATTTTAGGAAAGCATTGGATGAGTTGACTGAGATCCAGGATCTAAATTCTACCAGAACAAGGCCCAAGGCAAGTCAGAAAAGACTTCCTCAGCAAAAAGGCTGAAGACCAAGCAAATAAGCAAATGTGGCTTGATTTGATTTTGATTTCCTTGAGAAGGAAATAAATAATCTGAAGCAATGTTACAAAAGAAACCCCATCAGCAACATACTCGAATGACTTCATCAGCTCCTCCTGAAGAAAATAAGGTTCCAGACATGAGGAAAGGGACAAAAACCTGTGCCTTTCCCTTGTTACCTAGAAGCTTCTTGAAACTATAAGGGACCAGGTGCATGGGGGAGGTTCTCCAAGAGTAATGTGGGTGAAAAGACTAGCGACAATAGGTAGAAGTAACCTTACATTGGTCTGAAGTACAAAAAGCAGAGTCCTGGTCCTAGTAGCCACTGGGGTGGAATGCATCCTTATTTATGGAAATCCATGTAGGTGCCCTGGTCCCCTAGTTTACACTCATGTTACAGGAGTTCCAATAAATAAATCCCTTAATAATGTTTGGACTGATCACCCTGGGTTTATGTGCCTCTTTCCCCAGAATTTCCTACATCATAAACCACCAGTCTCCAACAAGGCAGAAAAACAATACTGTACTGTCAAAGTTCTGCAGGGAAAAAAAAGCAATCTGAAAAAAGGAGAAAAAACACATTATCAGAACTTAATTACTTTCTGAAGAATATAAAATACCCTTTCCTGGCTGGCCTACACTTCTTTCTCCAGACTGCAGAAAAATCGTACTTTGTCTTATGCTACATTAAACATGGAGAATTGTCTTACCATCTCCAGAGGAAGAGCTTCTTCCTGCAATTCCTGGATTTTATACTGTTGAAATTTCCAGTGCCCTGGGCGACCTGTACTTCCTGCACATTGTTCATAGAGACTTAAAGTTAGAAAACAGTTTGCTAGGTTTACCTGAACATATTGTCTTAACAGACTTTGAACTCTACAAAAAGAATGTAGAACACAATAGCATAACAGGCGTCTTCTGTGGCACCCCACAGCGCCCCTGAAATGTTCATGAGAAACCTTATGACTGAACAATTGACTTCTGTTGTTGTCATAGTCACTCTATGGCCTGCCTCCTTTCTACAGTCAAAATATAAATGAGACATCAAACAACATTTGGAACACAACCATTCAAACTGAAGCAAAATATTACAAATTCTACAAGATACCTCTTTGTGGACCTGTTGCAAAAAGATGGAAAAGAAAGATTTGGGTCCAAGGATGACTTTATTGAGATTAAGAATTGTATCTTCTCCTTTATTACCTAAGAAGATCTCATTAAGATGACTCCTTCTTTTAAAGCAAATGTAAGTGGACCCACTTTTCCTTTCCTTTCCTTTCCTTTCCTTTCCTTTCCTTTCCTTTCCTTTCCTTTCCTTTCCTTTCCTTTCCTTTCCTTTCCTTTCCTTTCCCTTTCCTTCTTTCCTTTCCTTTCCTTTCCTTTCCTTTCCTTTCCTTTCCTTTCCTTTCCTTTCCTTTCCTTTCCTTTCCTTCCCTTCCCTTTCCTTCCCTCCCCTCCCCTCCCATTCCCTCCCTTTCCCTTCCCTTCCCTTTCCCCAGTCCTCTCTCAAAACCTTAAACCTACTTCACTCTGAAACTGCCACTCCAAGGGGCCCCTACCAAGGGATCCTGGACGCCCCTAGCTTTACAGTCATTATCAATAGTAACTGCTGCTGTTTCCCACCCAGCCTGATGTCTTTCTTTTCCTTGACCTCACTAAAGGGGCCATGCCCTATTTCTTAAACAGGCCTATTCAATGAATGGCCGTTGCCTCATCCTAAAGGAGTACCTGCAAAGACCTAGGCCTAAAGGGCCCAAGGTCTCCCTTTGCATCCTGGGCCATCTCCAGTCATCCTGAGGAATATCAGATTGGCAAATATGGCAGAAAAAGAAATGTCAAATGCTAGAGGGGATGTGAGAAAATTGGGATGCCCATGCACTGTTGGTGGAGATGTGAACTGATTTAACCATTCTGGAGAGCATTTGGAACTATGCCCAAAACTGTGCATGCCAGCAATACTACTACTAAGTCTAAATCCCAAAGAGATCAAATGAAAAGGAAAAGGACCTACGTGCACAAAAATATTCATAGCAGTTCTTTTAGTGGTGGCAACGTTGCTGTTACAGTGTACAGTGTTCTGGTTCTACTCAGATCACTTTGCATTAGTTCCTATAAGCTATCCCAGATTTTTCTGAAACCATCAATGATCTAAAATAATTCCAAAGGACTTAGAAAAATACAGTCCACCTCCAGAAAAAGAAACAATGGAGTCTGAATGCAGATTGAAGCATATCTTTTTCTCTTTATTTTTCTTGCCTTCTTTTGTTGTTAAAAAAAAAAAAGACAATTTGTGTTACTTATAAAAACTTGAATATTTGCCCATTTGCACATCTTGGAAATAGAATATTCTGACCTGATTAAAAATCTTCCAAATAAACATTTTCAAAGAATTTTAAACCCAACTTCTTTTTTAAAAAAAATCTAAAAATGCAATGTGAAAATACAATGCTTCTGATTAGTTTTCACAGTGCTTAACATTTGGCTAAGCTGACTATCTGCTAGCCTAATTTAAATGAAATGTTTGTATGGAACTTGAAAATGAGTACCACAATTTGGTAGTTGCAGCTGATGATACATTTTTTCTCCTTTGACTTATATATCTTTTTTATCCATAATAATTATTAAAAACAAGTAAATTGATTAAAGATAAATTGATTTAGAATAAGAACTTCAAATGGCTATATCATCCCAAAATAAAAACTCTCAGGAACACAATAGGCCAAACCTAGAGCTTCTAGGTCAAAGAAAATAATTGTTCAAGCTGTTAAAAAGGAAGTATTCAAGTATCAAGGAGCCATAGCAAGAATCATACAAGATTTAATAGTCATTACCTTAAGAAACAGAGAGCTTGGAATGTGGTATTCCAGAAGGCAAAAGTTTTAGTTTTATAACCAAGAATAATTTAAGCAGAAAAAAACTGAGTATTTCCCCCTACAGGGAAGAAAATTGACCTTTAGTGAAATAGAGGACTTCTCAGATGCATTTCTGATGAGAAAACTAAATAGAAACTTCAAAAGAGGCATAGAAAGGTAAATATGAGTAATTAATTACAAGGGACTAAAAAAAGATGAATTGATTATATTCCAATATGGAGAGATGATTTGTGTTTCAGCTGCATAACCATATCATAAGATGTCATACAGGGAGTCTAATAAGGTGGAATACTTAGGAGTGATTTAAAAAAAATATGTTTTGATGACCTTAAGAGAAGAAAGGAGGAAAGGAATATACTAGGGGGAGGAAAAGAAAAAAAGAGGATGAATTATTTCATACAATTTGGGTTATAGGAGTAAAAGGCTATACAACAAAGAGGAAAAATAGAAGGAATGGGCACCTAACTTCTGAACTGGGTAAAAGAAGGGAAGGGGAAAAAATAAGCATGTTATAGAACATCCACTATGTGCCAAGCACTGTGATAAACACTTCACAAATATCATATATCTTTATATACACATACACACAGAGAATTGGGTGCAGAAATAAATTTCACTTGATGGTGAAACATAAGGGAAACATGAGAAGAGAGAGAAGGATATAGTGGGAGAGTAGATTAAAGGATGGATTAATCTTAGGCAAAAGAAACTCTGACCACAGACAGTGGGCTATAAAAAGGTGTTTAAAAGAAAATAAAGGATAAAAAGCTAGAATTCATTCTAGAAGAGGGAAAAAGAAGAGGGGTAGAGGAGAAAGGCAGATTGCATCACACTTAAACCACTGGTGCTGAACTTAATCCTTCCCTCTTACCACCCCTTCTTTACAAAGAGGGTTGGAAAACTGATCAAAACAATTCCAACCATGATTCCAGAGGACTCATCGTAAACTATGCTACCCGCCCGCTGACAGAGAGGTGATACGGAGAATGTACAGATTGGGACATATCATTTTTGGACATACTTATGGGATTTTGTTTTTCTTGAGTATGTATATTTGTTACAAGGGTTCTGTTTTTCTTTCTTTTTCAGTGTGCAGCTCAAACAACTCACTTCAGGTGAATGTCCCCGTGGGTGGTGAAGGTATGGGAGGAATCCCAGACAATCAACCACCTACTAGAGTTTTTGATAGTTCTTCACAAAAGGCTTCCGATGGGGCAAATATATGGTAATTCTTCATAATCACCATGGTTCTCCCATAGAGATGGAGGTCCTGACTTTTGAGTCAAGTAACACTATCATGCTGTATTCAAGGGAGTAATAACCTTTTATCTGTCTTACTACAAATGAACCTGACTTGTGATGAGAACTGGTGCCTGTAGAAAGAATAAGCATCTGTGCTGTAGCTCTGACATCCATAGGGCTACACTGACTCATTCTTACTGCTTTACATGGGCAGATGCATTGTGAACTGCAAATATTTGGTAGCACCCACCACATGGACCCAGTTGTTAAGATCTGGGACACACAGTGTGGGGAAGTCCGGAATTTCTGGTCTTTTTTCTGTCTTAGGTCACTCCTTCAAGGCACAACATTATTTCTTTTGTTTTGCTTATCCTTCTATTTTAAGTTTTTCCTTTCCTTTTCCAATGCTTCCTCTATTACACTTCCCAAATTCCCCAGTTGTCCAATAATCGTCCTAAAGATGTGTAAGTAGTGAAGATCTTCGAGAAGAACTTTAGGACTTTTTCACCAAGTAGAGACATTGTATTGGGAGCAATATCTTAAGGCTACATCCCAGGCATATTTGGCCAATTTTGCCTTAAAAGGTATTGAAACTGCTAATGGTAGACCATCCTGATAATAATCTAGTATTTGACAAACCCAAAGATCCAAGCTTTGGGGACAAGAATTCACTATCTGACAAAAACTGCTCGGAAACTGGAAAACAGCTTTGCAAAAACCAGGTATAGATCCATATCTCACATCATATATCAAGACAGGTTCAAAGTGGGTACATAATTTAGATATAAAGGGTGATACCACAAGCCAATTAAGGGAGTATGAAATAGTTTACCTGTCAGACCTATGGATAAAGAAAAAACTTATGACCAAACAAGAAAGAGGGAGTATTACGGAATGTAAAATGGATAATTTTTATCACATTAAAAAGGTTTTGCACAAACAAAACCAACGCAGCCAAGAATAGAAGGAAAATAGAAGACTAGGGGAAATTTTTTATAGCATATTTCTCTGATAAAAGTGCCTCATTTCTCAAATATGTAGAGAAATGAGTTAAACTCATAAGAATACAAGTCATTCCCTAAGTAACAAATGGTCAAAGGATACGAGTAGATGGTTTTCAGATGAAGAAACAAAACCTGTCTATATTCATATGGAAAAATGTTCTAAATCATTATTGACTAGAGACATGCAAATTAAAACAGCTCTGAGGTACCTGCCACCTCACACTTATTAGATTGGCTAATATGACAGAAAAGAAACATGATATTTGGAAAGGATGTGGAAAAATTGGGACACTAATGCACTGTTGGTGGAATTGTGAATTGATCCAACCATTCTAGAGAGCAATTTGGAACTACACCCCAAAGGCTCTAAAACTGTGTGTACCATTTAATCGAGCAATACTAATACTAGGTCAGTATCCCAAAGACACAAAAAGAGGGAAATGATCAGTTTGTATAAAAAGATTTATAGCAGCTCTTTGAGTGGTGGCAAAGAACTGGAAATTGAGGGGATGCTCATCAATTGAGGAATGACTGAAAAAGCTGTGATATATGATTGTGATGGAATACTATTGTGTTATAAGAAATGATGAGCAGGATGCTTTCAGAAAAACCTGGAAAGACTTACATGAAGGGATGTAAAATGAAGTGAGAAGACCAGGGAAACAATGTACAGAGTAATAGTGGTATTGTATGATGATCAACTGTGAATGACAGCTATTCTTAGCAATATAATGATCCAAGACAATTCCAAAGGACTTATGATAAAAAATGCTATCCACCTCTGTTCGGCCTACAGGCCAATGAGTTACCCGAGCCTTCTTACCTTTCACAGGTCTTTGGTGATCAGCTGGATAAATGTACTGAGAGAAGAGACTTTCCAGAGTCAAACAAGGGTTAGGCTTTATTCAGGGTCTTAGTTACGTATCCATATGCAGGGCGAGTTCTTCCCCAGGAGAAAGGAACCCTCCTCCTCCCAAGGGGCAAGGATCATACAGCAAGAGGATGGGAGCGGAAGCGGGGAGGGGCCCTCTTCCCTCTAAGGGCCCTGCAGCAAGAAGAGCCCCCGGAGGGGACCCCACCTCAAGAAGAGGGCCTTCAGGCTTTCCTGTCCCTACTTAAGCTCTCCCGCCGCATAGTTTGCATGTGAATACTGTGTGTGCTCTCAGCCCCTAGCTAATTAACAACAGGTGTGCTCAGACCATGGACCAATCTCAAGGGTGGGATGCTCTCCCTAGCAAGTTTCCCACCGAGAAGAGGTGGAAATACACAAGATAGCTCATGTTACATGCCTCAATCCCCAGCTGTTCCCTGGGGGGGCCTCGTGAGAACTCTGAGGTTTAGAAGCCCTCACTTTTACCTGCCCGAAACAGTTCACGTGAAAACTGAGCTTACACCCCAACACACCTCCAGAGAAAGAGCTGATGGGAGTCTCAATGCAGATCAAAGCATACTTTTTCTTGTTTGTTTTTCTTGTTTATATTTTCTTTTACAATATGACTCATTTGGAAATATGATTTGCATGACTGCACTGGTATAACCTATATCAAATAGATTGCTTTCTCGAAGAGGGAGGAAAGGAGGAAGGGAGGGAAGGAACCCAAAATATAAAAAACCAGATGTTAAAACTTTTTACATGGAATTGGAAAGAAAGAAAATATTTGAGAAAAGAGCTAAGTTAATAAAAAGTAGAATACAGAATACATTTATTATACCTAAAAATAAATATATAAATAATTTTACTTTAGCCCATAATTAGTCAAGAAATATTTCCTTTCTAGTGAGCTCCACTTTCTTCCAGATGCCTATGTATTTATTCTAACTTTAGAGGTGAGACCTCTTCCACCAAGCAAGAAAGGGTGTTGTTAGATACTTCCACTGACCATGAATTAACTTTTACTGAGGGATATTTACTGAGAAGATAGAGAAGGGGGGAAAAAGTATAAGCACATCCCTTCAAACCAAAAACACACTCCCCATCTTGGTCCGGTGGAAATTTAAGGTAGCTGGTACAAAGCATTCATCCCACCACAATTCACTTTTGAATCAACATAGACTCACTGTTAGACTGAGTCCTATGGGGCAGTCTTCATTGAGCTTAGCTACTGACAAACTGCAGAGAGTATAGGCTATAGGTCCTTGAGCTTTCACATCATATCTGTTTCATTTCCAATATTCATTCACTGACGAACAGGAAAGAACAAATGCAAAGAAACAGACTCCATGTTTTCGATAGTCATATGATATTGGTTGAGGAGATGGTTGGCAGAAGGAGATTATTGTTGCCACTACTTCTATACACAGGGAGACTTACAACAGTCCTTGTCTTAATCACTGCCAGGAAAGAGAAGTCTCTTTGGTTTGTTAATGTCTGCATTCCCAGCAGTGGCTCAGCAGTCAATCAAACAAAAAGAAACCTTGTCCTTTGTTAGGTATCCATGTGGTCAAGGGACTAGGTCTTCATTAGCCAATATCCCATTATTCTTATTTTATCCCAAAGATAGAATGAGGCTACTGCATCTTAAGAGATCATTGGGTTATAGAGCTTATTAAAAATGCATATGTACATTTAGATGACTAATAAAAGTTAGTATAATGTTGTGAAAAGTGCATTGGGCTTGGAGGTAAAGGATCTGAGTTTAGTTACTTACTACCTTTGTGATATTAAGCAAGCCATCTAATCCCCACAAGGTAAGGGCGTTGGACTAATGGTGTCTAAGAGCTCTTCTAATCCTTAACTCTCATCTACTATTATTTTGGTCTGAACCAAGAAATAAATGGATAGTCAGAGCAAACTGTTTCCTAGAAGACTGGTCTACATAATGGTGCATATTGATTCCCTGTTGCCTTACCCCACAATCTCTGGAAGGTCTTTATAAGAGCTTGTAATAGAGTCAAAGAATTAAAGTCATTATTAAACATTCACTGTTAAGCATTATGCAAGACTCTGGAGGTATAAATACAAACATAAAGGTAGTCTCTATCCTGGAGTTGTTTACATTCTAAGAGAAGAGTCAATAAATTAAAGGAAGTGGTGGCCAGTAAAGAAAGAATATTTTAGTTTGGCAAGCGAGAGGGATGGCAAGTGAAAGACATCTCAAAAACTCCAAACAGAAGCAACTGGGGCAATCAACGTGAGTGACTGACTCCCCATCAGAGAGGAGGAAAGAAGTTCTCCCAAAGGTGAACAAAAATGTACCCTTAGCCTTAGGAAATGGAATTTCAGGAAATTCCCAGGCCATTTTCAAACAAGTTTTTGCTGGTAGATGTACTTCAGGACAAGGAGAGTGGCTTCTGGCCAACAAGGATGCAACTAAAGGAAGGCAAAACTCCAGCTCCTAGCAGGTCTGGCAGCTCTTAAGATGTGAGAAACTAATATCATTCTAGATAAGCTGGTTCTCCTGCTTCATGGTATTCTTGTATGGAATTGTACCCTAATAATTAGAGTATGCTATCCCATTTCTACGTCCAACCTAACTCCTGGAGTTTCCATGGGCTCTCTAACCCTGACAGCCTCTGGAATGACCAAAAAAATAATAAACATGCCCTGTGCCTTTCCATGAAAAGAAGGAATTATCAGTTTCTCTGCTGTAATGTCAGCATAAGATCCCCACTTAAACTGGCAAGTCTACTTCATTTTTAGACAGAAAAAGAAATGAAAGGGGGGATTTCAAAACATGAAGCCCCTTTTCATGAATCTAAGAGTATTGCATACATAAATTTTTATGTAAACTTTGACCTCTGCGACAATCACAGTACATGTCCACAATGATGATCATCCTTTTGGTAAACAGGTATCCCAGATTGCCTAAAACTATACTAATTTTCATCCTTCCTCCCTTCTTTCCTTTCTTCCTTTCTCTCTTCCTTCCTTCTTTCCTTCTTCCCTCCCTTCCTTCCTTTTCTCCTTTCTTCTAGGATGGATATTCATTGTATTGAACCATTCATGAGATGCAAGATACACACAAGACAGATACACACAAGATGCACCAAGATGACTAAGTCATATTCTCTGCTTTTCTCTTTCCCTGGGCAATCAGATACTTTTAGATCCCAATGTGGATCAGGCTTTTCGACTTCTTTCATAAATCAGCTTGAACGCACAGAGTCCACCCTTCTTGCAAAAAAGCTGGAAGATATATTTGAAGAGTCAGCCAGTTTGTCAAGTGGATTAAGGATGGTTCTTGCATTTAAAATTTCCTTTCCTTTTAGATTTCAGATATGGAATTTAAGTACATTTGTTCTCACACATTCTGACATGTATCAGTTTTATCTACAAGCAGTTTTTATCCCAAAGGACTGATTTAAGATATTTAAGGAATACTCAAACCATTTAGTCTGACAGCATAAGACTAAGTCTTGGGTCCCAAAGAAACTAAACAAAATTTTCATTACAAGATGATAGATTCAGATCTGGAAGCAACTTTGGTAGTCATCTAGAGAAGCACTTCTTAAACTGTGGGTCACGAAAAATTTGGCAACAGTAAAAGTTGAACTCAGATGACCAGAAACTATTTAAAATCAAATGTGTAATGAACCCAAGGTGTTTCTGGCAGTGTTTGCTGGTGCAGCCTTGGTTCTGAACATAAAAGTATATGCACTGCATATGCCTTCTGGCTGCACAACACAGCAAACACTGTTGAAAAGTGAATAGGGGTGTCTAGTAGAAAAAGTTTAAGAAGCCCTGGTCTAGAGCAAACCACTCTTTTCACACATGAGGAAAATGGTGCCCAGAATGGTTAAGTGACTTCCGAAGGGTCAAGAAGGTGGTAAATGGCAGAATCATAGAATTTGTCCTGATAGCCTCTGACTCCAGACTGAGGCTGAACTCTTTCCACATTGCCAGAAGTTCTCCTAATCCTCTTGATCATTAATAACAAAATAAAAGACATATCTTGCCCAATGGCAGGGAATGTTTTGGTGGATATTTATACCTATGGAGAGACAAAAAGGAGATAGCTTGGAAACGCTTTTTTCTGGCATTGAGTTATCTTCTTTCATTCTCCGTTCTCAGAGAAGATCGTGACATCAGGATGATGATGACATGACTTGCAATTAAAGTGGATTCAAGTGAGGGAGGGTAGTAATTCAATAACAAAGTAGAAGGAGCTTTTAACTTAGGGTCTATGAGCTTTAAAAAAAAATTGATAACCATATTTCATTATAATTGCTTACGCATTTTCTCTTGCTTACATTTAAAAACAATATTCTGAGAAGGGATCCATTGGTTTCACCAGACTGACAAAGGGGACTGTGATACCAAAAAGGTAAAGACAGACACTCTTGATGTCATGGCAAGGGTACTAAGTGGGAACCAAGGGCCCTTGTGATCTCAGTTCATGACCCTGCTCTAACTCCAGTTAATTCAGGAAGATAAAAGTCAAACTTTGTGACTCAAAAAAAGTCTAGTAATTCTTCTAAGAAGCCAACAAGATTTGGAAATTACTTCGTGTTTATTCTGTATATACTCAAATGTGCACAACAAGTTGTCTGAGCTAACATAAATTCTGCTTTCATTTTAGTTTTTAATTCCCCCAGAGACTGGGCAGGGCATGGTACATAGCAGTCAGTTGTTAATAAAGGTTTCCTGTTCTGGCCAGGCTTGAAAGTAGCGATAACAATAGTGACGACTTTGGGCCAGTCACTCAATTTTTAGGGGGGCCCTCAGTTTCCTATCTGTAAAATAAGGAAGTTGGACCATCACTTCCAAGTATTACTGATCATTTAAATTCTGCCAAAATAAACATGCTTGCTTTGGAATGATATTCACAAATCTCTGCCTCGAAGGACATTTTGTTCAAATAGTATACTACTGACAGTTTGTGGTCCGAGAGATCTGTTTGTTTGGGGTTTTTGCAACTAATAAACACAAGAAAAGAGGCACCTCTGCAATTTTTTCTTGGAGAATGGAGGACCCAGAATTCAACCTTAAATCCATGGAAATAAAGATTTTCCTTTGACATACTTATTCCTTCCTTTCCCTTTGCAGTAATGTTTAATTAACATCTAGGTTCTTTAACCAAACGTAGGAGGTGATACCAATGGGGCCATTTTGAAGAAACAGGGACATTTGCTGATGGCAATGCTTATCACAGTTGCTGAATGGAAAGAATCTGGATGTGGAGACATAGGATCTGGGATCTGTTACTTGCTACCTGGATAACCTTGGATAAATACTGTATTTCACCACGTAATCATTGCAGGTTTTATGCCGATTTTTTTGCAAAAAAATGGGTTGTGACCATTATATAAATCTTTTGGGAAAAACAAATGTGTGGTACTTGTCTTTTAGTTTCCACCAGTCTCACACCAACTTTTCACTCACCAAAAATTATGTTTCCGCAACTGTTTCCATGCTGCTTACTTTCAGCTTGAAGCATGCAAAATAGTTTTTATATTTACCCATAATCAGAAAGAATTGCTTTGCACATTAATATGTCACAGGCAGATGAACTATACAGTTTAGGAAGCATGAGAAGGTGCAAATTTTACCATACTATGTGACTTTCTCATGGCTTCACCTGCCTGCCCACTCCCCTTACGCCTACAACTCTTCCTTGGGTTGAATACTGCAGTGCTCTAAACAAACCATGCAAGTCAGTTTTTGGAAATATACTGACAATGTGTGTGTGCTGAAAATTCTAGGCTTGGGGCTCACAATATACAAGAGATAAATGCACTGGTCACTGGTGAATGCTTTGCTGCTCTGTTTACCTTTTAAATGATGTGACCAATGGAATTGAACCATGCAACGATTATGTGGTAAAAATTTATAAACCAATTTTTGGACTAAAAAAAAAAACAGGGTGCAATGATTATGTGGTGGTGACGATTATGGGGTGAAACACCATAACTCACCCTTTCCCTCACCTTTCATTCCCTCCAATGATGAAGGTGAATTGGTGACTTCTAATGAGGCCTCTATTCATTCCGAATGTAGGTTCTGATGACCAGATCTACCCCTTTTGCCCCAGTTTCTTCATCTGTAAAATGGGGATAATAATACCTCTACCTATAGGGTTTTTATGGTTACAGTTTCTATTATTTCCCTTTCCTCTTCTTCATCTCCCCACTTTGAGTTTAGCAAACTAACATGGAACACTTCCCCCCAAATCTTAATGTTTTCATTATTGTAGTAAAATATAATTTTAACTAATATGAACCATGAAACTATAGAACACTACAGAATATTCAGTCCACAGATGAGAAAACAGATTACTTGACTTGTCCAGCGTCACAGAACTAAGAGGTAGAAAGGACCTTGGAGGGCATCTGATACTCTCTGTGCCCTGACTGAAACTCCTCCATAACCATTCTACAAGTGGCATTCTAACCTTCAGCAGTGATGTACTCATTCCACTTCTGGATAGTTCTGTTTGGAAGTTCTCCCTTCTATCACACCTAAGTCAATCTCTCTGAAAAATCCATTCTCTAAGATATAGAACATTGCTTTTGGCCCTGCCAAGGTGAACAAAATTGATGCTTTTCCTCAGACAACATGCAGCATGATACACTGAAAAGAGTACTAGTTCTAATGGCAGGGGCTCTGTGTTTGAGTCCTGACACATTCAGAGATAAATGTTTAAGAAGCAGTCCTCTGGGGGAAAAAAATCTGTACAACACAGTTTAAAATTTCGTTTGCATTATTAACATTTTCTTCATTACTTTTTAAAGTCTAAACAATTGACAAAACAATAAGTCCAGCATTTATTTGCCAATTTCTGGGGCATAAATGCTCAGTGGAAATTAAACAATTAACTTTCTCTGAGCCTCTTTGAGTTAGCTCCAGCACATCCCTACAATTCTGACCAGTATGACCTTGAACAAGTCACTCAAGGAAAACTGGGCCCCAGTTTCCTCATATACAAAGTGAGGGAATTGAACTAGACAGCTTTTGCTGCCTCTTCCAACTCCAAATCTATGATCTTATGATACTTGGAAGATATCTACAAGTCTACTTCTTTGTCTTCTACACTTCTTCAACCTATTGCTGTATGGGCTCTCTTCACCATCCTGATTGCTTTTTTTGGATAGACTACAGCTGTACTTGTCTTTTATAAAAGGAGTTCCCAATACTCTAAATGCCAACTATATTTTAATGAATGGAATGCAAGATCAGATTTGGCTTTTTGCATGCCAAGTTATGTTGGTTTGCAGCTAAGAAATTTTGAGTTTGAAGCTCTCTAACACTCTTAAAGTTTTATATATATATATATATGTATATATAACATATATGCATATATATACACACACAAATACACATATACATGTATGTATATACATATATATCTACATCTTTCTATTTATAGATAGATACATACACAAACACAACTCATTGCCTAGCTACTTATAACCATCTGAGTCATAGTTTATCTGTGAATAAGGGAGCTGGACTTTAGACTGCCTTTAGATCTCTTTCAGCCCTAAATCTATAATCCTATATTTATAATAGCTTACAATTATATAGTGCTTACTACGTGCCAAGCAGGGGCAGCTAGGTGATGCAGTGGATAGAGCACCAGTACAAGAGTCAGGAGCATCTGAGTTCAAATTTCACTTCAGACACTTGACACTCATTAGCTGTGTGACCTTGGGGAAATCATTTAACCCCAATTGCCTCATCCTGGGTCATCTCCAGTCATCCTGATGAATATCTGGTCACTGGATTCAGATGGCTCTGGAGAAGTGAGGCTGGTGACCTGCACAGCCCTCCCTCACTCAAAACAAAGTCAAGTACAAGTTGTGTCATCATTTCTCTGATGGCATGGTCTTCTTCGGCAACAAAGGACGAACACACACACACATGTGCCAAGCACTGTGCTAAGTGTTTTAAAATTACCATCTCATCCAATCGTCACAACAACCCAGGGAGATAGGTGCTATCATTACCTTCATTTTAAAGATGAGGAAACGAGGCAAATAGGGGTTAAGTGACTTGCCTAGGGTCACATAGCTAGTAAGAACTGAGGCCACATTAGAATACAGGTCTTCCTGACTCCAGTCTTGGCACTCTATCTACTGTGCCATCTAGGTGACTTTTACATCTAGGATTCCCCACTTTTATAGTTGATTGAAAACCAGGGACAAGAAGAATAACTGTAGGAATTTATGTTTGTCCCTGTTACATTCTATCTTCTTTGGCCTAGCATTCTAACCTGATCAGATCCTATTATATCCTAACTCTGTCATACAAATGATTAGTTATCTCCTCCAGCTTTAGGTTGGCTATAGATAGGATGGAGTAGGTTGAGAGGAGGGGAACCACTATGATCGACTGATCAAAGAGCATGGGCTGTGGACTCAGAGGTGTGAATTCTACCTCTAACTCTTTATATATTGGGCAGTTTACAACTTCTGTGGGTCTTGATTACCTCCTCAGAAAAATAAGGGGATTGGACTAGCTGAGGTCTTCCCAGCTCAAGATCTACCTACTATCTTATGACCTTGTTATACAAGGATTAGCTGAAGGCAGTGGAGAAGGTTAGCCTGCAGAAGACAAGAAGAAGTAAGAAAGAAGAGATGACTGTCTCCATGTTTTTGAAGTCCATTGAATGAGAGACAATGAATTACTTCATTAAATTCAAATTTTAAAAAACTCTCTATCTGATAAAAAATGCTGGAAAAGTTGGGAAGTAGTCTGGCAAAAAGAGACTTAGACTAACATCTTACATCACACTCCACAATACATTCTAAATGCATAGACCTTAATGTTAAAGATGATATTATAAAAAAATTAGGAGAAAAACAGATCATATCTTTCTCCCAGTTATGGGTAGGATAAATAATCTTTTTTTTTCTTTTCGGAATTTTTAAAAAAATTTATTTGTTTGTTTTCAGTTTTCAATCATTTCCATATGTCTTAAATTTTCTCCCCTTCCCTCCCTAAGATGGCTTGCAATCTTATATGGATTCTACACACATATTCTCATTAAACATATTTGCACATTAGTCATGTTGCATAGAAGAATTAAAACAATTTGGAGAAACTATGAGAAAAACCCAAACTAAACAAAACATAACACAAGAGAAAATAGTCTGCTTCATTCTGTGTTCTGATTCCATAGTTCTTTCTCTGGATGTGGGCATCTTGTCTCAAGAGGTCAGATAATCTTAACCAAACAAGAGATAATGCTAATTACAAATGATAAAATAGAACATTTTAATTACTTGAAACTGAAAAGCTTCTGTACAGACAGCATGAATGCATCTGAGATAAGAAAGGAAGTAGTTGGATGAAAAAAACTATCAGATTTCTCTGATAAGTGTTTGATATTCAAGATTTAGAATCTCTTTCTCTACTCTACTGAATGTGTGTATGTATGTATGTATGTATGTATAATAGTCATTCCCCAATAGATAAATGGTCAAGATATATAAACAAACCGTTCTCAAAGTAATTACAACCACATTTTAAAAAAATATTCCAAATGACTAATAACAAAAGAAATGCAAATCTAAACAACCCCAAGCTTTCACCTTACACCTGGAAATCAGAAAAACATTTTTAAAAAGTGATAGTCAATGTTGAAGGGGTTGTGAAAGATAGGCACAATGATACATTAGTGATGGAGTTGTAAAATGAGTTGTAAAATGATACAACCATTTTGTATCCAAAGTAATGTGGAATTAAGCAAAGTGAATAAAATGTTCATAGCCTTTGAACCAGACTCCATTCCTGGTCTTATTCCCCAAGGAAGAATTTTTTTAAAAAATCCCATATACACCAAAATATTTATAGCAGCACTTTTTGTGATAGCTAAGAATTGGAAATGAGGTAGATGAACATCAATTAAAAATGGCTAAAAAATTGTGGCACATGAATGTAATGATATCCAGTAAGTAAGAAAGTAAGACTTACTGTGCTAAGAAATGATGTATGATGAATATAGAGAAATATGAGAAGATATTTACGAGCTGATGCTGAATAAAGTAAACAGAACCAAGAAAACAATATATACGATAAATGCAGCAATGTAAATGGGAAGAACAATGGCACGCTAAAAAAATCCAAAAGTAAATGTTACAGGATTATAGAAATCAAGTGACGCTTGAATGAAAAAATATGAGAAGACACCCTTCGTGAAGGTGGGAGGTCCACAGGGGTTACACATAACACATGTTTTTGGATTTTTTCAATACATTGATCAGTAGTACTGGCTCCTCCACTCTTACTACAGAATATTGTGTGTCCTATGGGACTACACTTTGGGGACTGGAGGGAGAGAAATACATGAGATACTATGGTGATGTAAATGGAACTCTATCCCAAAGCCATTGGTATGGGGTTCCTGTTTCAGCAATCAGAAGTTATAATTCTAGGGACAGAGCTCCCATGTGTAAAGAGAGATCCCGTGTGTGATGAGGCCTGTCCAGTACATGTAGCATGAAGCTTGGCTATGTGCCTTGAAGGAACTCAGAATGGACATCTCTTGTCTTCTCCCACCACTTTTCTCCAAGGGATACTGTAATTCCTGTCAGGAGGGGAAGTTGGAAATTGGGGCCAGAGACTACTCTGCTCTCCTTAGAGAGAGGGTACTGAGCTAGAATTATATCTATCTAGGACATGATTAGGTTTAATCTTATTGGTCACAATTTCTCATTATTGGGGGAAGGGGGAAACCCAGTTCTATATCCTTCCCTCCTCCTCCCCCAATACCAGTTCCACAATAAACACACAGAGAATAGAAAAAAGCCTCATTTATCCAAATTGTAGCAAAACAGAAATCAGAGAAGGTATACACTGGATAATATATTCCAGATAATACAGAGTAAAGGAGCTCTCTCAGTGGTACTGAATTAGATCAGCTGAAGAGAGAGAAAGGGGGGGGGGGAAGAGAGGGAGAGAGAGAGAGAAAAGAGAGAAAGAGAAAGAAAGAGAGAGGAGAGAGAGAAAGAGAATTCTTTGTTCCTCCTTGCCACCTCTAGGATCTCACTCTCCTCCTTCAAAGTTCACTAAATCAATATTTACCACCCAATTAATTCTGGTAGCTATTATCTACTGACCTCCAAGATATTCTTCTTTCCCCAGTGAATTCAGTGCCTGGCTCACAGTTTTTCCTCTCCAAGTCCTGCCCTCAGACTTTGGGATTTCAACATATTTTTTGATATTCCCACAAACAGCCTAGTCTCCCAGTTGTACAACTTATTTCCCATGACCACTCTTCCTCAGCTACACATGGAGATGGTCATATCATTCATCTTGTCATAACCCACAAATACAATTCAATACAATACAATACAATTTATTCAGGTCTTACTGTGCACAAAGCACTGTGCTAAGTGCTAAAAATACAAAAGAGGTAAAAGATAGCCCCTGCCCCCAAGGAGCTCACAATTTAATGGGGGAGACAACATGCCAACAAATACATACATATTGAGTTGTATACAGGATAAAAGGAAATAATTAACAGAGGGAAGGCAGTGGAATTAAGAGGGGATGGGGAAACCTTCCTGTAGGAGATGGAATTTTAGCTGAGACTTAAAGGTAGCCAGGGAGGTCAATAGTTGGAGTGGAGAGAAAAGAGCATTCCAGGCATGGGAGACAGCCAGAGAGAATGTCCAGAGCCAAGAACTGCAGTGTCTTGTTTGTGGAATATCCAGGACACCACTGGCACTGGATCAGAGTGTGGGTGAAGGAGTTAGGATAAGAAGACTGGAAAGGTAGAAGGAGGTTAGATTTTAAAGGGCTTTGAATGTCAAACTGAGCAATTTGTATTTTATCCCTGAGGCAATAGGAAGCCACTGGAGTTTACTGTGTTTGCATGTGTGGGGGTAGTTAGCATGATCATACTTGCATTTTAGGAAAATCACTTCAGTAGCTGAATGTATTGGAATGGGGAGAATCAAGCCAGGCAGAATCACCAGCCTGAGGGTCTTGCACTAGAGAGATGGCAGAGACAGATGAGAGGAGGCATATTTGGGAGATGTTGCAAAGGTGAAACTGACAGACAGGATGGGGGGGGTGAGATAGTGAGGAATCCGGGATGAGTCCTAGGTTGTAAGCCTGAGGAACTGAGGATGGCATTACCTTCTGCAGTAGGGAAGGTTGCAGAGGGGAAGTTTTAAGAGGAAAGAGAATGAGTTCTGTTTTGGATATATTGAGTTTAAAACATACACTGGATATCCAATTTGAGATGTCTGAAAGGCAGTTGGAGATGACAGATTGGAGTTCAGCTGAGAGACTGGGTAAGCATAGACAGATTTAAGAGCCACCAGCATAAAGACAGTCATTAAATCAAGCAGAGCTGATGAGATCACCAAGTAAAGGAGTATTTTTAGAGAGAGGATTCTGAGAGAGATCTACAGTTGAAGGGTGTGATCTGAAGGAGGAGACAGAGAAGGAGTGGTCAGATAGGAAGGGGGAAAACCTGGAGAGAGTGGTATCCTGAAAACCTAAAGAGAAGAAAATATCAAACATAACAGAATGACCAACAGTGTCAAAGTTTGCAGAGAGGTCAAGGAGAATGAGGACTGAGAAAAGGTCATTAGATTTGGCAATTAGATCATCATACACTGCTTATATATTCATGAACTCTGAAATTCCCTTATCTGATCAAAATCTATTGCCATTTCGCCTATCTCTCTGCCTTGAAACTTCTCTTTTCTTCATCTTTGTTATGTAAGGACCTCCAGTCCTTAATGCCACCATACTGGCTATACTTTTCTCCTTTCCCTTTAAAGATATCTATACATCTACTCCTTTGTCTTTTATTCTCCAGTTTAAACAATCCCACTTCTTAAACCAATTCTTTTTTGGTTTTATTCAATATCCTGATTGCCCTCGTCTGGATGATCTGCACTTGTTTCTCCTAAAATGAGATTTTACTCATTTATGTGAAAATACTCCAAATGTCCATTATGTTTCTTTTAATGGAGCCCAAGCTCTAATCAGTTCAGCTCTGCACTGTCCCTTTTTCTTGAGTCCCTCAGCCTTTATCTATCACCAATATTTCCCTGGCAAGCCTCAGTCCTGGGTTACTCCCACCATCTTCTGACTTCACTATTGCTATCTACTATTTAACAAAGCTAGAGAAAATCACAAAACCGTGTTTATAAGATCCACTGCAATATTATGTTCCATAATCTCAACTGGGCCCTCACTATGGCAAAGCAATTCCTTTGTATCTCTTTAATTAACTCATTATCCCACTCACCATCATATGATTTCTAAACTTTTTCATCCACTCTCCAATCTTTCATCATTCTCTCTCCGTTTTCACAGCTGAGAATGGATTCATATTTCACTGAAAAAACCAAAGCCACTTACACCTTTCTTCCTCATCTCGTATCCCTTAAGATGTCTTCTATTTCCTCCTTCACCTTTGTCTTACATAAAGGCCCTTTTTGGCATGAAAAACTGTTCTTCCTGCACAACTGATCCCATCTTCTCTAATCTAGCAAACTACCTCCTCAATCACCCTAACTTTCTCTTTCTTCAATCCCTCCTTGACTCCTGGCTGCTTCCTTACTGCCAGCAAGTATGTCCATGTCTCCCTACCATGATCCATCCTTCCCCTGTAGCTAATCATCTATCATACCTCTCCTCACTTTTGTGGCTAAACTACTTGAAAAGGCCTTCTAGAATCAATGTCTCCATTTCCTTTCTCTTCAATGTCTTCTTAACTCTCTATTGTTTGGCTTTCAACCTCATAATTCAACTGAAACTGCTCTCTCCAACGTTACCAGTGATCTCTTAGTTGCTTGTCCTTTTCTCAGTCCTCAAACTTCTTGGCCCCCCTGCAGTCTTTGACACAATCATGTTGTTCTTTTCTTGCTTGCTTTTCATAACATTGCTCTAACCCAGTTTTTCTCCCACCTGCCTGTAGCTGTTCCTTTGTTGGATCTTCATCTAAGTCATGTCTAACAGTAGGTATCTCCCAAAGATTTGTTCTGGGCCCTTTTCTCCCTCTACATTATTTCCCTTGGAGATCTCATCATCTCCAGTGGATTCAATTATCATCTCTATGCTGGTCATTCTCAGATCTATTTATTGAGATTTAATCTCCCTCCCAGTCTCTCCATGTGAATCCTTAATTGCCTGTTGGATGTTTTGAACTGATATCCTGTAGATATCAAACTCAGCATTCCACAGCTGAACTCATTATTTCTCCTTCCCCAACTCTTTCATTTTATAAATTAAATCAAAATGACTTGAGCAGAGATTTTTCAATAAACAAGGGGAAACTGTAATTTGAATTTCTCTCTTTCACTAAACAGCAACGCTTGAAAATAAAAAATCATCTTTGATGGATATTGGTCAAACAAATGCAGACTACCTAGTTTTTCCTCTTACAGTACAAGTCCTCTTCATCTTTTTCATAAAATCTATGTCAAAACATTTCGATCAAGAAAGACGACCCCTCTACCCTCTTTCTTTCTGTCTTCTTCAGTTTCTCTCTATCCATGAAAAAAATAGTTTCTTGAGTTTCAAGCTCTGAATAGTCTTTCCAGAGACAGTTAAAACAGTCATTTTCAGAATATTTCATTAATAGTAACAATAATAGTAATTAATAATAGTGATAGTAAAAGTATACCTAGTATCAATAGAAGTCCCTAGTGAAATAGCTGCTAGATTTCTCCATTCAGTCAAAAATTTTCAGTGCCCTCAAAATCTTTTGTTGAAGTACATCAAATCCACTTCCATCCCAACCTGGTGGGGAGAGAAAGCAGTGAGAGAAGGTGATTACTACATTAGGGGCTATTATTGTAATGCCAGTTGGAAAAGAGGTCAAATACATATTGATTAGTAGGGACAAAAGTTCAGCAAGAAACTACCTTGAAATAATATTTTCAACCAAGGATTTCAAACAAATTTAATCTCTTGGGCTTTTGTTGTTTGTTTCATCTTGTGTATCAGTTTCCTTTCTTATTTTTTTAATTTCCTTTGTACAACCTTGAATATATTTGTCATATGAGTATGTCAATACTTCAAGAAGGCTTACTTTTGTAGGTGTCGATAATTTTCCTACCAATGCTGATAGTAACACCTTTCATGATACAGCACAAAGTTCTTGTCCGTTGGTATGATCCAAAACTTCATCACCCCAAAGTAAACCTAGTAATGAGCAGCTGTGGACATGGTAAAGCTCATCTTCATACAACAGCCACGTCTACAATAAATGCCCACACTGTCAGTCATACTCTTTTGTCCTGACTCTTTAATGGTGTAGAGTTGGAAAATCTTTGTGGGATATTGTGTCACACAGATTTCTTCCAAGAGGTATAGGTGATAAAAGGCTGCTCTCAGAGTCAGGACAGCCTGGGTCCAATCTCTGCTTCGGATTCATACAGATTATGTGACTCTGGACATGTCCTAATCTCTCATTGCCTTAGGCAATTCATTATAAATCTGTATGAGTTGAGGGAATTTCTATATTGAGGAACTCTCCACACTGACGAAATCACAGGCACAGAAAAAAAATTACATTGAGCATAAATCTATCCACGGAGACATCTGGACCAGAATTCATTGAGACTTAGATCAAAAGTGAATAGGAAGAACATGTTTAAAGCAATGAACATCTATAAAATACCAGTCTTAATATATATACTTTCATAACTATCAAATGGGCCACAAGGAATTTCAGAATTATTTTTTAAACTCAAGCATTGTGTAATATTTAAAAAGCACAAAGTCCATCTCCCTAATATAGTTAATAGAAAGATTAACATTTCCTCACCAAAAATGAGGAATGGTATTGACCTTTACGCTACATGATAAATGGATTTTAATAAAACCTAAGAAATAATTTTAGAATAGGCAGATATCACTTCACTGAACAATAGTAAAAACTGTAACACACCATTCATTGACTTTACTTCTAAAAGGAACTTATTACATGGCTGAAATCCAGGAATGGAATCCAAAGTACATCCATAGATGGTATCTGCTTGAATCTAGGCAGCAATATGTCAGCAAAAAAGCATTAAACAAAATGCCTGAGTCATGCTTATTTGTGGAAATAGGAAAGTTTATGAAAGCAATTCAGGACTTAGTCATTGCCAAGGGAAGTTACAGAAGTACTATCTTTAAGGAACCTGAATCTGGTGATCAATGTGGCTCATACAAGGACATAGTAAAAATGACGTGAAACATTGCAGGCTACAAAAATCTACCCTACATTGTGGTGGGTGAAAGATGAAATTACTGAGGAAACAAAGATTTGAGCTTCCAAGCATTTAAATTTATTTAAGCAGTGCATGCCAAGTACCTAACAAATTGGGAACAATCACCTTCCTCAGCTTTGGCACTGGACCTCGAATACAGGAGGAGACAGACTTTTATACATTAAAAACAATTAATTAAATAGCACTAGTTAATTAAAAGGAAATGATTTGTCAGGATACATTATTAGGTAACCTTATTTCTAATTGGAGAAAAGATTAGGGACAGTCCAAATTCAGAGGGGAAGAACAAACAGGTACAATTCCCTGAAATCAGGAAAAAAAGGTGTTCTACTCCCCCCAAGCATCTGAACCCAATCAAAGGAACATGGAAATAATTCATCAATATGGGGCCAACCTGTGTGAGATGTATAATTGAGAGAAAACTCCTTACATCAATTTTTGTATCTACTAGCATAATAAAACTGAAAATGAGCTCAGTCAGTGCATTCAGCACCTAGAGATGGGTGGTTGCAGGAGAAATTCAAAGGGAAATAGTATGTGTCAATGGAGATAATGGCACCTGATGGCTTGGTCTAATGGAGCCAATGCTCAATCTCCCCATATGACTTCCACAGGCTGAGGAAGTTCTCTGGGAGCACATTTTTACCAAATTGGCTACATTTAATAGAGTCTCCAGATGGGAAAGGTTATTTGTTCAGTGGCTGAGATGGGTGAATTCCCATTATAGTCAATTCCCCACAGGGATCTACAAGGGACAGAGTGAAGCTCCTAAAGTAAATGAGTTTGATAGATTGGACTTATGGGTCCCATTCCATAATGGGCCCAAACCCTGTGATGAACCTACCTGTGGGCAATTAGATCCTACCCTCTGTGGTGGAGCCCCACCAGAATAGCTTTAGACTTTAGCTAGGAGCCTCTCTTGCTGCACACCAGTATCGATGTGGGCTGATTCATTTGTGAAATTTGAGTATATGGTTGAGATAATTGTGATCTGAGAAAATCCTGCTATCAGTATGTACAGGCACTCTGGCAGTGGAGGGGGATGAGTCACAGAACATGCCACCTTGCTAGGTGGACAAAGGACACTAATACTCTCTCCTGGAGGGAGCTTTAGGTGTGGCTGCTGAAACATGGGATTGCTATGAAAGTAACTGATGGCTAGCCCATGGAAGTACTAGTAAAATTCAGCACCAGGGCACCAGGGGCTCTGCAACCTAACCCAAGCCTGAGACATCTTCTATATTCCTTATCTCATTTGGATAATTCAAAGGAATGATATTGAAAGACAGGGTATCATCGACTCTTGGGAGTCAGTATCAGTTCAATTCCTTTCAAGGGCCTCTATGCAGGTTACTGTAGGCATAACCAAATTAAAACACTTGGAGTTACCCAAACAAGCCCATACAATCAACACCAAATAGTAGTAGGTCCCCAAGGAGGTAAAAGATGTTTCTCCTCTAGTGATGCAGATGTAGAAGTCGAAGCATTTAGTTGTATCAGTTCCCCTTGGGCAGGCCCTGTAATGCCTGTGAGGAAGGCAATTGGCCCTCACTCAGCAATTTATGGTGAATGATAGGCCAGTGACTAAAGTCAACTTGTCTACCACTATAGCAGTTCCTCATTCCTCAGTGTCATAGATCTGGTAGCCAACGCTCACAGTAAGTAGCATGGGTTATTGACTTTACCAAAGGTTTTTAATTTCCCCCCTTATTCCTGTATCAGAGACTAGTCTAGAACAGTTTGCTTTCACCAATCAGTGTATCTTCACCATCCTTTCCCAGGGCTACTTATTCTCTCTCAGACTGCCATATTATGATGGGCAGAGACCTGAAAGAGGCCTCCTTTGCTGAATGCATTGATATGCACCATTGCATTGACAATACAACATTGATCAGACCAGATATGGTCATACAGGCAGAAGTACTAGATTAGATGCTGGCCCATATGAGGGAAAAGTGGTGGGAAATCAACCCTAAGAAGTTCTAGGGTCTAGCCTACTAAATCAAATTTTGGAAAATACAATGGGTAGAGAATACCCAGAGGATTCTAGGCACAGTTCAAAATAAACTACTAACACTTATTTCCCCATGATCTATGAAGGAAACCCAAAGACTTGTTGGATTCCTCAAGTTTTGGAGTACCCTTATTTATTAAGTCACTTAAATTTCTACTACTTTCAAATGGTGTCTCCAATAGGTCACAGTCATGAAAAATCTAGAGTAGGCTATCCAGCTGTCTCTTCACTTAGGCTCTTATGACCTTGCAAGGACAATATTTCTGAAGATGTCTAGCCAGAAAGACCAAGCTGAGTAGAGCTTTTGTTTGTTTGTTGTTTTGGTGAGGTAATCAGGGTTAAGTGACTTGCCCAGACTGGAACTCAGGTCCTCCTGACTCAAGGGCCAGTGCTTCATCCACTGCCCCATGACTAGAAGTTTTGGCAAGCACCAGATGGCCAGAATAAGTGACTGTCAGGCTTCTGAAGCTGCAAGATTCTCAAAGTGACCACTCATTAAACCACTTTTGAAAAGCATTTATTCACTTCTTTCCGTGCCAGTGTTGCTACTGAACAGATGACACAGCACCATACTACCACCCTTTGTCCAGAGTTGCTTATTATGGGTTGAGTAATACAAGATGGTCCCTCTAACAAGATTAGTAGGTGATAGGAATGTCCAATTGAAATGTAAATTCAAAATCACACGTCTGGGGCCTTTTGGTGTTAGTGCCTCTTATAACCAAGTACCCAAAGACTGAGCCTTCCTGTCCAGATCTTGGAACTCTGTCTCCTCTGCTGACCCAGTGGGCCCCTATCTATAAGGACTTGACTCCTGGGGAATACCATTTTGCCTGGTTGCCAATGACTCCGTCTGCTATGGAAGTGAAATAGCCATTAAGATTAGCTGAGCTCCAGCCTCTATGACTGGTGTGTGAGAAAGACTTGAGGAGATAGAGTGATGAAGATCTTTAGCTATACTGAGGAATGGCAATGGGTTTAGCCCAGTGGTCTGGGATAGAGAGCACAATACCAGATAATCAAAGACTCTCCCCATTTGGGGTTAGGACTAATGATGCCTTCCACTGCATACAGTTGTTTGTGGGGCATAACATCACCCACCGAAGACATATTTTAAATAACTAAGTTGGAATGTTGCAAGAATAGAAGGGGTTGAATTGGTCCCTGGGGTGGTGATGTTACATGTTGTGTGGGTATGGAAACATATGAGCCCCTTGGAGAAAGAAAAAGTTCTCCTTGTTCCAGGTGGAGCACCTACCTACCCCAAGTGACTGTTGACCTGTCCCCTACGGGCAAAATGGCATTTTCCTATCTCAAAGCAAGAGGTCTGACTCCACTAATCAACAGCTTTGTGCACCTGAGTACCCAGGTCACATGTCCAATTTCCTAGAAGTTGTCTATGACAATTTTTTCTGGTTGCCTTGACCTCAACATCCTTATGCCTTCTGTACACCCTTGGAAGCTTATAAAGCTTATATCCACTTCAGTTGATAGGCTTCTTTTTCTCTGAGAAGACTCAGGCAACTCTTTCCCAGAAAGGGCCTGGCAGAGATCAAGTGATGGTATTGTTAGGAAGTGCTATGCTTTCTAACCTCTTCATGTTAACTGTTCAATAATTTATGGGTGCCTCATTAAATCTTAATATCAAACAGGACCTAGCATGGTCATGGCTTTATGTCTTCCCCTAACAATTGGTGTACAGTACTCCCAGGGAAGAAATCCCCTCAATCACTGTAGACTGGCCTGTATAAATTCTTGTCTTGATCCAGCACACTGTGCTCCCTCTCAAGACACTTTTATGTTTAACATCAAAAGGAATATCTGTGAAATAAAGATTCCTGAATTGCAATCTTCCCTAATTTGAATTCTGCTAAATGGTGTTGCAAAAAATCTACAAATAACATTTATGCATTAATGCACTATTTGGTGGACCTGGGAATTGGTCCAGCCATTTAAAAAAGCAATTTGGAACTATACCTCCCAAAACTTCATGCCCAGCTACTGCTAGGTCTATTCTCCAAAGAGCTCAAAGTAAGGGGGAAAAAACCTATACATACAACCTTTCTCATAGTAGCAATTTTTATAAAAGAAAAAAACCAAACATACCTGAAAACTAAGAGGGTGCCCACATACTATGAAATAATGAAATACTATTGTACTATAAGAAATGATGGTTTAAGCAAACTTTGAGAAGATCTGCATAAACTAATGTAGAATGAAGTGATCAAAACTAGGAGAATGGTTTGTAGGATATCATTATAAAGGAAAACAGCTGAAAGGTATAAGAATTCTGATTGATGCAATGATAAAAGACAATTCCTAAGGATTGGGTGATAAAACATACTTACCCAAATCTTGACAGAGAGGTGATGAATTTAAGATGCATTCTAAGATGTGCATTTTCAGATATAGCCAATGTGGGAATTCGTTTCGCTTGATGAACATGTAATGGTACCTGGGTAGAGTGCCTCTAATAGTATCCTCTTATGTGGAGATGCTGAGGAGCCTGTTTCCAGAAGAGTCTGATGATGTGGAGTGTCAGTGCCTTGTAGAGATTGTGGAACATATGTGGACAATCTGTAACTGACTCTTTGATGGTCTGTGGAGGCATTAAGCCATTTTTTCTTTGACTTCAGCATTCCTGGGGGAAGTTGGTAACTCTTTCCTTATGGCAACTGGTAGAGAGAGGGATTGGAGCCTACAATACTGGGAGTTCAAAAGGTCCAGAAGACACCTTGGAATCCTGGTATTTCAGAGTTCAGATCTGTAGCCAGTGTAGCTCCAACATCCTGTAGAGCAAGGAATTCTCTTTGGAAGTAACCTTAAGGATGTCAGCCCAGCTGCAGCTGAGACAAGGACTCACCTGGCATTGATTTGACTTATAGATTTGAATTTGTTGGGATAGATACTATGTAAAAGTTGACCTAAGCTGAGCCTAGTTTCCTCAGAAACTGGGGTGGCTTAGAGGAGAGCATGACCCTACTGTACTGGGGAAAATGTCTGTACTTTATTCTTCCTATACCTTTGATGGAAATATCCGTTGCAGAAGCTACTCAGTATTAAGTGGTTAAGTGGAACTGAGAAACACAGCCAGTAGGGGATTGAGCTGATGGCAATAGAGAATAGATACTTCCCAAACCACTTGGGTTACCCTGGAACAGGGTACAGGCTACAGGGGACCTCGAGGTCCTCAAGTGCAGCCCTTTGACGGAATCCAAACTTCACAAAACAAATCCCCTTAATAAAAGGATTTGTTCTGTGAAGTTTGTATGCAGCATCCTATTTGTGGGAAAGTAAGCCAAAACATGCTTGCCTCATCACAAAGGATTCATTTTTATTGGGGGGGGGAAGGGTAAATTGGCTTGGTATAGGCAAAGAATAATGTTTCCTTTTTAAGTTAGGATATTTTTTTCCCTGAAAGGGAAGTCTGTCCCAGGGGCTTGATTGGCTCAGGAGGCTAATGCTCCAGCTGCTTTTTCTTTGAAGTAAATTTCTGGTAACTTTTGATCTTATCAAGTTTGACTTCCTGGTCAACTGAGGGCATAAAAGTTTCTCACATGCAGAGATTCTGGACCTTTGGACTTGGTGAAGTCCAAGACTGAAGGAGTCACCACACTTTGCCTTGTGGTGGCAGTGGATGTGGGGAAGTAGGGAAGGAGAGATCTACCCAAGCTAAAGGAGTAACCTTATTTAATATTCTTTCCATGCCATGGGTAAGTAAATCTTTTGTTAACTGTTGAATGAATGAATGAATGCCTTGGTTTTTTTGCTACAGCACTGAACCTGAACTGATGTGGTACCTGCCTGAGATAGGTCTGACCATTACAAATAGCATAAAAAGACAGGAAGGGAGGAAGGGAGGAAGGGAGGAAAAAAGGAAGGGAGGGAGGGAGGGAGGAAGGAAGGAAGGAAGGAAGGAAGGAAGGAAGGAAGGAAGGAAGGAAGGAAGGAAAGAAGTTCATTGAGGCTTTAAGTGGAGAGGAGAGAGGAGAAGGAATCCAGAAAAATCACAGATAAGCAGGCTAGTTTTGAAAGCTATTGTTTGGTTGTTCAGTCACATCTGACTCTTTGTGACCCACTATGGGGTTTCTCGGCAGAGATATTAGAATGTTCACCATTTCCTTCTCCAGTGAATCAAGGCAAACTGAGGTTAAGGCCCAGGGTTACACAGCTAGTGAGTGTCTGGGGCTAGATTCGAACGTAGGTCTTCCTGACTCTATCCTCTCTACCCAGCATTCTATCCACTGAGCTACCTAGCTGAAAGCTTAAAAGCTAAAGGATGAATTTATTATATACCTAAAAAGAAAGCAAGCAGCATAGAATAAAGACCCACAGTTTCATTTGTACAATCACCCTTCTTTTGCTCATTGAGCAGAAAATATATTTACTTATTTGCTTGTTTCTTCTGCTCATTTTTAGGTATTTCAAAAGTTTGGAATAAAAATGTTTCAAAATAAGAATAAAAATCAGCTCCTGTTGCTCTTTTCAGTAATAAAATGACAGTTTATGAATTTGATAGATTGGTGAAACCAAAAAAAAAAAGACAAACTGAACGCTGATTTTATAAACCAGTAGAGTGGAAATATTTAATATCTTTCAGGGTTAAGTTCTTGACATTTTGATTTGTCATTTAAAACCGTGAATTTTCTTCAATGACATTTGATGGTACATTAATCAGCTTGCCAAATTATAAGTAGGAAGAAAATACAATCTGACATAAATCATAAAAGAACATGATATAGAATATATAGAGGATGAAACAAAAGGCAAGATTCACCTGCTGGGTTCTCTTACCTAAAATAACCTAAAGGATTTGGCTGCTTGTCGTCCTCACTTGTAGAGGACCCAAATGGCACCTATGTCAGGGCCAATGTATAGTGTGTCCGACTATGGCTGGTCAGACCAGTATGAGGTTGGAAGGCTCTATCACATGTTTGTCCACATGAACATCTGGAGTGGAAACGTCTCTAAAGTTGCATGTCATGTTTCCTTTGAGCTACTGTAATTCTGCTTTGGTCATAGGGCATAGTACCTTCTTTGATGAAAGCATACCATGCTGGGCAGTCCTGTCATTGTCTCCAATGACTCATAATTGATTGCAAAGTTCTTCAAGAGAGACCTTGATAATATCCTTATATTGATCCTTCTTACCTCCGTGTGAACACTTGCCTCATGCAAATTCTCCATAAAAGTCTTTTGGGAAATGTATGTTTAACATTTGAACAATGTGGCCAGCTCATTGAGGTTGCCTTATCTGCAGTTGGGTTTAAGTATTTTCCAATTCAGTTTGAGAAAGGACCTCAGTGTGCAGTACCTTATTTTGCCAGGTGATCTTCAGAATTTTCCTCAGGCAATTCCAACATAAACATTTTGATTTCCTGGCATGGTGCCAGTATACTGTCCAGTTTTCACAGGCATACAACAATGAAGTCAGCATAACAGCTCTCACTCAGTTTTTTTAGGCAGCCTAATATCTCTTCTGTCCCACACTTTCCTCCAGAACCTCCTAAACACTGACCTAGATTTGGTAATGCATAAGTCAACCTCATTATCAATGTATACATCCCTGGAAAATGTACTGCCAAGGTTGAGTAAACATATCCACAGCATTCAGATGACTGGTGGAGAACCTCTGTTTTCTTGGTTTTCATTGACAGGCCAAAATTAGCAAAAGTGGCAATGAATTCATCCATACTCTGTTCCATCTCAGCCTCAGAGAAGTGCACAGTCATTTGTGACCAAAAAGTCTTCATCAACTCTCCTTCTACTTTAGTCTGGGTTTGTAGCCTTTTCAAGTTAAATAATTTGCTATCAGTGCAATAGCTGGCCTTGGTGCTGTTTTCATCCTTGTTGAAGATATGTGACAACACTGCTGAAGATGTCATGCTTAAAAGCGTGGGAACAAGCACACAGCCTCGCTTCACTTCAATGGTCACTGAGAAAGTGCATTGTCCACAGTCTAGATGGCAAGCATACCATCAAGAAAGTGGAGTACAAGACTAGTGAATTTCTCCAGGCAACTAAATTTTGCCATGATCTTCCACAAGCCCTCACGACTGTCAATATCCCTTGGTCAGAAGGATGCAGTTGTATCTAGACCTCTGTTCTGCTCTTAATGTACCACCATGACTCCACTGTAGTTTTTGTGTGTGCACGCATGTGTTTATACAGGCTTTAACAAAGATGCTGACAAGCTTGCTTATTTTTTCTTAAATCACCTTATTCTCTTCTGACAAAGTGTGTACACACATATTAAAACTAAAGCTGTGACTAGTAGTGTTTGGTTTAAAAAAAAATAGACATACTAGAACTTCATCCAAATGAGTGTTCCTTTCTTTTAAAAAATCTATTTTTTATTATGAACTTGACATTCAAGAGACATAAAGAGTCATATATACAGGACAGAAGGACAGAAAAATATCAAACTCCAAATCTATCATTGTGTTAATTCTAGTCTTTCAAAATTGCTATCCTTTACAATATTGCAGTCACTGTATAAATTGTTTTCCTACCTTCACTACATACTTTGAATATGATTTGTGGCTTTCAGATCAACTCATTTTTCTCCCATTTGGTTGTATGCCTCTGATTCAACAGATTTTTCTGTTTTATCAAAGGGAATGGATTCTTTCAAATAGTTAACAAGTATTTATTAAGCTATCACTATGTTCCAGGCACTGTGGTGAGCAGCTAGAAAGAGAAAATAGAGGAAAGGCAAAAACATCTTCCCTCAGTCAACAAACATTTATTATGTACCTACTATGTGCCAGACATTGTGCTAAGTGCTGGGGACACAGTAAGAAAAAGAAAAACACTCCCTGCTCTTGGGAAGTTCACAGTTTCATGGGAGCGTGTGGGCAGCAGGTGAACAAATATATATATAAAGCAAGCTGTATGCAGGATAAATAGGAAATAACTAACAGAAGGAAGGCACTGGAATTAAGAACAGTTGGAGAAAGTTTTCCGTAAAAAATGAGATTTTGGTTAAGACTTAAAAGAAGTCAGGGAGGTGAGTGGTTGGAGCAAAGGAGGAAGAGTGTTCCAGGCATAAGGCACAGCTAGAGAAAATGGTCCAGACTGGAAGGAAGGTGTTGCCGGCTATGGTAATAAGGAAAGGAAAGAAGGGGGTGGGAATTGGGGGGGAAAATGAGTTCCATTTTGAGCATATTGAATTTAAGATGCTTATTGGACATCTGATTCAAGATGTCTGAAAGAAAGGCGGTAGGAGATTTGAGATTGGAGGTCAACAGAGAGTTTGGGGCAGGAGAGTTAGATTTGAAAGTCATCAACAAATTAAAACCATGAGAAGCGGCACAGAAGGGCCAAAGATAGAACTCTACAGGAGACCTACCATTAGAGGGCATGATCTGGGCGAGGATCCAGGAGTCAGGCAGGCAGAAGAACCAGGAGAGAGTGGTGTCCCCAAAACCTAGAGAGGTTGACAGTATCAGAGGCTGCAGGGAGATCAAGGAGAATGAGAATGGAGAAAAATCCACTGGATTTGGCAACTAAGAGTTCATTAATCATTTTGGAGAGAACAGTTTCCATCTAATAATAAGGTTGGAAGCTAGATTAATTGGAGGAAAAAATTAGTGAAGGCATCTATTGTAGGCCACCTTTCTGAGCCGTTTAACTACAAAAGGAAGAAGAAATATAAGGCACTAGTTAGCACAGATGGAAGGATCAAGTGAGGGTTTTTTTCAGAATAGGGAAGATATGTTTGTAGACAATGGGAATGTTTGTAGACAATAGAATGTTTGTACCCAATAGGAAATGAGTAAGTAGAAAGGAAAAGAATGACAGTAAGGGGAAAAGTGAGGATGACAGAGGGGTCAGTCTATTGGAGGAGACTGGATAAAATGGAACTACTTTAACAAGAAGAGGGGTAAGCCATGGTAAGGAGTAAGGTCACTTCATCATGTGAGATGGGGGAAGGAGCAGATGGTACCTAATTGATAGGAGATGAGGGAAAGGAGAAAAGAGGGAACTCAAGGGGAGTGACCTCAATTTTTTCTGTGAAATGAGGCAAGGGTCTCAGCACACAGGTTTTAATTATTCCCTTCACATTCTTTATCCTATATATATAGTATTCATACAGAATTATTTGCTTGCGGTCTCCTTTCGATTGTAAGTACCCCTCAACACTCAGCTTTGTACCTGGCATGTGTAGGTGCTCAATAAATGCTTATTGACTGACTGCCCTTGCTCATGTGGTTTGTTCTCGGTGTATCTTAGCTTATACTACTAATGTACCTTCCTGGTCACTTGAGAGTTCTGGCTGGCCCTGACTCTTTGGATTGGTAGAACAGCAGCATTACCAATACTGGACATCTATGCTTAGCTGAAACAATTACATCCTCTAACATCAGGTTTGCTCCAATAGTTCTCTTTGTAGTTAATTACATTGTACCATCTTGGTGGGACCCCTTGTCTTAAGATAATGGAGGTCTCTCTCTGAGACAGAAACAGCACAACCCTGTGCACTGCATTTCCTAGATCTACAAGGTGACTGTGAAATGTTTTAAGGAAGAAAGAAGTTGATTTCCCTAAACTCACAGTATTCACATTAATGTATTTCTTCTACACCTGCTCTGAATGTCCTTCCCCTGCTATGGCTAAGGACATTCCTTTTACTAAATGTTATGTAAATCCTGTCCCAAAGTCCATTGGTATGGGACTAGTCCTGTTGGTGGAGATGAAGGCCCTGTTCTTTGGGGACTCTTCTGGATCCTACCCTTGTGGGAAAACTCCTAGAAGCCTGTAGTATGGCAAGCTGGGGGTGGAGACATGATGGAGACAGCCAGCTCCACTCAAGTCTTTCCAGAATCTTTTGCTTCAGCAGTCTACAGTGAGATTAGCCTCTTCCATCTTCTCTCTTGAAACTGGAAGCTGGGAGGCAGAAGCATTGGATACTCAAAAAAGACTCAAAGGGGGACTGCCTTTGGAGAGTCCCAAAGGCTATTAACCAAAGCTTTCTCCTCTTGCCAACTGCACCCTGCTTTTCCCACAGAGTGGGGCCTCCATCTCTACCACAAAGAAGAGTTCCATGCCAATGTGCTTTGGGACATTAGAAGTTCTATGACTCTCTCACTTCATTCTAATGATCACAATCAAAATCAAAGACAAAGTGATAGAAATCCAAAAAAAATGCTATTATACAAAACATCAAAAGTGTGGTACCTCTGTAGTCCTATCTCAACTACAGAAAAAAATACTGTGATATTGTATTTGTTATATTTAATATTTATTTTAAATGGTTTATATTTTATTTTTTCCAATTACATGTAAAAACAATTTTAAACATTTGTTTTTAAAAAATTTGAGTTTCCAATTCTCTTCCTCCCTCCAACCTCTCTTCCCTTCCTGAGACAGCAAGCAATGTGATATAGGTTATACATGTGCAGTCGTGCATAACATATTTCCATATTAGTCATGTTGTGGAAGAAAACAGACCAAAGAACCATGAAAAAAAAGTAAAATATAGTATGCTTCAATCTGCATTCAGACTGCATCAGTTCTTTCTCTGGAAAGGGGTAGCATTTTTTATCATAAGTCCTTTGGAATTGTCTCAGATAACTGTATTGCTGAGAATAGTCATTGCTAAGTCATTCACCTCGTACAATATTGCTGTTACTGTGTACAATGTTCTTCTGGTTCTGCTTACTTCACTTTGCATCAATTCATGCAAATTTTTTTATGTTTTCTGAAAGCATCCTGCTTGTCATTTCTAATAGCACAATAGTATTGCATCACAATTATATACCACAACTTGATCAGCCTTTCACCAAGTGATGGGCATTCCTTCAATTTCCAATTCTTTGCCACTACAAAAAGAGTCATTATAAATATTTGTGTACATATAGGTTCTCTTCCCTTTTCCCCCTTTGGGATACAGACCTAGTGGCATTGCTGGGTCAAAGAATATGCACAGTTTGATAGCCCTTTGGCCATAGTTCCAAATTGCTCTTCAGAATGGTTAGATCAGTTTGAAACTTCACCAACAATGCATTAGTGTCCCAATTTTCCTACATTCCCTCTAACATTTGTCATATTCCTTTTTTGTCACTTTATCCAGTCTGATAGGTGTGAGGTAGAACCTCAGAGTTGTTTTAATTTGCATCAGTGCTTGGGAATGGTTTTAGATAAATGCTACTTATTTTATGGAAAGCTCCATTTATTCCTATGCTTTTTAGTGTTTTCTAATAGGAATGTTTTGCTTTGTCAAAAGTTTTTTCTGCATCTGTTGAGATAATCATGTGATTTTCGTGGTTTTGTTACTCATATGGTCAATTTCCTAATATTGAATCAGTCCTGCATTCCTGGTATAAATCCCACCTGCTCACAATCTTTGTGACATATTGCTGTAATCTTCTGGCTAGTATTTTATTTAAAATATTCATTAGGGAAATTAGTCTGTATTTTTCTTTCTCTGTTTTTGTTTTCTTTGGTTTAGGTATCAGCACCATGTTTGTGTTGTAAAAGCAATTTGTACTGAATTAGTTGTACATACTGAACTCCTCATGGTATTTTTGTATTTTTGACCAGGATGGTACAGTGGCCTAAGCTAAAATATGCTGAAAACAAACCACACACAACGAGCAAAGGTAGTTGGTGAATAATTAGCGGTGCATTGAATACTGTAATAAAACACAGTCCTACCAAGGTGAAAAACAGAGAAAAGGAAAAACAGAGCTTTCCTATTAAGAGAAAGTCTAGCCCCAAATGGACTTCCAAATCACTGAGGCTTTCCCCACAGAGATTGAGAACTTGGATGTTAACCAGAAATCATGCCCTCCCCTTCATGTGAGACACCAAACTATCCTGGAGGAGAATTCTTCAATTATTTCCTTCAGCACATAGTGCAATCTTGGATAAAGACTTAGAAGACATTCTCATAGAATTTGCAAAAAGGTAGAGGTAAAGCTATTACATTTGTATGACAAAATTAAAGATTTCAAAAAGTATTAACCTTTTAGGTTAAATATAGATCAATATATATGTAAATGATATATATATGTGTACACACATATATATAAATGATAGGTCAATAGCAACAAAATTAAAGAGATAAGTGTAATTTTTAGAACTGAACTTCAAAAAAATCAAATTAACTAGAATGAAGTAAATGCAGTATTTGTAATTTGTTTTTTTGAAGGGTATATGAATCTGTTTGGGGAGATCTACTTTAATAGCAGTTTATATGAAAAAGCCCACCCTAGTGAGCTTAGTTTGTTGCAAACTTAGTATGGAAAAAATCACTGAGAGGTATTTATTTGTAAAAACAGATAAGGGGATAAATGGAACTTGAACTTAGAGTCTAATAACTGTGAGATATGTTCATTAGGACCCCTACTCTATTCCAATTAGTATTAACAAGTTTAATATTTTACATAGGATAATTAGATAAGATAGATTCTTATAATGGGTCTTTAGAGTAGGCCTCAAACTTTAAGGTAATGTTCACTACTTCTTCACCAGTTGTGAAGCTCACTTGCACACCCACAAGAATGCTAACAAAGGTATCTCTTTCCTGTTTTGCTCAAATTCCATGCCCAAACCCAGCATGACTGGGATGCCTTGACTTTTTGGAAAGTCCTCCAACTTATTTTTGTGCCTCCGGACCACCCTCTCTTGCTCAACATGGGCAGGTGACCATCTTATGACCCCTTGGTCACTGGAGATGACTCTTGCCTTGCCCATTTTTGGCCCTTAAGAGCAAACAATGGTCTATCAACCAATGAGATACTGTATTTTACCATGCCTATTTTGCATATTTGGTTATCAAATCCAATAAAAATATGGTCTAAGGGAACAGGGGCATTTCAGATCTTCAGAGGAAGATCTGAGGCCCTTTTCATTAGAGGGCACCATGAACCTTTTAATAAAGTACTCAGAACTCTGCTTTAGTTTCTTTTATTGTAGGCTGAACAATTTGGAACTCCACACCTACAACACTCATTATTCCTCCCCCTTGTTTTTCCCAGGTGTTTACTGCATGGGTTTAAGCCAGAGGTGGCCTTCTAGGTACTTGGGTGCGGCCTTTTGACTGAGTCCAAGTTTTATAGAGCAAATCCTTTTATTAAAGGTTATTATTAAGACTCTATTACATTCAGATACTGCTAAATGTATTTAGCCATTCCCAATTGATAGGTATCTACTGTCAGAATTCTTTGCTATTATTAGAATATCTTTATTATATAATACTTTGGTGTACATGTGACTTCTTTATCTTATATAACTTACATATCATATACAGATACATCCCTCTATCAGATTATATGCCTGGGGTCTAGATCCACATCCAAGAGTATGATTGTTTTTGCCCTTTTCTTAGTAAAATTTCAAATTACTTTCCAGAATGGTGATTGATCTAATCCAGGGGTGGGGAACCTTTGGCCTCAAGGCCACATGTGGCGGCCCTCTAGGTCCTCAGTCTTTTGACTGAATCCAAACTTAACAGAACAAATACTTTATTAAGGATTTAAATTCTCTATATTAAATTCAAACTCTAAATTCTGCTTGTTTTCATTTCATCATCAGTTCTTTTCAAATAGTTCTGTTTCTCCTCAACCACTCCCATTCCACCACCCATACCCCCTACAGCTATGTGACCCAGAACAAGCTGTTTCTCCAGTCAGGACCAGATTCCTCACCGGTACCCTGGGAATAAGATTTGCAGTGTCTACCTCCAGCATGGAGTTTGGAAAAGATTGTGTAAATGTCAAAAGTGCTTTACAGGAATACTGCGTTGAAGAGGAAGTTGGATAACATCTCTAGAATCCCTTCTGACTCTTAAAATATGAGTTAAAATATGTTGACTATACATAGTAAAAAGAACACTGTACAAACCATCCTGTCTGATGTCTTCAAAAACACCCTTCATTAGCCTTGCCCCCAATGCCCGGAATGATGGCACATGCCGTCCTCCTCCTTGGAGAATATTCAGTTCAAAGATCAGTTCAAATGGTGTCTCCTACTAGAGTTTTCCTCAACCTTGTGGTTACTAGTGCTTTCCCACCACCAAATTACCTTGAATTTATTTTGTGTGTATATGGGACAAATTGTAAGCTGCTTAAAGACAGGGGCTGTTTCAACTGCCACTGTGTGATCTTGGACAAGTGGCTTAACCTCTCCGGGCCTCTGTAAAATGAGGGCAGGACTAGTAAGCTTCCAAAGTCTCTTTTAGATGTAAAACTATGATTTTTGTCCTTCTATGCCTTGTGACCGGCACACAGTGGGTGCTTAATAAATGCTTGATAAAAATATTTGTTGGCCACTAATTTAACCTTTCAGCAAGCATTTTTCATAGCGCTGTGGATAATTCCTGACTCTGACCCACACTGACCCATGTTGGTATGACCGTGGGCAGGTGCCTTACCCTCAGCTGTAAGCTGGGAGCTGGGAAGGGGTGTGTAGATTCACTAGCCTCTCGGATCTCTTTCAACTCCAAATCTAGGATCCTATAAACTCAGCTCTTTGGGTAACCTTCTTATTTAAAGTGATTTTCTTCAGTATTTTTGAAGTCTCCTTTAGCAAGTTGTTGACTCGTTTTTCATGATTTTCTTGCATCGCTCTCATTTCTCTTCCCAATTTTTCCCCTACTTCTCTTACTTGATTATCAAAATCCTTTTTGAGCTCTTCCATGGTCTGTGACCAATTCGTATTTTTCTTGGCTTTGGATGTAGGAGCTTTGACTTTGTTTTCTCCTTTTGGTTGTCTTTGGCTCTTCCTTGTCACCCAAGTAAGATTCTATGTCTTATTTTCCCCCCACTGTTTGCTTATTTTCCCAGCCAATTACCTGATTTTTTAGCTCTGTTAAAATAGGTCTCTCCTTCCAATGTGGAGAGTGTATTGTCCCAAGCTTGGGGTTTTGTGTAGCTATTTTCAGAGGTACTTCTAGGGATCTGTAAATTTTCAGCTCTTCCAGGGCTGTATGATCAAAAGAGAGGTGTTTCCTTCTCTCCTGGTCTGTGACTGACCACAAACACTCTTTTCTGCCTTGGAACATGAGGATGTCCTCTCTACCACCACCACAAGCTCTGCCACATGCCAGCACTCCTCTTTGCCCCTGGAATGCCATCCAGGACTGCGACCCAGATCCAGGCAGAGGCAAAGTAAGAGAATCCTGCCTCAGCACCAGCAAAGAGATCCCTGCACTCTCCTTCTGATCAGCCACTCGATCCCCCACCATCTGTGGGCCAACAGCTCCAGAAGCAGCCACTGCCACTGCCACTCTGCAGCTAAGACCAGATCTTGCTTCTTCCCTCACCCAGGTCCCTCAGACTTTTCCTACTGACCATCTAAGGTGTCTTTGGCATTTGTGGGTTGAGCAGCTGCTGGTGATTCAGTGCCCTGAGGCCTGTTCTGGCCAATCTATGCCAGCATGCCCACACTGGACTGCACTCTTCTCTCAGACCCGTGCAACAGGCCTTTCCTGTCAGCCTTCCAGGTTGCCTTGAGCTGGAAATTTGTTTCACTCTGTCATTTTATGGGTTCTACTGCTCTAGAATTTGTTTAAAGTCATTTTTTAGAGGTATTTGGAGGGATTTTGGGAAGAGCTCAAGCAAGTCCCTGCTTTTACTCTGCCATCTTGACTCTGCCCCAAGGTAACTTTCTTAAGACTAAGACTTTAACTTAAGACTTCTCTCCAGGGAAGATTGGCACTGGTATTGGTAGAGGGGCTTTCTTTAGTCAATGAAACCACAGATTCAGTCCCCATTACCCTGCTGAGCAGACCGTGGTGCTAGGAGGCACTACTAGCTTACAAAAGAGCATGTTCCCTGCCCTTAGTGCATGGAAAAGGCAAATAAAATTAACACGAACAATATTATAGAATGATCACACAAGGATCTTAGCTATGCCCTCACTGGGGCACACACCTCCTTTTACATCTCCCTAATTGATTCACTAGCCCACTCACCAGAGACTTTCCCAAAGCGTTCTTCAGATTCTTCAAATCTCTCTTCAGACCTCCCATGGATCCTTCCCTCCTACCCTTTCAGCTGAGACCCTTGCCTCCTATTTGAGAGAAAAAATGGAGACCATTTCCCCAGAGGTCTCTTTTTCTCCCCTCATCTCTCATAGTCAGTCAACAAACATTCGTTAAGTACTGAGGATACAACAAAAGGGGAAAAACCAGTCTTTGCTCTCAAGAAGCTCACTGTCTAATGAGGGGAACAACATGCAAACAACTACGTACAAAGAAGATACAAACAGAGTAAACTGGATAATCTTCAGAGTGAGGATCAAGTTTCTTGTAGAAGGTAGGACCGATCTGAAGGAAGTCAGGAGGTGGAGATGAACAGGGAGGGACTTCCAGGCAAGGGAGAACTGACCAATCAAAATGGGAATCTGAAGGACGGTTGCCTTAGAAGAACTAACATAAGCATGGGGGCAGTGCAAGGGTGGGAACAGAGGAGAATAAGGTGTAAGAAAACTAGCAAGGTAGGAAGGGGCCAGGATATGATTGCCTTCCCCCAGTCTCCTATAAAGATGTGACCCTGCTCCTCTCCATATGCACAGCGGATTCCATTCCAATCTATCTTCCCCAGCAGACTACCTCCCTCTAGTAGAATAACCCTACTCTCTCACTAACTTTCAGGTCTATTCCTGTCTCCTGGCTGCTTCCCTCTGCCTACAAATGTCTCTTATGGTTGGAACACCCAAGTCTCCTCCATCTTCAGAAAACCCTCCCTTGATCTATCTACCCTATTAGCTATTGTTCATTATCTCTTTTTAATTTTTTTTATAGCTGAACTCCTTGAAAAGGCTGTCTAGAACTGGTGTCGCCAGTTCTTCTCCTCTCAAGGGATTGAGGTCTGCCTTCTGAACTCATCATCCAGCTCAAGCTTCTCCCTCCAGAAGGTACCAATGATGGAATTACCAAATCCAATGGTTTTTTCTTAGTCCTCATCCTTCTTGGCTTTTAATAGTTGATAGCCCTTTGATATTTTCTTCATCAGAGATTTTTTTTACACTGATTTCTCTTGGGGGATGCAAATAATTTGGGGACATTGATTTGACTTCCATGGATTTATGAATCATTTTTACGTAGATGATTCAGCCGACCCTAACCTTTCTCCTGACCCCATTTTTAGAGGCCTACTGAACATTTTGAACCAGTTATCTCATAGTACAAACCTTAAAATTAACATGACCTAAACTGAACTCATTCTCCCTCCTCTCCCCCCATTCCATCTTCCTCATTTCCCTATTACTGTCAGGGCTACTGCCAACCTCCCAGCCACCCAAAGTCACATCCTCCACTCTTCTCTCTTACTCCCTTCCCAATACCTAATCTATTGTCAAGTCTTGTTGAATGGCCTTCCCAACGGTCATCTCTCCCCATTCCAGTCCAACCTCTGCTCAGTTGTCAAACTGAGTTTCTAAAACACCATTTTGACTCACCCCTTTACTTAATAAATTCCAGCAGATCTCTATTACCTCTAGGATCCAATTTTTAAAAATCTCTTGTATTTTAAAGTCCTCCCTACCTTACTCCTCTGATACCCAGTAATGCCAGCTTCCTAGCTTCACACATCTAGGATTCCAAGACTTTTCCACCCCCTGTCCCAGTCTGCCACTGCTCTCCTTCCTCCAAATCTCTGTTCAAATATCACCCTTGGGCAAGAAGCCTTTGCCGATCCCGTCTCCATACTCGTGTCAGCCCTTTGCTTATCTCCTATTTATTCTTGTGGCTTTTTCCCTGGCTACATAGTAGTTTGCAAGTTGCCTCTCTTCCCCTCCCCCCTATTTAATTGTGCTAATAGAAGGCAGGGACTGTTGGGTGTTTCTTTGTATCCCCCGAGTACACGTTGATTTGAGACGACTGGATGGACTGAATGAAGACCTGGGTAAGTCGGAAGCAGCTGGGAGCCAATGCGGCCTCAGAGCCTGGCTGCGCGACCCTGGGCAAGTCCCTTAACCTCTGTTTGCCTTGATCAGCTAGAGAAGGGAGTGGCAAAGCGCCGCGGTGGCTTTGCCAGGAGAACCCCCGGACAGCGTGGGCCGCGGGGTCCCGGGAGTGGGGCAAAACGGTCAAGTCCGGCCCGTCTCTCTCACACCCACCCCGGCCTTCCGCGGTCCCTTCCTCGGCCACCACCAGGCCGCCTCCCCTCCCGACGCAGCCGGAGGAGGCTGGAGCCCTGCCCTGCGGCTCTCGGGGTGTGGCCCCGCGAAGCCTCCAGCCCTTCTGGCGCCCCCTCCCCGGCTTTCCGCCGGCCCCTCCGCCCTTATCTGGAAGTGTAGCTTGGCTTTGCAGCAGGGCGGGGGGGCCGTTTCCTCCTCCAGCTCCTCCTCTTTCTTGCCCTCTCCCTCCTCTAAACTCCTCCTGCTCCTGTCCGGGCTCCGGCTCCTCTATCGAGTCCGGATAACGGTGAGTAAGGAGGGAAGCTTCTCATGCTGGGGTTCGTGGCTTGGGGCAGCCCCTCCTGCCTCCCTTATTCCCTTCGCGCCCTCCCGGCAGCTTAGGAGGAGGCTTGGAGGAGGGGGCATAAAGGAAAAGTGGGCAGCGGCGCCTGGCGGGGAAGTGGGGTCCTCTGGGGAGGAGGGGGTCGGGGAAGCGCGAGTCCCTGCCTCCGCATCTCTCTCCCAGTCCTTACCGGTGCACGTGAGTTAGTGCAAACGTAAATTTGATTAAAAACGCCCGCTGGAAGAACCTGGCATCTGATGTTAGACTTTGCAAGGACCCGGGGCAAAGAAGAGGCAGGCTCCGGTGTCTTTACTTGTTGCTCTGTAGGCTTGGGGTTGGGAAGGTTCTGTTTAAAAAGTCGGCCGGAGCCTGAAACTGACTCGTGTTCATTGCAGAGGCTTCGACCGTGGTCTTTCAGTTTCCCCTCCAGCCCCAGGGTGAAATTGTTTAGCTTGGGATAGACTTTGTACCCCGACCACAATTTAACGCAGGCACGCAAGCGGTGAAATCACCTGTTTCCCATTTGGATCATCCTTGATTGTGTTTTGTCACGCATTTCAGCGTCTTATGGATCTCTAAAACGAAATAGCTGTTTTTATAAGCTTTATTTTGGGTTCGCAGTTTTCACCGCATCTCTTGGAAAATGGAGAAACTTTAACGGGATGTTCAGTTTTTGTTAACTTCAGTGGTTTTCCTTTTCTTCAAACCCTAAATACAAAATGAAAATACGAAATGTTTAGTTTGAGAAAGGACGTTTCCCCAAATATAGCAGGGTTGGATACCGATAGAAACATTTTTTTACAAAACACTGACCTTTCCTCCCCCCTATCCCTTAATTTAGCCTTCTTTGCATGAAAATCACACTTCCTGAAATGCATGTTCTGCTTCTTAGAAGCCCAGCTCCTACCGTGTAAGAGGAAGGCACTTAAGGCAATTGTACTCGTCTGTGTTCTTACCATTTCCCCCTAGAATACTAGCTCCAGAGGGCAGAGGTCATTTCATTTTTGTTTCCGATCTCCGGCACCTTCCAAAATACCTTACACATGGTGGGCTCTTAATAAATACTTTCTTATTGGTTAGCTGCATCTGTCTTTCGAAATTATCCAGAGCTAAGTTTAAGATTAATATTTTTAAAAATATTGATTTCTAATTAAGAAGACTATGGTTGAGAATGTAAATGTTGATCTGTTTTTAAAAATAGAAGTGAAACCTTAAGGAAACTATTACACATCAGCATATGTAATATATTAATTTTATTAATTAATACAGTTATCGATATAATATGTAATAATATAACTAATGATATCACATAATTATAATTGTTAATATATTTAATGAGTATGGGAATGGGGAGTGTGCTTATGGGGTATGGGTTTGAGAGCGGGGTATGGGGAGTGGCTGGAGGGCAGAGAATCAGGCAGTAACTAAGATTAAGCAAAATTTAGCAAAATACAGCTCTTGGTACCTTACATATTGACATTAATTAGAATCTTGATAATGGCTAAGGCATAGGGAATGTGTGTGTGTGGTTTGCAATTAAGGCAGTTTATTCTATTTAGCATTGTTTCACAGATAACACACAGGTGGCCCTGGAATATTTGGACTCTAGCCTCTAACAGGTTCACTCTTGCTCTGGTCAGACAGGAAGGACAGGAAGTCAGCTTTGGAGGGATTAATAATCTTAATTATTCTAGTCTAGTCTTCTCAAGAGGGAGTTGCTGATAACAGGAGCGCTAACTCCTTCAGCATTGCCTAATTCCAGCAGGGGCAGGTGGGAAGGGGGATGGCAGCTACCCATACATCTTGATGGGGTCAGTCGAGACAAGCATAACTTGTACACTCCCCTAAATCCCCTCAATCGTCAATGGCAGCCTTTTGAGGCCCACACAGCATCATACTGTCATATTTCCCTAGGGGTTCCCCTATGGTTTCCCTGCTCACTGAGCAGTGCCCACTTCCTTTATAGGGCAACAGACAGAGAAGGCGTCTTGCCCACATTAAACTCACAGGTTAACTTTAGCAATATCGCCATTCTGCACAGTAAATATCAAATTATGTCACTCCATATCTCATGGTACAGCCAAAGTAGGATTGTTTTATCACTATGATTTTAGGAATTACTATCCTAGGATTCTTGGGCCTATTCTGGGAGTTACTATCTAACACCTGGAAAACTAGACATTGCCATGACCATGGATTCTGAGAAATTAAACTCTAAAAAGATAACAAAATCCTCCTTACATCCAAGCAATTATGTGTTGAAAGAACTCTGATAGCTAGATCCTTGCCTCAAGAATGGGGCAAGTAAGGCATGGCTATAATACTGAGTTCCAGGACTCTGCTGGGTTTCTTATTTGCCACCTTCTTGATCAGGTACAGGTCTTCCTGGCCTGCCTGCTCCATATTACAACATGGCCTTAGTAGCTGAATTAGAGAAAGATTCAAAAGAAAAGTTCAAAAAGATTTTTTAAAAAACTCCTTTATTCGCCAGGAGAGACATAAGTTCCAGAACTTGCCCTTATGACCCCTTGGGCAACTGTGCCGTCTTTGTGCAGAAGATTAGAATTTAAAAGACAACCTGCTTTTTTCCTAGTAGTCATCTATAAGGAAGAAGGAAATAGAATGAAGAAAGCATTTTTATCATCTCAATTCCTTCCTCTAAAACCACCTTTTTAATGAAGAAAGGCAATTTGGGGGAGGAAAAAAGTATAATTAGGACAAAAGTGAGGAAAAAAATCAATTTAAATATAATCTGCGAATAGGTATACAGGGGAAATGATTAAATGATTTAAATTTAAATCATTTATTTAATTTAATTAATTTTAATTAATTTAATTAATTAAATTTAATTCATAAATGATTTAAATGATTAAACACCTCAAAGTGAGAAAAGATGAGATTTGTAAGGGAGAGGGGAGAACCTGGCCAATGGTCATGAACAGGTAACTGACTCTCCATTAAAAGGGGGATTCTGTTGTAAAGATTCATTCTCTCCTTGTCTTGTCCTTGGGATGTTTACCTTTGCCAAAGTTAGGCTATTTAAAGAATCACAGAACTTGACAGTCAGAATGGACTCCAACTCAACTCATGTATGAGCCAACTCTCTCTCTCTCTGAGGCCAACAGCTGGTCATCCAGTTTAATGAGAATAAAACCTATTCCTGCCCTCCCAATTGCCTATTCTCCCCTTATGGATAGTACAGATAGGTCCTGACTAGTGGGAATAATAAATCCCCTGAAGTATATTTGAATTGGCACTATTCGAAGTTTAATTGTGTGAATATTATAATTGGGTATACAATGGAAATATGTAAATTCAAATAATGTGACCACTTGATTCATTACTTCTCCTAATTGGGACCTGGTTTTTGTATTAAGGGAGCTTAAATTTAAGTTTCTTCTTTATGGTTTCTACCCACTGTTTCTAGTTCTCCCAGCTCAGCCCTTAGATGTAGTTATCATGTCTTCCATGTTGTAGTAGGAACAGTACCCTAATCCCTTCCTTTATACTGGTTAGACTTAGTTTTCTTTTAAAGGTTTTGAATCCATTCTCCAGATTCTTGCTTGTTGACTGAGTGCGAGCACCAAGTACTCTTTCAGATGTTTGACTGGTGAAACATTATGGACAGCAGGTGTAACTTGATGGTTCCTCAATGCTCATCCTTGTTGAATATCCTTCTCCAGCTGTGGCCAAATAAATTATAATAATGCCAAATGATTCATAAGTCCCATTTTGTTCCAGTATTGGACCTAAAATACTGGGATGCTGCCTTGAATGACGTCCGCGCTACACCAGTTGGCAGTATTAGAACACTATAAACTAATAAGTGCTCTGGAAAGGTGAGCTGTGACTAGCCTTCATATTTCTGGTGATATTTTTGGTGATGTCTCTGAAGAGGGAGCCTTCCAGGGAAAGACTAATATGAATATTAAAAATAGCATCTTGAAGATAATTGTAATAAATTGTCTTTTAGGTCCATCTGCATTATTTTAGATGTACCTGGACTTCCAGCCTCTTTTGCATGAGATAATTTTCCCCATTCTTCTCCCTAGATGTCCCTTCTTACCTATTCATTTTTTTTTTGGCATCATCCAAATTTGATCGACTGCCACATGCTTTTTTATGTAGACTCCTTCTAACTACTCTAATAATGATAAAGTTCCTACAAGATATGTGTATCATTTTTCCATATAGAAAGGCACAAAGTTTAATCTTACTGAGACCCCTGTGATTTTTCATGTTTTCCTTTCTGTCCTTTTTTTGAGTCTTGTATTTGAAAGTCACATTTTCTATTCAGCTCTGGTCTTTTCACCAGAAATGCTTAATTTCATTAAATACTCATTTTTCTTGGTTGTAATCTCAGTTCTTTTGCCTTCCAGAATAATATATTTTAAATCTTTTGCTCCTTTAATGTGGTAGTTATTAAATCTTGTGTTATCCTATGACTCCACGCTATGTGAACTATTTCTTTCTAGCTACTTGTACTGTTTTCTCCTTAACCCGAGAGCTCTAGAATTTGGCTGCCACATTCCCAAGAGTTTTCATTTTGGGATCTCCTTCAGGTAGTGATTGGTGGATTCTTTCAATTTTTATTTTACCTTGGGTTCTAGGATATCAGGGCAGTTTTTCTTGATAATTTCTTGAAAGATTATGTTTAGGCTCTTTCAGTACTCTAATAATTTTTAAATAATCTCTCTTGGTTTTATTTTCATGGTCAGTTATTTTTCCAATGAGATATTTCAAATTTCTTCTATTTTTTATTTTGTTCTTTTGACTTTGTCTTATTGTTTCTGTCTGGATTCTAGCCTGTAAAGATATTTTTGAATCCTGACTGACTGTCATATTGTAAGAGCTGTTTCTCACAAGTCATGTCATTTGCATATTTGATAAGTATGCTTTTATCCAGATCGTTAATAAAGATGTTAAACAGCATAGAGCTAATCGCCTATCTCTGGACTTTCCCCAGAGGACATTGTCCGAGTTAATATCAGTCTCTTTATGACTGCTCTTTGCTTTTAGCCACTCAATCAGTCTTGAATCCACCCAGCTATAATTAGCACATCTCTTCTAAGATTTTAGTGTGGGAGACTTTGCTAAAACCTGAATACACTCTATCCACCGCATTTCCCTTATTTATGCGTGACATAGAGGCAAGTAAGATTAGTGAGGTAGTAAAAGGTTATGGTTAAATACATCTGACCTATGCCCAGAGCAGGGACATTGCATTGTATTCAGAAATGAACTTTGAACTATTTATGTTAGAAAATGTGCAGTTTTGCTGAAACAGCTATAATATAACTGTTACGGATTATAGGCCATGGGAATGTGAAGTGGAAGGATTCCTAGATATCCTCTAGTCCATATCCTTCATCTTAGAGATAACAAGACTGAGGCCCAGGGAAGGTACGTTGATGTATATGTTCTTAGTGCTTGAATGGTTCCTATAAGCCTGGAAGGCTTAGCTTGGCATTTGCTTTCTGAGCATCAGCCTAACTTGTTGCCCAGAAACTTGTAACTAGGCAGAAGATTGGTCACCATTTTTTTTCCCACAGCAGTTCATGAAGGCCTTTGATTGTAGTGTGTGTTAGAAAGAGGAACACTCACTCACATGGGTAGAACTGGAAATCATGCGTTTGGAACTGCTTTAGGCAAGGGAAGTCTTTTAAGTTGGCTTCGATTTTGGGGAAAGATGATCCACATCTGCTGGAAGAAGTTTTCTTTCTTTTAAGTTAGAATGGTTAATTAAATTTTTTAATAATTAAATTTTTTATAATTAAATAAATTAAAAGCTAATTGTTGCCTAAGGGGTAAGAAGAAGCTAGTCTCAGAGCCAAGATGGCTTGGGTACAGATCCTACCCTGATACATGCTGGTTGGGTGACATTGGACAAGTCAGCTTTTTAGTTCCCTCAGACAACTAGTTAGGACAGGAGTGGGGAAGCTGTGGCCTCGAGGCAACATGTGAACTGTCCCTTTGGATTCAGTCAAAGGGTTGCACTTGAGGACCCAGAGGGGTCCTCTTGAGGACACTTGAGGACCTAGAGTATCACATGTGGCCTTGAATCCCCCTGGTTTAGGACTATAAATTGCAGGCATTTTTCCAGGAAATTTTCTTATCAGAGATGAAATCGAGGAAGCAGTAAATAGTGTAGTTTGACTAGAATGCAGAATGTGAGACAAGGCTGGAGAGGTCCGAAAAGGTCAGCTAGACCCTTGAATTTGAGGCTCAGGAGTTTTCCCTTGTGTGGGGGGTATAGCGGAAAGAGCTCAGACCTTGGTATCAGGAGACCAGGGTCGAGCGCCTGTTAGTATTTGGGTGACCTTCTATAAAACAGTGAACCTCAGTTTCCTCATCTGTGAAATGGTGATGATAATGTTTGCGATATTTTCTCATGGATTATTGTGAGAATCCGATAAAATAATTAAACATTTATTAAAACACTTGCCATGCTCTGAACTTTGTGCTGGACACTGGAAGCATACCCCCAAATAATTTACAGTCTTACATATACTCCAAATATGTTTTTGTTATAAAGTGTTTACCTCACTTTCATTTTCAAATTTATCCTTCCCCTTCTCTCTCTTTTTAAAAATGTAAAGAGTATTTTATTTTTTCCGATTACATGTAAAGACAATTTTTAGCATTCTGAACTATCTCTTGAAACTAATTTTAATTTTATTTTTTAAAATTTATTTTTAGTTTTCAAAACTAAGAATTTTTTAAAAGAATAGGGAAAAAGCATTCAGCAAAAGCAACTAACACATCAGCTAGGTAGGAGAGCATAGCCTGCACTCATGTCTGTACTTTTCCATCTCTACAAAGGAGGAAAGAGATAGCAGGCCTTTTTCAGTTCTCTTGCAGAGCCAATCTTCTTGGCCGCATGTTTATCTAAACCTTAACGATGGATATGTGAGTGCAGAGGACTTCCCTCTCTCTTATTACTTCTTTAATGCTCTGTGCTTTAGATTATTTTTTAGTTCCTGGCTAGCTTTTACAAGTTAGAAAACAATTAAACGTTTCTGGTGGGGTCATCATAGTGGAAAATGATGAGTGCCACTAAGTGTGAGGAAAGATTGGAGGCATGGAAACGGATGGTGATGGCTTTAGGGCAGTGGGAGTGGACAGGAAGTGACTGATAGAAATATTTTGACTTAGATATTAAGATGTAGTAACTGATTGGATGTGGAGGGTTAAGGATGGAGGACAAAGTCAGAGAAAACTGAGGTTTTATGTCCTGGTAACAATAGTGGTGCCATTAACCTTGGTTGTGAAGTTAGAAGAAAAGACAAGTTTAGAAGGTTTTATAAAGCTAGATCACCCTTATATGGAGATATTAAGACAATATTTCCCTAGCGAAGTAGGTACTACAGACGTTATCTCCGTAAAATATAGATACAAGATAATCTATAAGATAAAATAATCTATGATTATAGATATAGATATGTCACATATATATCTCTATGTGATATAGATATAAAATAATCCATAAGATTATAGATATTGATATATGTCACATCTATATCATATAGATATAAAATAATCTATAATATTATAGTTATAAATATGTCACATCTATATGAGATATAGATATAAAATAATCTATAAGATTATAAATATAGATGTCACATTTTTATCTCTATATGATATAGATGTCAGTCTATATCTCTATGAGAGTTATAAAATAATCTATAAGATTATATAGATATGTCACATTTATATCTCTATGATATAGATATAAGATAATCTGTAAGATTATCTCTATAAGAAAATTAAGACTCTGATTAAGTTAACATTTATTAAACTTTCCTCTTTATAAGGCCCTGTACTAGCTGGAGAGAATATAAAGAAACTTGAAAAATAGTCTCTATGACCAAGGAATTTACATTTTCTTTAGCAATACAACTTATAAAGAGTAAAATAAGGTAAACTATGGAGAGAAAGACCCCTAATAATTAGGGGAATCAAGAAAAGCTTCCTTTAATCTTGTTCACCAACCAGTTCTCAAATTTTGCTAATTGAAACCTCTGTTAATTTTTCTTTCATTACCCTTTTCTGAATAGTCATCACTGCCTCAGGACCCCATCATCTCTTGCCTAGAATACTTTGTCTCTCTTGGGTCTTTCTCCTTTCCAATTCATCCTCCACATGGGTGTCATGGTGACGTTCCTATAGATCATGTCACTCCCTTACTCAATGACTAGCACCCTGTTGACTTTAGAATCAAATAGATACTCCTCTCTTGGTAGTTAAAGCCTTCACAGTCTGGCTTCAGTCTTTCTTAAACAAGAAAAGATTTTTAAAGATTGAATGAGATAATATCTGTAAACATAGCATGTAGTAGGTACCCTATAAATGTTCCTTCCCTTCCCTTATATGTCTAGCCTTACTACATATCATTCTCTTTCACATACTCTGCAAACCATCTAGAATGTCTTTCATACTATTATTCAAACAGCAACCCATCTGTCTCTTCATATTTTTGACGCAGGCTGTTCCCCAGTATCTGGACTATGCTCTCTGTATGCATCACCCTCTTAGAATTCCCAGTTTCTTTCAAAACTCAGTTCCATAGTAATACTCCCAGGAAATCTCATCATGAGAAAATCCATCCTTTGAGACAGCACAAGCTTTGGTGCTCACACCTCATGGGTACCCAGTACCCTCCACCCCTCTGATTGGGGGATCTGGAGGGCAGAACAAATCTTCCACTTAAGGAGAACTCCCAGCCAAGTCTATATTTGCAACAGCTGCCCTCCTTGGCCTCTACATCTGTACTGGGTACCTCCTTCCTCCACCTCTCCCTTTCCCCATCCTCCCAGACTGAAAACAGGTTTACTTTTGTGTCTTACCTCCTGTCTCTGAGCTTTCAGATTGTCTGAGCCTTGAAGGAAGATGGAGATTCCGAGGGAGCTGCAAGGACATAATGAATTAGAAAAGCCCCAGGGGAAGGTTTTTTGATGCCAAGACAGAATCTGCATTTTATCCTGAAGGTGGGAGGAAACCATTGAAGCCTTCAGGATCAGGAGGGTGAACTTTAGGATAGCGAATCATGCTATATTATGGAAATGCTTGTTCATTCCATAAATTAAAAATTAAATATTTTTTTTAAAAGCTAGCTGGTAGCTGTCGGTGGCTATATGAGATATCGTGCAGGTAGAATTGACTGTTTAGACACTCACTTTTCAGCCTCCATGCTGGAACTTGTGGCTCCTTACCCTACCCCTTATTTACCATTGTTCTCGTCAGCATCATGGATGATCTCTTTATTGCTAATGCTGGTGACTTTTTAAAAAATCATTATTATTGACCTCTCTGTGGTGTTTGAAAGTGTTGACCACCTCCTGTCGCTGGACACTCTCTTCTCCGTGGGTTTTCGTGACAGTATCTTCAAATTCTCCTCCTACTTGCCTTACTTTTCTCAGTCTTGTTTGCAGGGTCACGATCCATGTTCCATTCCCTTTGTGTGGGTATATACCAGGGCTCTGTCTTGAGCCTTCTCTCTCTCTCCCTCTCTCTTTGTCTCTGTCTCTGTCTCTCTCTCCCTCTCCCCCTCTCTCTGTCTCTGTCTCTCTCCCTCTCTCTCTCCCTCTTTCTCTCTCTCTCTCTCTCCCTCTCTCCCTCTCTCTGCCCACTCTCTGGATGAACTCCCCACCTGTCATCTCTTAATGATGACTTATAAACCTATGTATGGAACCCTCATGTCCCCAGCTGCCCAAATCCTATTTTTAGGAATCATCCTTGACTCTTTACCTTTCCTACCCCCATCTGGTCAGTTGCCTCATCCATTCAATTCTACCTCCACTGTGTCTCTCATATTGATTTCTTTCTCTTGACTCGTACTACAGCTACTCTAATTCAGAACCTTAATTCCTTACTTGCTCTCCTAGGATAGTCTTTTAATTAGATTGACTTCCTAAATTTAATCTCTTCCCTCTCTGTTTTCATGGAGAGTTATCAAATACCCATTGATAGCTTCTGCTGTGAAATTGATGTTCTTAAAGTTCCAGTCTGACCAGGTCACTCTCCCCATCCTGAAGTTTCAGTGGCTTCCTTTTGCCTCCAGGATAAAATACAGATTTTGTTTCGGTATCTAGAATCCTTCATGCATGACTTCAGACTTTCTTGACAGTCTAATTATACATGACTGCATCTTATGTCCCCAGGGATACTGACTATTTCTATATATTACATTCTGTTTCCTTTCTGTGTCTTTGCATAGCTTCTCCTTAATGTTTAGAAGGTGCTCCCTGTATAGTAAATAGAGTTAGAGTCCTAGCCTTGGGGAGATCCACAAAGTCTAGACTTTGATATATATTGACTTATGACCATGGCAAGTCACTTTACTTAACCTTCTCAGTGCCCAAAGCAACTCGCTAAGATTTGATCATAGATAAAATCACAAGTCAGTTCCGTGTGTGTGTGTGTGTGTATGTGTGTTGATATAGTTGAACCCAGCATGGCTTTTGTTCTATTGGTATAGCTTTCAAGAATCCAAAGTCACATCCATGCTATGAATGTACAGGTATTACCCAGATTTTACAGATGACTGAAGCTAATTGAACAGTTAACTCATTCACACAGATGTGTGGCTCCAGGTGTGGAGTAGGAAATTGGAAATATGGTACTGAAACTCAGACACCAGGCTTCAGACATAGACTTGAATATTATCTACTTAGAAATGACAATTGAATTTATGGAAGTAGATGAAGGGAAGAGGCTGGGGACAAAATGTTGAGGGAAACCTATATTTCAAGAAGAACTATCAAAGAAAACCAATTAGACAAGTAGGGAGGGAACCAGTATATTTAAGTGTCATTGAAACCAAGGAAGGGGGAAAACTTTAGAAAAAAAGGAGTGATCTGCAGTGCCAAGTTGTATAGAGAAGTCAGGGAAGCTGAAAAAAATCTATTGAATCTGTCAGCTTTGTGGTTGAAGGTCATGACAAGTGGTTTTGGTTTTTTCATTTAGTCAGATAATCTATTCAAAATAAGTAGAATGAGAAAGTTCAGAACAGTTACTGACAGAGGTCAATCAGTTAATCCACAAGTCTATATTAAATCCCTACTATGAAAATACAAAGACAAAAATTAAACAATCTCTGATTTTAAGGATGAGATTCATAATAGTTAATAAAGGGTTACCATGGAATTGTGAAGGTCTATATTGAAATTAGAATTAATTTGTACTGTATACAGTCAAGATGTCTTAATTTTTTTGTTGTTGTTGTTGATAGGTCTGTGTTGTGAAGGTCTATGTTGAAATTAGTATTAATTTGTACTGGATACATTCAAGATGTCTTAATTTTTTTTGTTGTTGTTGATAGGTCTATGTTGTGAAGGTCTATGTTGAAATTAGTATTAATTTGTACTGGATACAGTCAAGATGTCTTTAATTTTTTTTTTTTTTTGGTTGATAATCCAGGTACACTGGCTTACTTGTCATCCTTACACAGGACACATCATTTGCTGACTCCACTTCAGTGCCTTTGCCCTAGCTGTTGTCCATGCCTGAAATGCTCTCAACTTCTCACTAGGTATGCTCAGTGGATAAAGCTGGGTCTCATTTGTTTCATTTTGCACTCTAAGTCAGTCTTCTTTCTGTCAGGAGGTAGGTAGTAACATCATTAGTCCTCTGGAAAATATGGTTGGTCATTATGCTGATAAGAATTCCTAATTCTTTGAGAGTTGGTTGTCATTGTATAGATTATTCTGGTTCTGTCGCTTCACTCTGAATCAGTTCATGCAAGTCTTCCCATGTTCATCTGAAACCATCACCTTCATCATTTCTTACAGCACAATCATTTTACACAACATTTACGTACCATAATTTGTTCATCCATTCCCCAATTTGTGGGCACTGCCTCAGATTCCCATCCTTTGCTATCTCAAGAAGAGCTAAATTTTTGTACATACTTAAATTTTGTTTTACTTAGAACTAATTCTTCCTTTAATCTGCCATCACTTTAATTACCCTCCTCCCTTACGACCTTTTCCTCCTATTTTCCTTTTGAATGAAATATGCCTCTAGAGGTACCTAATTCTATGTGTGTAGTCTTCCCTTCTTTGATCAGTTCAGATGAGAGTAAGTTTGAAGTGTTAACTGTTCTTCCTACCTCCTCCTACTTGTTTGTATAGGTGTTTACTTGGGCGCCCTGATGAGGTGTGATAATTTTCCCTCACCTTTTTTTCTCTTTCCCTCCCCCCACTAACTCCCCAGTGTTATTCTTTTCCCCTTTCCATTCTTAAAATTAGTGGGATGTAACAGAATTATTTCCAAGCCTTGTCTCATAAACTCTCTTTGACTCATGATGATGGTGATGATGATGATGATAACAACGATAGCATTCGGAATGGACACGTCATCTTGCCACATTTGAATGTAACCCATTTATCTTTGTGTAGGCCCTTATTGCTCATTCATATTTACTTTCTTATGTTTCTCTTAACTCCAGTATTTGAATTTCAGAGTTTCTACTCAGCTCCTGACTTCTCATAACAAATGGTTGGAAGGATGTGTAGGCTTTTTTTTTTTTGGTCATGACATTCAGAAGTCCAGTGATTCTTAATTTTTTTCTCCTTAATCTATTTTCTAGGTACGTTGTTTTGGTTATGGTAAATTACTTTTTCTTCTGTTTTTTCAGTCCCTTGACTTTGTTTTAATTTTTTTTGTTATTTCACAGAAGATAATTGACTTCTCTTTGGTCCATTTTGATTTTTAGGAAATTTGTTGCTTGTATACCTCTTGTGCTAAGCTTTAATTCCCTTCTATTGTGCTATAAGAAATGATGAACAATCAAATTTCAGAAAAACCTGGAAAGACTTACATGAGTTCGATGATCAACTATGAGAGAGTGAGCTCTTCTCAGCAACACAACGATTTAAGACAATTCCAAAAGATTCATGATAAAAAATGCTATGTACATGGAGAAAGAACTGTGGAGTCGAAATGCAGATCAAAACATGCTATTTTCACTCTTTTTGTTACTTCTTTCTTACGGTTTTTCCCTTTTGTTCCAATTTTTTTCACAAGGTGACTAATGTGGAAGTATGTTTATTATGATTGTACATGTGTACCCTATATTGAATTGCTTGCTGCCTTGGGGAGGGGTTAAGGGGAGAGAGGGAGGGAGAAAAAATTTGGAACTCAAAAATCTTATAAAAGGGAATGTTGAAAACTAAAAGAAAAAAGTTGTTAATTCCCTTTTAAAATTCTTTCATAGATCTTATTTCCTTTCCAGTTTTTTCCTTAAGTACTCATTTAATTTTTAAAAAACAAAAATTGAACTCTCTTTCAATAATTCTCATTGTGTTTGTGCCCAAATTGTATTTTTCTCTGAGACTTTACTTATGGGTGTTTTAGAATCATTCTCTTCTGTGTTTGTGTCTTGAGCTACCCTCTCACCGTAAATAGCTTTTTATGGCAGGATTCATTCTTCCAGCCTACTCCCTGACTTCTATTTTGTTTTGGTTTTGGTTTCTTCACAAGGATTCAGTCGGGTACATTTTCTAGATGTTTTTGGAGGGAGGAGCTCATTGTATTGCTTCCTTCCGCTCTTCCATTTTGTCTCTGGTTCTAATAATGTCTTCATACACACAGATACTGCCAAATATTTGATATTGTTATAATATAATTGAGATATAATTGAGTTACAGTCATCCCTCAGAAGTCATTCATACAATTCTCTTAGATTCTTGTCTGATACGTGCTTTTTTAAAGCATACATGTAGATATATATCATATATATATGCAGTGCATATATATAGATATATATTATATACATAGATATACATCATATCATACATATATATAGATAAATATCACATATATGCATGTGCATATGTAGATATATACACATACGCAAATTGGAGAGATGCACGCGTGTGCAAAGCCTTGACTTGGACATAGGGGTTCTTTACCTTTTTTGGGTTATTCACACTGTTGATGGTCTGGATTGTTTCTCTGTGGATAAAATAAAACACAGAATTACAAGAGAAGCCATTTATGTTGAAATGTTATCAAAATGCTAAAAATAGTCCACAGCAAGTTCACTGACCCAGCGTTAAGAACCCTTTCCTCCTTTCCCAGTTTTGCTTTTAACTCCCTGGACTTCTCTCTCCATCATGTAGTAGCTGCTTCCCCAACCTGGAATTTTCCCTTCTCCTCACCCCTGGCCTTCTTATTCTGGATGATACCATCAGCCGGACAGCTGTTTTCTTTGATTGATTGGTTCCTCGTAGAAGCTTGTATTGAATTCCTAGAAAGTGCCAGGCACTGTTCTAAGCAGTAGAGATGCAAAGAAAGCCAAAATGGCAGCCTCGTTCATTTCATTTTTCCTCATTATCTTGTTCCATTAGAATATTAGCTCATTGAGGGCAGAGCTTGGCCTTCCTTTCTCTGGAATTTATAATCTCAGGGCTTAGCACAGGAACTGGCACATAGCAAGCACTTAGAAATGATAAATAGAAGTATGTATAGAATAATTTTACACTTAATTTTATCTAATTTTTATTTAATTTAAATTTAATTTAATTTTATCTATCTTTTTGTGTCTAATGGTAGTCATCTTTAGGGTGAGGGTGGACGGAGGAAGAAATTAAAAAAAAGAAAGGAATTTATATTTGAAAAGAATAGCAGGTTTTGCCTAGGACATTTGCAGTTTCATGTACAATCATCTTTTTTTTATTGTACTATATTATGGAAATGCTTGTTTTTATTCCATAAACTAAAAATAAAATTAAAAAAAATTACTTGTTGAAGAACCCCTGAGCTAGAGGTCATTATGAGTTCTATTTCTCTGAACCTCATTTTTGAGAGTCCTGAAAAGGGCTTAATTTTTAAAGACCTTTACAACTGTAGGATCACAGAGTTGGAGCTTATAAGAAGCTTAAAAGCCACTTACTCCAATAGCTGAGACCCAGAAGGATTAAGTCACTTGTCCAAGGTCACACAGCTAGTAAATAGCAAAATTGAGTTTGAACTCTAGTTCATTGATCCAATTCTTAGTGTTCATCGCATCTTCCCCCATTGCGTGCAGTGTTATCTAAAAGGAATAAAGGTCTCTGTCTTTGAAGTGTACACAGAACTTGGAATTTTATGTTGACTAAATAATTGTTTTAATATTTTAAAGTCATTCTTGTGGTTAAGTGTAAAGACTGTAATTTGCTAGAATAAATGCCATCCTAAGCCCTTTGTAAGCATATATTGAGCATTGCATTCCTATCTCCTAGGAAACAGTGGCCCATCAAAAATTAGGAGATAATGAGGGACAGGGTACAACAAAGGTGTGGTATACATACGTACGTGACCTTGGCAGATGCATAGTCCAGTTTCATGATGCTTGAGGAAGGTGGTTGTATTCTGTCAAATTGGAGTAGTACACACACATGTGTGTATACACGTGTGTGTATATACACATGTATATGTATATATCTGCATATGTAGACATACACACATATACATGTGTGTTCATACATAGTTATAGATATATACACACATATAGTTTTCCTATATTCCACTGGTATACACGTATATACACATATTCATAAAAATATCTATACATATACATCTCTCTCTCTCTAGTTTTCATCTTCTCTCTTTTCAGTTTAAAGTTCTCCTGATTAGATTTGTAAAATTTCAGACAAAGATAATTTTACAAGAACTAACTCTTTATCCCAAGTTAAAGACCATAGGTTTTTAGCTTTGTTCCAGAAATATTTTAAGCTGTGCTATATCTGTTTGTTTTATCATATTTTTATTGGTGAATTGTGAATATACCCCTAGCTAGATCCTTGTAGCAAAGAATTTTTAAAAAGGGGAGAAGGAGGAGATCAGCAAAAGCAGCCAGCTTATCAACTCTGTCTGGAAGGAAGGTGTTGACCTTGACAATTATAAAGTTGTTTTAAAAAGGAGTGGTTCTGGAAGGGAATGATAATGAATTCTGTTTTGGATATGTCAGATTTGAGATGTTTTACAGGATATCCAATTAAAAGTGTTCCGTAGACAAGCTGATATGGTGCTGGAGGTCAGGGAAGAGACAAGGATTAACCATGTAGATCTGGGAGGCTATGATCTTCCACAACTGGCCTTTCATTATGCCCCCTAGGCCCAATTCTCTGTTACCCTTAACCTAGCCCAGACTTTCATTGTCTGTTACTTCTGGCTTAGAAATGATCATTTAACCTATGGATTTTTTCACTCTCTGTTTTTTTGTTTGTTTGTTTGTTTTTGTTTTGGAGGAAGAGGAAGGAGAGAGGGGCTAGTGGCTGTTGCCCCCCCCTCCCCCCCCCCCCCACACACACGAAGAGGCTCACTGACGCATTTTTTAAAATTCATAGAAATGAACAAAAAGACGACCTGAAGGAATCATAGACAAGCAAGAGAGCTTTGAAAGTTAGATGAAATAGATTTGTAATTTAAAAGTCCTCTTTTCCTGTCCTGTTCATATATATGCAAATGCTCATTTTATTTGGGCTTTAACTTCAAAATGAAAATGAAGTAAATGAATGGATGCCCACTCTGTTTACACTAGAGGAATTTTATCTCATGCCTCTTGCTGCTATGGTCATATCTGCTTCTAGTTAATTGCACCTTCTGTCATGTGCTTAGTGTTCAAACCCAAGAATGACCAAAGTCCATTAGTGCCAATTTGATATACTCAATAAATTTTATATTATGGAGAGCTTTACCTCAGTTGACTTCAATTCTCCTCCTTAACTATACGTCACAAAGTTTTTTTTCAATGACGTCTAGGGAATTGATGACTTGGCTCTATAAGTAGGAGTTTCTGTTTCCAAGCTATTCACAATGCATTGGAGCATTTATGTTAAATATTAACATTTTCAGTTTTTAAAAGTTCAGGTAAGAGGTGATGAAGGCCTGAATTAGGGGAGTGGCTCTATGAGAGGGGACTAGTGTAAGAGGTCACTTGTGGAGTCAGAAGATAAGGTTGGTGACTAATTGGGTGGAGGAAAGGGAAAGGTCAAGTATGAGATTGCACACTTGGGTCAAGGAGAGTAGTGTCCTCACCAGAAATCGAGAAGCTTGAAGGGACAGTGAGTTCAAAATGAAAGATAAAATTAAGGTCTTTTCATATATCCAAAACAGGACACACGGGTATAGACGGTACGCATCTGAGGAGTTCTAGAGAAAGATTAGAGTTGTATTTGGAAATCATCTATGTAGACACAATCATCAAACCCATAGGAATGGGCTAGTGGGAAAAATGGAATATGTGAGTTCAGATGTTACTTGTATGACCTTAGGCACATCGTTCAGTGTCTCTTGTTTTATCCCATAAATTTAAAATAATTTTTAAAAAACAGTTTATAGTGACAGATGAGGTACTGTGGGGAGACATCTTCACTTAGGGGCTGGACATGGGTGATGTTTCTGAAAAAGAGACTGAGAGAATGTTAAGGTAGGAGGAAAACTCAGGAGCTGGGAGATGTACTGAAGAAGATACAGTCTAAATGATAAATGATTAAAAAAAAAAAAGCATGTTTTAAGGATAAAATTGTGATGTAAATGACCAGATCCAGGCTCTGAAAACCCACTTGACCTGTCCTTGAATCTTCCCTCTTGATCTGGAGTTTGCCCGAGGCTATAATCCCCTCAACTGGCCTTTCATTATCCCTAAACCCAATTCTCTGTTACCTTTAACCTAGCTCAGGTCTTCATTGTCTGTTACCTCTGGATTGTCTCCTGCTACTTCCCACCTTTGATCCTATCAAAACCCGTTCTTTTGGTTCCTGGCGTTGTGAGACCTCTAGTCACCCCAGCCTACTGGCAACTCCCATCAAGACCTTTTCTCCAATCACCCCAGACTACTTGGCCAACCCTAGATACCTCCCACCATCTTTCTGTATATAAGATTCATGTTGCTTCCATGAAACTGTTCAGATTCAGTGTGCCCTGATTGCCACCACAAGGGTCACAAATGCTCAAATTCTTTAAGAGTCCAACCAATGCTGACATTCCTTGAGAGTCTGGCCAATACGGTGAATTTTTAATCATCTTTGTTTTTCTTTGACTGAAAGATTTGAGTCGAATTCATTCGGGCAGGACCTGCGTGTCACTATTTTGGGGTCCCAGCACCCCCAAACCACAACATAACCATTAATGGATTGTCTGCTTTGATAAAAAAAAAATTTAAAAAAGGTTTCCTGGGTAAGGTTACAGACATAGGATCACCATGAAATTCATTCATCGCATCATTCAAAGGCAAGTCAATAAAACAGAAGTGTACAACTTGCTACCGATGTCACCAATGTTAGTTTTATTAAAACAAGACTTTTAAATTACAGAATCTTTACAGTTTCTTATAATGAAATAGTGAGTGACCATGTAAACATTTTCAATCACGTAGAAGCTTGCTGGTTATCCTGTAGTGCGGTACGTATAAGAATTGTCAAACTTAAAGATTATATATAATTATATAATACATAGCTATTGTTATATATTCTTTTACATATTATACATTACCCATTTATAACAAGTGTTATAAGTCTACTGATTCTTCCTTATAATGTCCAGTGACTGTCAGTCATATACTACCTAGGAGATATTTTTGAAATCATAAACACATTTAATTAGTCTTTTTAGGATTAAAGTGCTACTTTAACATGAGTGAGAAACTTCTGCGGCCCTCTGATAACAGTCATCAGGCAAGAAATAAAACAGGGAGAGGCATGTTCACCCAAGGTAATTTACTGCTATGGTGGAAATCCCACTACGAATCCAGATCAGAGTTGGGGGTCACAGGATACTCATAGGCAGATAACATTATGTTAATTGCAGCAGCTCTTTGGAAGAGATGTTATCATTCAAAGGAGTTTGACTGGCCCCACTCTGGAAAGATCAAGTTGATAAAGCATTTCTATAGCCCAGGTTTCAACATGCATTGGAATGAGAGTCAGGTGGCAAGGTCAGCTATTTCCCTTAACCCCTTTCCCCTTCCAAATCTTCTCAACACACACCCATTTTCATGTTTGTATATATAGATATAGATATAGATATATATAGATACATATCTATATCTATATATATCTGCTTGTAAATTCTAATTATGTGAGATAATTTTCCCCAACATTCTTCTGCCTCCCCCTCTCCTGGCCTTCCCCTCATTCTTTGCCTCTTTCCTTCTCTTAGGAGATTTATAGGTAAGAGCCATACCAGGGCTTTGTCTAAGCAAATAACCTCTATGACCCCTGATGATGATTGGGCACAGAAGTCCGTGTATATCATTATCTCCCTGTATTAGAATGCAACCTTGTTTATTTTATGATTTATCGTTTTTTATTCATTTATCTTTGTTCATTCGTGTTTAGCATTTTACATTTCCCTTAACTCTTGTAGTTGAACTTGAGTTTCTATACAACTCTGGTCTTTTCATCAAGGAACACTTAGAAGTCCTCTCTTTCAGGAAGGGTCCATATGTTCCCCTCCAGTATTATACTTAATTTTTCTGGTTATTATTTGTATTTGTAAGCCCATATCCTTTACCTTGTAGAATATTGTATTCCAAACTCTCTGCTTCTTTATAGAAGTGCCTGATAAATCTTGTGTGATTCTGGTTGTAGCTTCTTGGTACTTGAATTTTTTCTGGTGGTTGTTTCATTATTTTTTCTTTGACGTGGAAGTTTTAGATTTTGATTATGATATTCCTGCAGTTTTCACTTTGGTATTTCTTTGAAGTAGGTGAACAGTAGAGTCTTTCTAGTTCTACTTTTACCTCTAGTTCTAAGAGATCTGGATCTTTTTTTTTTTAAAGATAATTTGAAGTAGGATGTCTAGGCCCTTTTTTTTTTGGTCATGGCTTTCAGATACTCTAATGACTTAAATTTTTCCTCTGTTTTCAGGTTAGTTGTTAGTTTTGTTATGAGATACCTTATTTCTTTCTATTTTTTCAACCTTTTGACTTTGTTTTAATATTTCTTGTCTCTTAGGGTCATCCACTGCAATTTGGTCCATTCTGATTTTCAGGGAATGTGTTGCAGGGTAAGGTTTTATACCTTTTGCATCAAGCTATTAATTCCCTTTCTAATTCCTTCTTGCCGATCTCTCATTTCTTTTCCAATTTTTCTCCCTCAGGAGTCTTCATTTAATTTATAAAAACTTAAACTCTTAAAAAAATAATCTTGCTTTATTTCTTTCAGTAATTCTGGTTGAGTTTGTGCCCAAGCTCTGTTTCTCTCCAAGGCTGTGTTTGCAGATGGTTTGGAGTCATCTTTTCTTCATTTATGTTTTGAACATCCTTGCTACTATTATAATGCATCATGGCGGGGTTCTTTTTTGTCGTTGTTACCTCTTGTCCATTCTTACAGGCTACTTTCTGAGTTAGATTGTGAATTTCCTCGAAGGTGACAGTTACAGTCTTTTGTTTCTTTTTGTATCCCTAGCACTTAGAAGTGCTTATTAACAAACTGATTTTGAACTTGATATCAAGGCTGGGCTGTGCCACTCTTAAGGAGAAAGTCTGGGTTGATGCTGTGTCTGCTTTCTTGGAGGACCCAACATCTCAAGGTCAGGATGGAGAAACCTGCAAGCTTTCATGGCTACCAGAGTGGTCTGATTCAGGACCTCCTATTTGGAGTTCTGCAAGTTCCTGACCTGGGTTTTGATCACAGCAAGAGTAGATGCTGCTGGACTCTCTATCAGCCGGCCAGGTTCAGAGCCACAGAAGTTCCAGCTTCCCTTTGTTCTGGGCATCCTGCCCTGGTGATCCCTCTTCAAGCCAAGTCCCTGCTCCATGCCGGGGTTCTGTTTGTTCCTGGTACCCTTATGGTTCTTTATATTTCGCCTGAGCTTTGTCTGCCTTTCACGTTATTTTCCACGTGTAACATTGGCATCGTTGTGTCTGTTTCTTTGGTTCTGCTTTCTTATTCTGCCCCATTTCTCACAGCATCCCTATGTTTTCATGAATTTTTCATATTCAGTATTTCTGTAGTTCTTCCTTGAAATTGTAAAATTTAAATCTTAAAATTCTTGCAAATCTTCATTTACCATGTTAGTTTTTTCTTTTCAGCAACTTCCCCAACCATTGAGTGCTTATGTTTTGGTTGCAAGTGATTATGAAAATACCATCTTGTGCCCCCAATTTTTCAGGATTTCATAAGGCATAAAACTTCAGGTTTTTGGGTTTTTTTCAGTTCTAACCCCAGGACACCTCTCACCCTTGTTCCTTTCTCTCCACGTACACAGCCACCACCCTAGTTCTGTCTCTTATCACCTCTCCCCTGGATTACTAAGATAGCATTCAGAGTGTTCTTCTTGATTCAACTGTCTGTAATAATCCTAAAGTCTGGGTTTGACCACGTCAAGAAGTTACAGTGGCTCCCCATTGCCTCTCGGACCAGATATAAGCTCCTTCTTTTTGGCATTTAAAACCCTTTTTGACTTGGCTCCAGTCTACCTTTCCATCCATTGCTGTTTCTCATGCACCCTGGTTGATCTGTAAGACATTTGCCTCGCATGTTTACAATGTTCCTTTTCCATTCCACTTTTTAGAATTACTTTCAACATTCCTTAATTATTTGTAAATATTGACATACTTCTGGGTGTACATGATGTCTCTGGATGGAATGTAAATGTGGAATTTGTTTCACTTCTGTTTTTGCGTTCCCTGATTCTTTACCACATGAGATCACCAGACGGTCATATTTTTCAAATTTTACATTGCTTGGGGAGCCTGCCGCATTTTAGAAGCAGGCCCCAAAAGGCAACACGCATCTCCCTTCTTTCCGGTGGATTCATGGTACTCCATAGCTTTCACACTATTTTGTCTCTAAATAATTCTTTGAGGTCAGGATTATTTTCTCCATTTTTCAGAAACAGACATGGCTACTCTAAGAGATTAAGTGATTTGTGGAAGCTCAGACCTCAAGGAAGACCTCCTGATCCCAGCTGAATTTTTCTCTACTTTTATTCCATTGAGATGCCTCCATAACCCTCAGTAAGGGATTGAGGTGTAAAGGTCAGAATGGGATAGACTGAGTGCTGGATGAGACCTTAGAGATCCAGCCCTCTTGTTTACACGTGAAGAAGCTAATTCAGAGAAGCTGAATGAATTGTTCAGGGTCACCCAGTTAATCATTTGCAGATCTGTGAGTTGGATGTAGGGCCTCTGACTCCAAATGGACTGTTTGGGGTTTTTTTCCCCACCAAGCCACCCTGTATCTCAAAGTGTGATAGAACACATTGTTAGTATTATCTAATCTATTTTCCCCCCTGTGGATGCAGGAAGGCAGAATAAAAATATATTTGTCAGTGGAAACAAAAGGCTGTAGCCCTGTCAGTTCCCCCAAACCTGTCTGTTTCTTCAGGAGAACAGAGTATTGATTAATTGCAACCACTTCTTAATAATCTGATGCAAGGCCAGTTACTATTGCCTGTTATTTCCTGTTCGATACAATCCCAGAACTTAGTATAATCATTCGCTTTTAGTTGCCTAAATGGCCGTCCTTTTTATGGTCACTTATGTTTTGAAGAGGTACAGTAAGTTGGTTCATTGAAAATAGGTCTCCTTTACTGAAGTGAAATTTTCTTTTATCTTCTTTTGGGTACTTTTAATGGGTGACTTTTGATGAGATCAAGACCTTGCTGATGGCCTTTCTCTTTTCTTCATAGAGAGAGACAAAGACTGCAGAATGTCAGCATCTGAGGTTCAAGTTGTAGTCCCAATGTCCCAAACAAACATCAATGGCCCGGAGGAGAGTGCTTCAGGGATGTTCCCAGGAATGAAGAGGCAACCGGAGGGCACCGTGTTGAGTTTTCATAACATCTGCTATCAAGTAAAAGTGAAGACTGGCTTCATAGGTTGTCGCAAGGTCGTTAAGAAAGAAATACTCAAGAATGTCAAGTAAGGCCATGAGTCTTATTTGGGGGCCACCAGCCACTTAGTTCCACCTTGCTGTTTCTTGACCACAGCACACCTTCTTCTCTGTGTGGGCTTTGTCTGTAATTGGTCCTCATGTCTATAACTCTGTACTTCCTGATTGCCATCTTCTGGCTTCTCCAGTTCCCTTCAAGTCTCAGGTAAATTCTTACACTGAGCAAGAACCATTTCATGGTCCTCCTTAATCCTAGTGTCTTTCTTCTGAGATTATTTCTAATCTTTCTCATTTATACACACACATACACACACGTTTGTGTGTATGTATAAGTGTGTATATGTACATATACACATGCATGCATGTATACATATACAGGTGCATGCACATATGTATGTATGTGTATATATGCATATATGTATATATATTTATACACATATATACGTACGTAACTCACATACCATCTCTCTCTATATCTATATCTATACATATACATACATATATCTTATTAATACATAGTTATTTGCATGTTGTTGATCCCATTAGTCTGTAAGCTAGGACTGTTTTCTACCTCTTCCTTCTATCCTGAGCATTTAGTGCTGGCATATAGTAAGAACATAGGGGCAGCTTAGATGGTGCAGTGGATGGAGCACCAGTGCAGGAGTCAGGAGGACCTGAGTTCAAATCTCACCTCAGATACTTGACACTCACTAGCTGTGTGACCTTGGGCAAGTCACTTAACCCCAATTGCTCATCCTGGGTCATCTCCAGATGAATATCTGGTCACTGGATTCAGATGGCTCTGGAGGAAAAGTGAGGCTGGTGACCTGCACAGCCCTCCCTCACTCAAAACAAAATCAAGTACAAGTCATGTCATCATTTCTCTGTTGGCATGGTCTTCTTTGGCAACGAAGGATGAACACACATAGTAGGAACTTAATAGCTGCTGACTGGCTTACGTTTGTAACGACCTTTGTAAATGACTAATAACAATGAGTGCTTATTACTTACCAGACACACTGGCACTGTGCTAAGGATAAAAAAAAAAAAAGATTAAAAAATGTCCCTGCCCTCATGGGTTTACATTCTATTTCTTGCTTTCCCACTTTGCTTATAGTAGCAGCCTTTATATCTAAATCATGTACCCATTTTGACTTATTTTTGTATAAGGTGGCAGATATTAGTCTGTGCCCAGTTTCTGCCATACTATTTTCCAGTTTTCCTGGCAGTTTTTGTTACATAGTGAGTTTTGATCCCAGAAGCTGGAGTCTGGGTTTATCACACAGTAGATTACTGTAATCATTGACTGCTGTGTCTTGGGTACCTAACCTGATCTACCCTTCTCTTTCTTAGCCAGTATCAAGTAGCTTTTATGATTGCTGCTTATAATACAATTTAAAATCTGGTATGGCATGAGGGTTTATATTCTAGTGAATAAGACAAGATGGAAATAATCTGTGGTAATTTCCAAGGGGAAGGCATTAGCAGCTGGGGAGACTAGGAAAAGTCTCCTTCTGAAGGTGGCATTTGAGCTGAGCCTGGAAGAAGCCAGAGAACCACGGGGCAGAAGGAAGGGGCCACCTTGTAAGGCCAGTCTGAGGTGCGATGAGAAGCTAAAGAAACTGGACGAAGGCGACAAGTGTCTGTGGTATTCTCCTTACTGAGTAATTGTTTAATATGTGTTTTATACATCCACACAAATGGCCAGTGGAAGAGTGGGTTTGGTTTGCATCGTCCTGACATAATAGGACTGGAAAACTTATAGAATCTGGTTCATTCCCCTCCAGTGATTGAGAATAGGCACTAGGCTTGCTTCATACCTGCTCTGTCATTGGCATCATGTAATTATGTTCAGGGAAGACATTATTCTCTTTTAAACATGAGGTGAACAGCTTTGCATAGAGCTCCAGAAAGAGCTGGAGGGTTGGTAAAAATGACTAATCTTAAGTAGTCCAGGTGAGAGAGGATGAGGATCTGAATAAAGAGGTAGAGCTAAGAAGACAGATGAGAGAGTTTTGGCAGTGGTAGAATTGATCAGATTTGACAACTCATTCCATCCCAGTGGAAGTGTTACAAAACTCAATGGAGATAATGAATGTAGAGCACTGCAAATTTTAATAATGATTTCATTTCCTGAGCCTTCTTTTGTCCTCTTGTTGATCTCAAGGAATATTTATAGAGTGAGATGGAGGGGAGGGATGTCCTGGTAAATACTCAAGAACTGAGCTTTCTGGGAAAAAAAATGCATATACACATACACTTGCGTTATTAAAATTTTCTTAAGTCTAGATGGGATAAGTATGCATTATTAGCACTTTCTTAAGTCTAATTCAAAAAACTGTGACTGATGATCCCAGTCTGACCTTCTCCCTATTTTTGTATGGTCTGCAAGCTACAAGTGTTTTTTATGTTTATAAAGTTTTATTATGGTTAGAAATATAAAAAGCATCCTTAGCTCACAGGTTGGACAAAAACAAGAAACAGGCTAGATTTGGCACTTGGGCCAAAGTTTGCTGAACTCTGGTCTAGACAGATCAATAATACAATATATCAAGCCCTAGCTTGTAGTGATTGCCAATTTCTGAGGTGTAACTGCGTACACTGAAAATTTGATCAGTTTTGTTGAGTAGATTAGAACAGACTAGCACATCCCTCCAGTATTCTGGGAGAGGCAGACTGGTGTCTACGTGATCCTTCACAAAATTTCCCTCATCCTTGATTTCTTCTTTTTCACTCTTAATATCTTCTGATGATCACGGATAGATATGTGGATATCTTCAGAAGGCACAGTGTCCCATGCCACAGTCTTCATTTCTGGTTTTACTTAACTGGATATCCATTGACACACTGGGCAACATGGAGTTGACTTGTACTTTCTCCTTTTCCTTTCATCACTCAGGGACTTCTCTTCCTTTGATGTTCACTCCTTCTATGAGTCTTAGGCAGGTTTTTGTCATCTTAATCTACTTCCCTCCAAGTCATTTTTCCTTCTTTTAAAAAAAATACTTCTTAAAAATAGTATTTTATTTTTCCCAATTACATTTCAAGACAATTTTTAGTATTCATTTTTTACTAGATTTTAAGTTCCAGATTTTTCTCCTTCCCTTCCCCGCTTCCTAAAACAATAAGTGATTTGATAGGTTATATATGTGCAGTCATATAAAACAACATTTCCACATTAGTCATATTGTAAAAGAAGCAGAAAAAAGAAAAAACAGACGATGAAAAAACTGAAGAAAGTAAAAATAGTATGCTCAGATCTGCATTCAGACTCTTCCTCTGCCTGTGGATAGCATTTTCCATCATAGGTCCTTTGGAATTGTCTTGGATTGCTGTATTTCTGAGAAGAGCTAAGTCTATCACACTTGATCACCGCACAATGTTGCTGTTAACTGTGTACAGTGTTCTCGTCACTCAGCATCTTTCCAGGTTTCTCTGAAGTCTTCCTGTTCGTCACTTCTTACAGCACAATAGCATTCCATTACACTCATACAACAACTTGTTTAGCCGTCCCCTGACTGATGGCCATACCCTAGATTTCTAATTCTTTGCCACCACAGAAAGAGCTGCCACAAGCATCTTCTCCACCTGGGAATGGTGACCAGGCCCTCTGCTCCTATGTGGCTGTGCTACCTATGTCCCTGAAAGTGTGACTTGGGCACGTTTCCCTTTGGCCACAAGGGTTAGTGCTTCTTTCTGCCTTGGACCTGAGATCAGGGCTCTTGCTCTTCCTTGTGAGCAACTGGAATTGTGTATACACAATGCAACAGAGTCCTGCACCCAGGACCAGCAACGGGTCTCCTATAACCTCCTTCTGACCAGTTGCTCAATCCTATTGTCATCTATGAACTGAGAGTGTCTGAAGTCACTGCCACCAGCGAAGGAGCTGTCTCCAGGGATTGGCACTGGCTTGCCAGGGCATGCTATGAGTTGAATTCTGGGGTGGCTACTGCCCTGGTGAGACAGGCCTTTTCTGATGACTTTCTACATCGTTTTGGGCTGCAAAATTGATTCACCCTATTTCGTCCTTTTGTTGGTTCTGGCACTCCAGATTTTGTTTTGAGGCATTCTTTAAATGCTGTTTGGAGGGGAATTCAGGAGAGCTGGCTGAGTCCTTGCCTTTACTCTACCATTTCGGCTTCTTCCAACCATTCCTGATGGAAAGGATCGAAGCTGTGGAAGTTCAGATGCAAGAGTGAAGATGAACATAAAGTGGTAAACATGAGTAAACAAAGATCAACGAATGAAAAAGACTAAACTGCTTACATACTAATACAGAGACATGATAAGTGTGTCCGCTCTGTGCCCCATAGAGGAAATCCAATTAGACAAAACCTGAGCATAATTCTGTGGTGTCTTGAGAAGAATGGAAAAAGACAGGAAGAGAAAATAATTGGGGAGAACCAAAGAATGTTAGGGAAAATTGTTTCACATCATTAGGGTGCACAGCAGACACCCATACAAACAAAGTGTGGGAGGGACACAACACTTCAGCCTCAGGCTTTCATCTGAACTGATTAAAGATGAATACACACGCTCACACAATTAGGTGTAATAGAAATGCATTTCATTCAACAGGAAAATAGAAGGGAAGGAGAAAATGAGGGAGGGGAATTAGAAGGAGGCTAAGTTAGAGGAGATGTAGTTCTGTAGGCAAAGAATGGGAATCTGAGAGGTTAGCCATTAGTTGGGGGAAAGGATGAGCCAGTTATCATATACAGACGTGATCAAATACTGTTGTGTTCAGTAAGAAATGATGAAAGGGATGGTTTCAGAGAAGTCTTGGAAGACTTGTGTAAACTAATGCCATGAACAGTTTATACAGAGATAAAAATAAAAAATTAAAATTAAAATTAAAAATTAAAAAATAAAAAGACAAGTGACTGAAAAAAATTAGGAACTCTTGTCAGCATAATTATCCAACCACGATTCTGGAGGATTAGTGATGAAGCATGCTACCGACCTCCAGACAGAGAAATGATGTATTTAGAATGCCAAATGAGACAAATGGATTCATTTTTAATATGGCCAGTGTAGAAATTTGTTTTGATTAGCAATACATGTTTGCAATTGTATTTGTTTCCCTTAAGTGCTCAGATGAGGAGGTTGGATGAGTGAACAGGTAAGAAGACAAATTTTTACTGATTGGAAAAAAATTATATCCATATGCAATATGAAAATAGAATATATGATGTGTGTATAATATATTTATAATTTTTATGAAAAGAATATTAGATTTAGAGTTGTGTGATTGAAGCCTGGCCCTGCTCTTCATTATCTCTGACTTCTGTGAGTGAAAACTTTGGTTTCTCATTGGTAATAGAGATGGTTGCAACTAGATGTCCAAAGGCTCCCCAGCTCCATATCCTCCACTTGGCATTGTCCAACGGCCACTTGCTAGAAGCATTAGTAATCCACCCCACCCATGCAATAATGAACTGCAAAGGGACATGGGCTTAGCTATAAATATCTTTTCGGTCTTTTCTATCTATCAGCATAAGCTTATCTACCCAAAAAGAAGCCTACAGGGAAACTTTTTCCTTTGGATATATGTTGTAATCTCTCTCTCTCTCTCTCTCTCTCTCTCTCTCTTGAAATTAGGTTTACTGAAAAAAAAGAACAAAAGATTTGTTGATAAAATTAAAAAAGCTAAATTCCTACGTAGAAGACATTTGAAATTATACTGGGAATGTAGAAGATTTTCAAACTCTCATTTAATTGAAATGATTCATGTTTTTTGGTTATTATTGAACTTCCTTGACCCTCCACATCTGGGAGAGACTCCACTTCTTCTTGTATGGTCATGACAGAGCCGCAGCACAAAGCAAAGGAGGAGTCATCTATTACAATAGTGTTGATTTTTTTCCTATCTGCAAACTCCATGGAAAAGCCTTTTTACTTGGATTTATTCATTTTGTCTCTTTAGAATGCAGTGACCTCAAGAAAAGGGGCTTTATTCATATCTTTGATATGTTTTCTGTTCTGACTAGTTACCCAAAAAATTTAAGATAATTTTTCAGAAGTTTTTATAATTTATAATTATAATTTATAATTCTAAAAATGCAATTTTAAACAGTTAATGGAATCACTTTTTTTTTTAATGAAATGGTGAATCAGTGTTATGTTCTTTTTTATAGTGGGATCATGAAGCCAGGCCTCAACGCTATTTTGGGACCTACAGGCGGTGGCAAATCTTCGTGAGTACTGAACTAGCAGAAAGCACGTTTTTCTATGAGAGTAATCTTTTTTTAATATAAAAACATATTTAAATTCTCTTTCCCAATTCTCAAGTATTAATTTAATGTCTAGTCTGTGCTTAGTACTGTGTTAATATTCTTGGAAATATCAAATAGTTCACAATCTAGTTGGAGTAGGGAAAATTAACGTATTTCGAGCAAAGCAACTGTTGTTGACTTCTTATTTGAGAATCTTAGATACAAAAGAAGCTGAGTGATAGCAAGCATCAGTTAAGTTCATTTTAAAACAATTTTAGGCTGTGTTTGTCAGTGCATGGATTGTGAATGGGAGACACTCCCATTGTTGGAGGTCTGATCTGGTTTATGGACTAGTCACCAATGTCAGATCTTGGAGATGCCTAGTAAGTAGAAAATCTTGATTTGGAGGTATACTGATTTCCCATCCAATAAACTTCCTAACTTTTTTTTTAAGAATGTAGATCATTCTTACATGAACTGATGCAAAGTGAAATGAGCAGAACCAGGAGAACATTGTACACAGTAATAACAATATTGTATAATGATCTGTTGTGAACACCTTAGCTATTTTCAGCAATACAGTGATCCAGGACAATTCTGAAGGACGAACGGTGAAGGGTGCTGTATGTCTCCAGAGAAAGAACTGGGGGAGTCTTAATGCAGATTGAAGATACTTTCTCTTTACTTCCTTTATTTTTCTTGGGGTTTTGGGGGAGTCTGTGTTCTCTTTCACAGCATAACTTAAACAGAAATATGTTTTGCATGACCACACATGTATAAACCTATTTTAGATTGCTTGCCTTCTCAAAGAGGGGGGAGAGAATTTGGAACTCAAAATTTGAAGAAATGTTAAGATTGTTTTTACGTGTAATGGGGAAAAAATGAAATGTTAAATAAAAGAAATAGTGGTATAAAATTGCTAATGTATAATGAGAGTTGAACTGTTGTTCAAGACCTGCCCAGGTTCAAGATGATAGTAAGTCGTGCTTGAGTTTGTATAATATGGTGGAAAGAGTGCTGGAGATGGAGTCTGAGGAATGGGTTTTGATTGACTCCGATACTTGAAATGCCTTGTAATCTTCAGCAGGTACTTGAGTTTTTCTGCTTCTCAGTTTCCCCAGCAGTAAAACTGAGATGTTAATAATTGTATTACTTTTCTCATGGGTGGTGGAAAGTCCTTTGTAAATTTCAAATAAGTGTGAGTTATTATTACTTCACAGGTTCTTGGATGACTAATTATATCAGAATTCTGGTTGAGGATTTTTACGTCTTGTAGAAAGCAGAGGGGTTCTTAACCTTTTCTGTATCATCGACTCTTCTGTCAGTGTAATGATCCCTGTTGGGCGCCTTTTTAGAATGCTTGTTGCCTATATTCATAATTGAGGGAAATGCTAAATTTTAATTAGAGATTAGTGAAAATAATTGTGTGAAAATTGTTTTCCCATCCAGGTTTACAAACCTCCCTAGAACCTAACCATGAACCCTTGGAGTTCTATGGACTCCAGGTTAAGAAAATCTGGTAATGTCATCGGCAGATATTTGTGATATTTTTTGAAACTTTTGATTTATCCCTCTCACCACTGGGAGTTTTCTTCTGTGTAGTTATTTATGTGACAAATATTGGAAAAAGTGGACTTCCTATGAATCTTTCCTATAGGTGGGGTCATGCCAGATCTTTATATTTTGGAAATTTAAAAGATGATAAAGATCGGGGCTTTATTTGTTGCTTTGTTGATTGTCTACACTTAAGAAAATAATGGAGAATTTTTCCCCTTTTTAAAAAAATATTTATTTTAAAAATTCCTTTCTTTTTAAATTAACTTCCAGATTCTTTCCTTCCCACCCCACACACTGAGAAGGGTAGCAAATGACGTAACTTACACATATGAAATCATGCAAAGCGTATTTCCATATTAGCCGTATCACAAAAAGAAAAATAAAGTGAGAAATTGTACTTTAATTTGCAATTCATCAGTTCTCTCTCTGGAGGTGAGTAGCACTTTTTTTTCATCATGAATCTTTTGGGATTGTCTTGGATTTTGCATTGATCAGAATAGCCAAGTCTTCCACTGTTGATCATGGTCAGGATCATTGCTATCCTTGTGTACAGGGATCTCCTGGTTCTTCTCACATCACTTTGCATCAGTTCATATAGGTCTTGGCATGGTTTTTTTTTTTTTTCTGAAACCACGTCCCTTATAATTTCTTATAACACAATAATATTCTGTAGCAATCATAAGCCACAACTATTCAGGCATTACTCAGTGGATGAGAATGCCCTAATTTCTAATTCTTTGCCATCACATAAAGAACTGCTATAAATATTTTTGTACATATAGGTGCTTTCACTTTTTCTTTGGTCTCTTTGTATCTTGTGTTGTATTTGCTGGGTCAGAGAGTGTGCACAGTTTTATAGACTTTTGGGCATAGTTCCAGATTCTTCTACAGAATAATTGGACTAGTTTACAACTCTGCCAACAATTTATTGGTACCTGTTTAACCTCATGCCCTTCAACATTTGTCATTTCTGACAGTTGTGAGGTGGTGCTTCAGATGCTTCACTATTTTCTGTTTTACTTCTGACCACTGCCTCCCTTCATCTCCCCTCCCTTTTGCTGTTTCCTATGTTCTTATCACCTTCCCTTACTATTTCCCTGTTGGATGAGATACTTTTCTGTACTCAGCTCTGTGTGTGTGTGTGTGTGTGTGTATGTGTATGTGTATGTGTACACATCTCTATTCTCTCCTCTTTGAACCGATTCCAGTGAAAGTGAAGTTCAACTATTGCTTACCTGTGCCACAATTTCCTCTCCACAGTCAAAGCTTTTCCTTGTGTTCCTCTTTTATTTGAGATAATTTTCTCCATTTTACCTCTCCTTTTCCTGTTCTCCCAGTACATTCCTCTTTCTCACTTTATTTTTTTTTGAGATCATCATAACTATCTCACACTTCTGCCCTTAGTCTCTGTAGACTCTTCTAACTGCCCTAATAGTTACAAAGTTCTTAGGAATTATATGTATCATTTTCCCACATGGGAATGTAAACAGTTGATCTTGATTGAGTTTCGTATGATTTCTCTTTCATGTTTAATTTTTAATGCTTCTTTTCATCTTTGTGTTTAAATGTTAGATTTTCTATACGGGTCTGGTTCTTTTATCAGGAATGCTTAGAAGTCCTCTTTTTCATTAAATATCTGTTTTTTCTGTTTTAAGATTATACTCAGTTTTGCTGGATAGGTTATTTTTGGTTGTATCCCTAGTTCCTTTGTCTTGCGTGTCATACTACAAGCTCTCTGCTTCTTTAATGTGAAAGCTGCTAAATCTTGTGTGATCCTGACTGTGACTCCATGATATTCAAATGCCTTCTTTTTGTCTCCTTGCCCTATTTTCTTCTTGAAATTTGGCTCTAATATTCCTGGGGGCTCTCATTTTGGGTTCTCTTTCAGATGGTGATTGGTGGATTCTTTGAATTTCTAATTTACCCTCTGGTTCTAGGGTATCACGGACATTTTCTTTTATATTTTCTTGACATATGTTTAGGCTCTTTTTTGATCATAGCTTTCCAGTAATACAATAATTCTTAGATGACCTCTCCTCAGTTTGTTTTCTTTTCTTTTTTCAATGGTGATTTTATGTGTGTGTGTATGTTTTTTTATCATTTACCAGTTCCATTTTTAAGTCATTATTTTCTTCAGTATTTTGAGGGGCAGCTTTTACCAAGTTGTTATTTTTCTTTTAATAATATTCTTGCATCACTCTCATCTCTTGCCCCAATTTCTCTCTATCATCTTATCTCATTCTTTAACTCTTCCAGGAATTCCTATTAGGCTTTTGTCCAATTAGCATTTTGTTCCTTTGAGGCTTTACTTGTAGTTATTTTTTTTCATTGTTGTCTTTTTTTTGAGTTTACGTCTTGTTCTTTCCTGCCATCATTGTAGTTTTTAATGCTCAAATTATGTTTTTGTTTGCTTGCTCCTTTTCTCAGTGTATTCTTGGCTTTAAACTTGTAAAGGCTCTGCTCATTTAGGGGGTGAGTGGTAGCGGGGGAGACACTATCCCAAACTTCAGGATTTTTCATACTACTGTTTTCAGAGCTAGTTCTGGGAGTCTGCGTGTTTGGTGCTTCCCAGGTGATATGTCCTGGAGATAGGTTTGGTCACTGCTCTCCTTGTCCATGGTCTGGTCTTCACTCAGGAAGAGCCACTGCTCCCCTGTAACTAAAAGTACTAGAGCTCCTCTTGGCCCTGGAACTACTCCCTTGTGACTGGTCACAAGCACTCCTTTTGGCCCTGGAATTATCACCTATATCTACTTATAATAACAGAGTGGCCAATCATTGCTGGATACACCCTGTGCCAGCGTAGGGTCCTCTGTCATATCTTTCCCACTAGTTGTCTGACCTTTTTACCATTCCTGGACTGAGAGCACCTGAAGCTGTTACTATTGTCCAAGGCCCACTCCTGGTGTCCTGCTGCACTCTGGGCCTGTGTCCACCCCAGTGTCACAGACCTCCCTGAGTTGTCTTAGTTTGGAAAAATGTCTCACTCTGACCTTTTGTTGGCTTTGCTGCTTCAGAATTTGATTGGAGGTATAATTTTAAAGTTGTTTGTAGAGGAATGTTGGGAGAGGTCACCTGGGTTACTGTCTTTATTCTGCCATCTTGACTCTGCCTTCCAGTGGAGAAAATGTTAATGCAAATTAAACTTTAGGGTATGACATAATTACCCCCACCCCCCAAAAAAAGAGCCAGTTGTTAAACACTTATAAGCCCACCCCTGAAGGGTTCTACTGTCTGTTTCTGCAGCTTGTATACAGGGTTCTAGATTTCTCCAGAAGTGACGCTTTCGGAGACATTCCCTTTTGCAGCTGTCGTTTTCTGATTAATTATTGGAGTTCTGTGCCTTTGAGTATACTGTTGATGGCCTGTCATCACTTAACAGGGGCTCCTCACTCTTCCTAGTTACCAGCTCTACACAAGGATGAGCAGGGAAGTGGGATCACAGAGCCATGATGCAGCCTTAGGAGGTGCTCCAGAGTTGTATTAATTTAAATAGAAAAGAAATTGAGGATTTAAATAAATATACTATTATATATTATATAGTTAAATAAATGTCTGTTTCTGTATTCTGTGTTATTTCCCAGTAGTGTTTAGCTGTGGGATTATTGATCAACTGATTTTTCTTAATTGATACAGAATGTTGGATTTATGCTTATGTCTTATAAAGTAAAAAAAGGTTTTCTTTTATTAAGGATTTAGCACAACACTTTCCTCCTTGCAGATTGTTAGATGTCTTAGCTGCTAGGAAAGACCCAAATGGATTATCTGGCCATGTCTTAATCAACGGGGCTCCTCAACCTGCCAACTTCAAATGTAACTCAGGCTATGTTGTACAGGTAAGCACTGGTAAGGGTGATGCTTTGGAGTTTTGGTGCTTTTTGTTCTTTGTCGAGCTGGAGCCATCTCTACATCATCTCCCTCTTCATTCCCGGAATACTCCATGGCATTGACTGATTATGCAGAGAAATATGGCACGGGGCTGATGTTGAAAATATACTGATCAAATGATCAGCAGCAGGAGAAATAAACTATATTTGAATACATTTTGGACTAATTTTCCCTCATGTTCTTATTTTTTCCTACTTCTGCTTCCCCTTTTTCTTTTAATTGTGTTTTCTTTTTTTAAGTATCACTTTGTCATACATTAACAAAATATCACTATTTCTAGAAACAAAAATGTATAGAGGAAGAGGATTGTATGTGTAACTGTGCACCCACTTTTTTCTTGTGCATGAACACATCCCCATCACTTTATGATAAGTTGACTTAGTTAAATTCAAAATACTATTTATATATGTGCCTTTTGCATTTAGAGGACTGGGCAAAGTCATGCTAAAATATTGCCTTCATGGAATTTATAGTCTAGTATACGAATGTGATTCTTAAACAGATACTGTGAAATTATGTATGGTAAGAATATTGCAAATCAGAGTTGGAGCAGTCTTAGAGGCCAACTAATCCAAGCTGTACCTGACTGAAAATTAGGAGGATACAAACCACTTGCTTCATGAGTTGGATTTTTGGAGGGCTTGGGTAGTGGCAGTGGGTGGGGAGATAGGTGAGGGTCGTTCATGATGAGTTGGGGGAAGTAGTGGGGCAGGGTTGGGCTTTTAAGAGTGGATAGGTATTTACTGTTAGGTAAAGAGGGAGGAGGGCAGGATGTTCCAGGCATAAAGAATAAATAGGTGGAAGTGGAAAAATAGAGTGATGTGTTCAGGAGAAAGAAAGACATCCAGTTTGGTAGTAGGATGGAGAAAATGAACGGAAGTGATGTGAGATTAGTATGCAGTGATATAGTAGCCTCACATTGCAGAGGACTTGGAATGTCAGTCAAAAGAGTCTGAATTTTATTTAAGGGCGTAAGGGAGACAAAGAATGACTTGACTGGATCTTTTTATAAGATTAGACTCAAGGCATGAGGGAGTTTTGGAAGGGGGAGAGAAAAGAGATGAGAAGAACTTAATAGCTAATGTAGACGTGTGGGTCTTGTGAGGAAGGCTTATAAACATGGGGTGGTGGGCAAAGAGCAGGAGCTGTTTCCACAGTTGTATTGCTATCCCTGGGGCCTAATGTAAGTAGGCACTTACATTCTTGTTTGATTGAGAAAAGATGTGTGTGAGAGATATTGTCCTATCATTAGGATGGACAGGATCTAATGGTTATCATTGGCCATGAGAGGCTAGGAGAGGAAAGCCCTTGTTTTTTAAACATGAGAATGTGCAAATGTCTTCATGCCTGGAAAGGACAGGGTTAGGGAGTAAGAGGAGCATTTTGTGGAATGTGAGGTGTTGAAACTCAGGACCTGAGATTCGTTATTCCACTCATGAATTTGTGATAGCATCAATAGGGTTGTCCTCTCCAGTGATGCTGCTTACATTCTGGGATGACTCTTATGCATCTGTCTTCTTCTGGAAGACCTAGGTTCCACCTAACAGAGAGAGCTTCTTGTTTTCTTCTGACATTGAGAAGATCCTAGTACCTTGTGTGCTTGGAGTGTGTGTGGAAGGATAGGAGTGAGGAGAGACTTGAGGCAGAAAGACCAACCAGCAGGTAGTAGTAGTCCATTGGGGAAGTGAGGAAGACTATACCAGGGTGTTTCTAGTGTTAGGAGAGAAGGGGATGTATATGACAAAAGTTATTAAGATTAAAATAGCAGGATTTAATAACCGCTTGGATACATGGGATAAGAAAGATGAGAAGTTGAGGATGATGCCTAGCTTGTGAGCCTGGGTGATTGGGAGGATGAGAGTGGTACCCTCCACAATAGAAAAGAGGGGAGAGTTCGGAGGAAAGGTTTGTTTTGGACACTGTGGAGTTTAAAATGTCAACAATGTATCTAGTTAGACATGTCTGATAGGCAGTTGGAGATATGAGTCTAGAGGTTGAGAGAAGATATTGCAGGCCAAATAGACCAGAATAGGGCTTTGCGGTGAGATTATTTCAGTTTTGGACCTAGCAAGTATAAGACGTGAACAGGACGTCTAGTCTGAGATGTCATAGACAGCTGGGAATTTGAGAGTGATGTTTGAGAGAGGAGATGATTGGACACGTCAATTTGAAAGTCTTCTGCTTGGGGATGACAGTTGGATGCAGCAGAGCTGATGAGAAAGATCACCAAGCAAAATGAAATAAAGGGAAGAGGTCTCTCAATAGCAACACTTGGTTGTATTTTTACCTCCCTTGGACCCCCATGATAATCACCATTCCAAACAATCCAACAAGAAATCCCATGTTTGTTTCATTCTCTTAGATAAATTACTTTGTTTGGGAGTAAGTTAAAAGGCTTAATAAAAAGTAGAGACTACAAGAACTTCACTAATAACATGTAGGGTACAGTGTCTTGTTAAGCAGTATTGTACTATGGGTGTTTATAGTTTCTAATATAAAACACATTTTGGGCTGTGATAAGTTTGAATTAATTAAAGGAGCTGAGGGAAATAAAACCCTGACACTTACTTTAAATACCATTTTTTCTCATAAGGATGATGTTGTGATGGGCACTCTCACAGTAAGAGAAAATTTACAGTTCTCAGCGGCACTTCGACTGCCTACAAGTATGAGGAACCGTGAAAAGAATGAACAAATTAACCGAATTCTCCAAGAGCTCGGATTGGAGAAAGTAGCTGATTCCAAGGTAATGCATGAAAGTGGATAGTCTGAGACCAGTCAATACTGAGTGTTACAGGATCTATGTAGTTGCATTCCTTTGATCTAGAAGTTTTATGACATAATCTATATCGTAATTTTCATAAATGACTTATCCCAGTCCATAAAATGGCTAATTATTACATAATTATGAATTATGTAATCATTACATACTTATTTTTAATTAATTATTGTGATAATTATATCATTACTATGTAACTATGTAATTATTACAAATTTCAATATTAAAATTTTAATTAACCTGAATTGCTATAATAATCGTGATTATAATTCACCTTGGTATAATACTTTAAAGTTCACAAAATATTTTCCTCATGTCAGCCTTGGCATGTAGGTGGAACTAATTTATCCTCATTTTCCAAATAAGAAAACACAGAAAGGTTACATAATGATAATTATTGCTAACATTCATGGTGTTTACTATGTGCCTGCCACAGTACTAAGTGCTTTACAGATATTATCTCATTTGATCCTCACAACAGCCCTGAGAAAAGGGGCAGATGAGGAAACTGAGGCAGAGGCTAAGTGACTTGCCAAGGGCCACATAGCTTGTCATGTCAAAGACTAGGACTTGCCAGTGTCCCTTACTTAAAAAAAGTGTTCTTCCCACTGTGCTACACAATTTATTGTCAATAAGTATTCAACATTGGAGATTTGAGAGAGGCAATCCTTTTTTTTGAAATTTTTTTTTTACTTTTTAAATTTATTTGTTTTCAGTTTTCAACAATCACTTCCATAAGTTTTAAATTTTCTGCTCCTTGCTCCCCAAGATGGCATGCCATCTTACATGAGTTCTACACATACCTTCTTATTAAACACATTTTCACATTAGTCATGTTACACAGAAGAATTAAAATGATGGGAGAACCCATGAGAAAAAACAAAACAAAACACAAGAGAAAATAGTCTGCTTCATTCTGTGTTCCGATTCCATAGTTCTTTCTCTGGATGTGGATAGTATTTTGCAGCAAGAGTGCTTTGGGAATGTTTAGGTCCTTGCATTGCTGTGAAGGGCTTAGTCTACCAGAAACAGTCCTCACACACTGTGGCTGTTACTGTGCATAATGTTCTCCTGGTTCTGCTCCTTTCACTCAGCATCAGGTCGTAGAAGTCTTTCCAGGTTTTTTGAAGTCTTCCTGTTCATCATTTCTTATAGCACAATAGTATTCCATTACATTTACATACCACAGCTTATTCAGCAATTCCCCAATTGATGGGTGTCCCCTCAATATCCAATTCTTGGCCACCACAAAAAAAGCTGCTATAAGTGTTTTTGCACATGTGGGTCCCTTTCCCATTTTTATGATCTCTTTGGGATACAGTCCTAGAAGTGACGTTGCTGGGTCAAAAGTATGCACATTTTTGCAGCCCTTTGGGCATAGTTCCAAATTGCTGTCCAGAATGGTTGGATCAGCTCACAGCTCCACCCACAATGAATTAGTGTTCCAGCTCTCCCACATCTTCTCCCACATTTACCACCTTCCTGTTCTGTCATGTTAGCCAATCTGATAGGTGTGATGTGGTACCTCAGACATTTGCATCTCTCTAATCAATAGTGATTTAGAGCATTTTTTTCATATGACTGTAGATGTCTTTAATTTCTTTGAGAAGCAGTATTTTAAACAGGGGTGGGGAATGGATTCAGTCAAAGGGCCATACTTAAGGACCTAGATGGCCTTAAGGCCGCAGGTTCCCCACCCCAAAATCATTTATTCTTATTGTATATTTATTTCATTTACGGAGTGGAGGGTGGACCAAGGTCCAGAGACCTCCCTTTTGTCATAGAACTGCAATTCACAGATCTAATATCATTTTAAAAATATGTTGTTTTTCTCATTCTTTCGTCAGTTTTTCTTACTTAGTTCCTTTTCTCTTTCTCCCCATTACTGATATCTTCTTCTTCCCAATGATAAATAGAAAAGATTGCTAAACTGCTTTGGGGGTGATCTGAACCATTGCTCTAGGGGATAGATGAATAGATAAGAAATCTCTCATACTATGTTTATTTGGTCTCTTGTGCAAGTAGATCCCTGACATTCAAGAGATTAAATCCTGTTAACTCTTTCTTATGTAGTTTGTATATTATCCAGGCCCTATTCTTTGTAAACCACAAAGCCCTGTACAATATAAGGTGTCATCGTTATAACTTGTTGTGGTTGTGGTTGTGGGCTGTTGCCAATGCCTTCATCCTTTTGACTCTCATTATTTCTTAGTAGATGATTCATGTGAATATACAGCACTCTTGCTAAATATCTATGCAATGGGTCAGTTGCAGTTAGTAGTAAGAAAGGCTTTTTAGAAGAGATTATAATTATAGGTAAAAATCAGATTTTTGTGTATCAAATATCCATGATATCACCATAGTCAAAAGTGAGTGAGTAGAATTTTATTTATTTTTATTGGCTTCCTGACTCTGTTGTCTTTTATATCAAATGTCTTCAACTTATGTCTAAGAATGACTTTGTAACTGTTTTTTTTCTGTAAGCTTCTCTTTGTTTCAGATCAGTCTCACTTTCTCAATTCTTTTCTCCCTTTCTTATCTACACTCTAGTATATACATCTACATCCTATACACATTCTTGTATTCTTCTCTGTAAGTCACTCAAAACATATCTTATGCTTAGAGGTAGATAGTAGGTATAGAGTAAAGCATACAGAGGCATAATCCATTTCCTTAAGAAATTTAGTCTCATAGTCCAGGTTAGTGGTCTCCAAATTTTTAAATTTCCTATTTCTATCTGTAAAAAATTTTTGAGAACATATACCAATATGTATATATTTATGGTGGAGTGGATACAGTATTGGACCTGGAGTCAGGAAATCTCATCTATCTGCATTCAAATCTGGCCTCAGACCCTAGCTATGTGACCCTGGGCAAGTCACTTCACTCTGTTTTCCTCAGTTTCCTCAACTATAAAATGAACTGGAGAAGGAAATGACAAACTCCTCCAGTATCTTTGCTAAGAACGTCCAAAATGGGGTCGCAGAAAGTTGGGCACAACTGAAAAATGAATGAACATTTATTTATAAGTTATGGATATCTACTACTATACTAATAGTTTTGTACTTCATAAACTTAGATAAAAGTAGATATTTTAAAAGCATGAGATAAAAAAATAATGTTTGAACCTAGAGTCAGGAGAGAACCACTGAAGTTCATTGAATAGGAAAGTGACTTGTTCAGTACTGAGCTTTAGGAAAATCACTTTGGCAGCTATGTGGAAGGAAGGTTGATAAGGGGAGAGAATTGAATCAAGGAGACCAGTTAGGAGGCCAGAGGTGATGAGGGCTTGAAGTAGGCTGTGTGAAGAGAGAGGAGAGACAGATGGAAGTGATTGTGGAAGTAGAAATGACTATTTTTGACAGCCAACTGGGTTTGGGGTGAGGAAAAGTGAGCCATCGGAGGTGATAGTAAGGTTGTGAGCCTGGCTGACTACAAGATGAAATTGTTGGGAAGAGTGAGATCTGTGATTATAAATCATAATACATTCAGGTCTACTCATCCTGAGAACCTCTCTCCCACCCAAAATGAAAGGAGGGAAGGGCAGAGTTCTTGGTCATCAGCGTTAAGTATGTAAGCCATGTACTGAAGTAGCATTTGCAGTCATGGGGTTATCTGATGGGGGAGAATTTTTCTAATGGTACCTGTAGCAGCTGTGGGTGTCTGGATAGCAGTTAGCTGCCCTGAGAAGCCAACTCTCTTTTTTCTCCCTGCCCTGTCTGCACGGTGGACAAGCCCCAGGATTGGCTCTCATGAGGTTGATCACATACCTCTTGGGATCAGGTACAGCCCCCATCTCTGGAGCTCCCTAATCTAGACAAGACACATGAAAGTGATTGACTGAAATATGTTAGGATAAAATGTGTTGAAGGGAAAGGTTGAGATAGAGATTAAAAATGCTAATTGAAGTCTGGACAGCTTTCTAGAGAAGGTGACCATGTGAGATGGTTTTTAAAAAGGTAAGAATAGGTGTGGTAGACCACTCTTTTCTGATCTGTTAAGGTTCCACCTTTCTTTTTAGCTCCCTGCTCAAGGTACTTCATATGAATCTGGTCAGCAGCAGGGGCTTTCTTTTTCTTTCTCCTATCTTTATCTTTCTTTCAGATGGGAATTTTACCAAATTGAGACTGTGTCTTCAGTGTTCAATTTGTTGAATTAATGACTTAGTACAGAACTTTTCTCTTTGTGAAATTTGCTGCTCTCTTGCTTTAGGTGGGAACTCAGTTTTCTCGTGGTGTTTCTGGAGGAGAAAGAAAAAGGACAAGTATTGGAATGGAGCTTATTTCTGATCCATCCATCTTGTTTTTGGATGAGCCCACGACTGGCTTAGACTCCAGCACAGCAAATGCAGTTCTTTTACTACTGAAGAGGTAAGGATGGAGGAAAGACAATCCATTTACCTGCTGCTGGTCCAAGAAGCCTTTGCTAATTCCCACAGTTATCATCGCTCTCTCCCTCTATTTTATATTTATATGTGTACAAGATATTACCCCCATGCAGAACCTCAGCTCCTTGTAGGTAAGATTTTTTGTTTGTTGTTAAAACCCCTTGCACATTGCTTTGTGCATGATGGTACTTAATAAACTCTTGCTATATTAATCTAATTGAATAAAATAGTCACTTTAGGTAGAGATACTGTCAGAATTTTTCTATTACAGAATTATTCTATTGTAATAGAAATTCTTTACATAAATTTGCATGATGCAAATCAAACTGTCTGGTGGGAGGCAGGACCCTGCACTGGCCCGGGGCACTCGCTTTGGCTCCTGGCAGGGGTGGTGATGGCAGTGGTAGCCTTAGTGTAGCCTCCATGCCAGGGATCCTCTGTTTCAGGGCCATGGAAGGAGCCCCATCAGGGAAGGGAAGAGATCTGCAGAATGGTCCATTTACATTGAATGAGAATTGACTTTTATTTTAGGGATGTGATTAACATTATTTTGAACGACCAGTCATAAAATAGTAAAATGCTATGAAATGCTAGATGAACTTTATGTCTGGACTTGAAATAATCAGTTTCAGCCTTCCTTGATGGTACAGAAATTTACTGTAAATTTCTAGGACACTGATTTCAGCGTTCTTTTGAGGCTTTTTCCTAGGAGACAGCTGAGTAGTATTTTGTCTGGTGAAGATAAAGGAATGAAAAATAAGTACATTTCAGGATTCAGAAGCTGCTCTAATATATAATATATCCTGTAAACTTCAAAAGCAAATTTCATTCACTAAAGATCATGGGAAAAGGGCATTCTGACTGATCTAAGTGTTAAAAAAAATTTGGAAACCAGCTGCTGGTTTCCAGCAAAATTGGAAACCAGCAGCTGGAAACCAATTTATTGTGTTATATCTTAGTGAGATATGTTTCAAAATGAAGAGCAAAATTAGTGTGAAAGAGAAAAGAGAAAACTCTAATGAACCAAAGGAGAAACTCACAACCGTGTCGCCTTTGAGGGAGCACGTTCTCCATGGGTTCACTGATGCCATTTTCTGTTTTCAATTTAGGATGTCTAAGCAGGGAAGAACAATCATCTTCTCTATACATCAGCCTCGCTATTCCATCTTCAAGTTGTTTGACAGTCTCACCTTACTGGCTTCTGGAAGATTGATTTACCATGGTCCTGCTCAGGAAGCCTTGGAATATTTTGCTTCTTCTGGTACAGTAGACTCTTTTCATGTACTCATGAAAGGAATTGACTAGAGGATTAAGGTGCCTTCCATCTATAAATCTTACATGATATGGTTCAAATTCTCAGGATCCTAAAAGAAAAAACTTGATAGGGAGGGCTGGCAGTGGTAGTAACCAAACCAAACCAAAAAGGCCAGATTATCATCCATCTGTGATGTGTAATCACTACGGGTTTGCCTGAAACCCAGTTATCCGGGTAAAACATTACTACTATTAAGTTGCTGTGTCTTCTTTATCCTCTGTTTTTTGTTCTTTGTGATTGCTATTATTAATCCAGATTCAGCCTATGTAGGTGTAATGGAGATAAAATCAGTATTGTACCTTCCCACCCCCTCATGCCAGCACTTACTTTGAAGTGTGTTCTGTATTCCATAATAACTGCATAAGATGAAAATCACATAGTCAGAATTAATCCTTGATGAAAATCTCTTAGATCAGGAGCAAAGATGGTGGAAGCGCTACAGCCAAGCTGTCTCCACATTCCCCTTTAAATAACTTTAATTCAGATTGGATTCTGGAGCAGCACAGCTAACGAAGGTCGTGGTGAGATATTTTTCCATCTTGAGACCACTTAGAAAGTTGGAAGGAGTCTGTGATGCTGAAGTGGGGGCTGGCCCAGAGTAAAGGTGGCAGTAGCACCAGCTGTAGACTTTGGAGGTGGTTGTGATAGCAGCAGCAACACCTTCTGGAGCTCAGTCCAGAGACATTCAAGGGATAGGACAGCTGGTCACAAAGAGATTCCAGTGGAACCCTGTGCTAGTACTGGGTGCAGTTCCTGGAACTGTTTGGCAGCTCCGTTGCTCACACTCACTTCTGAGTTGCATTTCCAAGGGGAAGAGGAATGTTTTAGGTCACAAAGGAGCAGGATCCCCGAGGAGCAGTAGTGCTTGCAATTACAAAGGATCAGGGGCCCTTCATGGATAAGAACCAGAATACAGACCAGGAGAGCAGTGACCACACTTCTACTCAGATCACACCACTTTGGAAACACTAAAAACTTTCAAACCCCCAGAACTAGCTCTGAAAACAGCAGTGCAGAAAAGGCTGAAACTTGGGAGAGCACCCTCTTTCCCCCCCACCCTCCAAATACCAGGAACAGAGACCAACTTTATAAGGTTCAAAGTCATGAATAGGCTGAAAAAGTGAGAAAAACAACAAACCTGACCATAAAAAGCCACTATGATGACAGGGAAGATCAATACCCAAACTCAGAAGAAAACAACGATGTCAAACCGCTACAACAGAGCCTCAAAAGAAAGAAAATGTAAATTGGACATAAGTCCAACAAGAATTCCTAAAAGAGCTAAAAAATGATTTAAAAAAATCAAATAAGAGTGTTAGAGAAAAAATTGGGAAATGAAAGCAATGGAAGACAACTATGAAAAAACAATAGCTTATTAAAAGAAGTACAGAAAATACTGAAGAAAACAACACTCTAAAGAACAGATAAATGATAAAAGAGTTATAAAACTTCACTGATAAAAATAACTCCCTAAGAAGCAGGCTTGGCCACAAAGAAGTAGAGGTACAAAAGCTCACTGAAGGAAATAATACCTTAAAGTTAGAATTATCCAAGTGGAAGCTAATGATCCTCTGAAACATCTGGAAACAAAAAAATAAAGAATGAAAAAGAAGAAAATGTGAAATATCTCATTGGAAAAACAATTGATCTGGAAAATAGATCAAGGAGAGATCATTTAAAAATTGTGGATTACCTGAAAGTCATGATAAAAAAAAAAAAGTCTAGACATCATATTGCAAGGGATTATAAAAAAAGTCCCTCAAAGCATTGATAAAGTACAGTATGGTGTCTTTAAACAGTTGCAATTTCAGAGGAGGTGTGTTTGTCCTTCACCCTCGAAGAGGACCATGACATCAAGAAGATGACATAACTTGCAGTTGACTTTGATTTGAGTGAGGCAGGGCTGTGCAGGTAACCAGCCTCAGTTTCTCCTCCACAGTCATCTGGGTCCAGTGGCCTGATATTCATCAGGACGGCTGGAGATGGCCCAGGATGCAATGGGAGATCCTCTAAGACTTTATGTAAGAGGTGGCATTTAAGCTGAGTTCTGACAGGTTAGGCATTCTAAGAGATAAGACTAATAAAGACCTGGGGACAGCCTGTACAAAGGTATGGCAATGAGATCTGGAATGTCCTACGTGGGGAACAGCAGGAAGGGCAGTTTGACCAGAACACAGAATGTATGAAGAGGCAGGTTTTGTAGTAAGTATAGAAAAGTGTCTGGAACCAGCTTGTGAAGGGGTTTAAATGTCAAACAGAGGAATGTGTATTATAACCTAGAGGCAAAAAAGAACCTTTTCCAGTGGAGGAAAGACATGGTGAGCAGGAGCACAAAAACCCAATGAGGAAAGGGTAGTCAACAGTGGAAAATACTGTAGAGGAACCAAGAAGGATTAGGATTAATCCAATTTTAATTGCCAATAGATTGGGTGATTTTGGAGTGAGCTACAATGCAAGGGGTTGAAAAGTGAATGAAGTAGAGGAAGCAGAGGCAATAAGTATAGACAGTGTTTTCATTTATGAAAAGGAGAGAGAAGAATTATTGTTAGAGTTAGTGTTAAGAGTTGAGTGAGGGTTTCTGAAGGACTGGGGAGAAAAATGGAAAAGAAGAAAATGTGAAATATCTCATTGGAAAAACAATTGTTCTGGAAAATAGATCAAGGAGAGATCATTCAAAAATTGTGGATTACCTGAAAGTCATGATAAAAAAGTCTAGACATCATATTACAAGGAATTTTAAAGTCCCTCAAAGCACTGATAAAGTACAGTATGGTGTCTTTAAACACTTGCAATTTTGGAGGAGTTAGGTTTTCTTTAAAAGAAGAAAAGCTATATAACTATTGCTATGGGAATAACTAAATAAGTTTAATTGAATATAAATTTGAAACTTGTCAGAAAAACTGATAAAGCAAAAAATACTCTTGAAAGGGCTTCACACGTAAGTGTGATTATATTAGAGGGTGATCACGCTGTCACAGAACTATTTGTTCTTCCTTGGCCACAAGACAAAAAGGACCAAAGTAAGTCAAAGGTAACATAGTAGGGACCGTTTAACCAAACTGAAATGCTGGGAAAGCCAGCTAAGAGTATCCCTCTCATTGACTGTGCTGACCTAAGCAGAATGAAGGCATATATTGTAGCTATGATGAAGAGAAAGTTCTGGATTCATACCACTGAGATGCTTGCACAGTGAGAAGCACACAGAAACTGAGACCGGCAGAGGGAGAATCCCATTTTCCCATTTTCTGTCTCATGCCAATTTTATGCTCACCCTAGTATATATGCTCATTGAGTAGAAATGGTGGATGGAATTATTGGTACTACTTAAATTGTTTGTGTGTGTGCCCTCTCTCTCTTTTTCTCTCTCTCTCTCCTCTTCCTCCCCAGCCCCATCTCTAATAGCTGAATTTGTGGGAATTAAATGTAAAATTCCCTTATTAGCAGTTAACAAATAACAGTTGACTGCTGAATGAAGTAACTTGGAGGTACCATAAAGGAGGGGATCTCCCCAGAGTCTTCCCTAATCATTACCAGGCTATTGGAACTTTGTACCATCACCTTCTTTTTATCAACCCCTCCCAATAATACCTTCCCCCTCCCATTCTAACCCTTTCTCTTCCCTTTCTTCAGAGAGAGATTGATTGATGGATGTAATAATTGCCCTGCCCAAGAATCTTTAATGACTCTCTATTGCCTCTAAGATAAAGTTCAAGGTCTTTAACCTGGATGAAGGTCCTTCACAGTCTGGCTTGAAGGCCTTTTTTCTGTATTACTTCGTTTGTAGATCAGCCGTTCAGCCAAACTAAGTTCCTGGCTGTTGCACACTCTCCATGCCATATCCTCCCAGGAGGCTTTCACGTAAATTGTCCTCCTACCTGGAATGTCCTGTAGATCTCCACCTTTTAAATGCCTTTTCTTCCTTTGAGGCTCACCTCTGGTGTTACATTATCCCTAAATCAGTTAATCAACGAGCACCTATTATTAAGCACTTATTTTTTCCCCAAATGTCAAAAGTTAAAGAGATATCCTGCCTTCTCTGAATTCTCTCCCAGATAGTACTTTCTCCTTTCCTAGATCTCTTTAGAGCATTTTTTTTTCCTTTTCCTCATTAAATCCCTACTTTGTATGATTCTTACCTATGTATATGTGGTATTGCCTTGAGAGGAGAGTCCCCCTGAGACACCAGCACCTTATCTTTGCTTTTCCAGCTTCCCATGATAGGCTTTTCATAAATGTGTGAATTGATGAATTTGTCTTGACGCAGATCTTGACAAAGGGTAGCTAGGGGGTAGAGCACTGGGCCTGGAATCAAGACCTGAGTTCAGATCTGGCCTCAGATACTAGCTGTGTGACCCTGGGCAAGTCACTTCACCCTGTTTGTCTCAGTTTCCTCCTCTGTAAAATGACTATGAGAAGGAAATGACAAAACACTCCAGTATCTTTGCCAAGGAAACTCTAAATGAGGTCACAAAGAATTGGACACTATTGAAACAACTGAATAACAACTACTGAAAGACCTTGGCAAATAAGGCTAACCCTAGAAAGATTGATTTTGGCCATATAGAGGGCAGTATTGAAGGAGAAAAAAATAGGGTTTAGATTGAGATAGATTATGTTGGGAAAAGGGCAATCTGTGTCTTTGTCTAAGTTGGAGTAAAGAGCATTAGAAACGTGCTGATTCTTTGTAAATGGATATTATGTATCTCTATATGTGTGTCTGTGGGGGGGGTGGGGGGTATAAGTACATTGTATACACCGATGTTTGCAACACCAGTCTATAACTTGGTAAGTTTGTTCCCTCTTTCAGGTCAGGCCAGGGTGCAAGGTGGTTCTGCTTTTTAATTCTACTTCACAAGTAGTTTCCTCATGATTATTTCCTTCCTTTTTTTTTTTTTTTTCCTGTTTCTTCCTTTTCCTCCCAGAGGTGAGTCTTACCAGATTTGAGAGGTGTCAGGAGAAAATGAAGCCAGTATAGGACACCCACTTCACTGGCTATTTCCCTTCTCATTTAGTGTGGGGATGTCAGAGGGAAGAAATACCCAGGCCCCAGGATAGTCATAATTCTCCTTCAGTGTATAGTAAAGCATGGGGTATAATTACTTAGCCAAGGTTGATTGAAACTATTTTATTGGATTATCAGGGTGGAAGGAAAGAAAACTAAGTAAAAAGAAAAAGTAAGATTTTTGGACTCTTTCTGCCCCTGGACTGATTGCTTTCCTTATCCCTGTAGATCACTACTAACTAACCCATATCCCCCTACCCCCAGTTACTGAGAGTGGCCATGTGTGGATTCTCTTTGTAGGCTACCATTGTGAAGCCCATAATAATCCTGCAGATTTCTTCTTGGATGTCATTAATGGAGATTCTTCTGCAGTGCTGTTAAACAGAGAGGAAGGAACTAATGAAGGTAAATAAACAGAAAATGATTTGTGAATTAATTAGATTCATAGTTTCATGTCCATACTAATTGGCTGAAGTTAAGAAACTGACTCTGTAGGGTTATGAATCTCAAGCTTTGATAGGAAAGTGTGAAATAAGCAATGAACATTTAATTTTGTTATCTGAATTTTAATAATCAGTGTTGCGGCTGGCTGACAAATAAGACGTTTGTTTACTGCTTATCTTGTGTCCACAGAACATTAGTTTTGGTGGTAGTTTTGTGGGTGTTGTTTAATCTGAGTATAAGGATTTTTGAGTTTCCACATAATTGATATCAAGGACCAAATATTAAAATGGGGATTTGAATTCATCCCCCCCCCAAAAAATAAAGAAAAATGATTTGTTAACATTTCTAAAATAGAGTCACAAAACTTCAGTTCTGCAATTATAATAAGTAACTATTAAAGTAATGTTGCTAACTTTTTTCAAATGTGTGATTGCCTAAACACATATATTTGGGAGAAAATATTTGGGAGTTAAATTATTTTTTTGTGAATTAAATATGAACTTTAAAATAATTTCCTTTTGTAAATTTGTTTAAATCAGGGTAATAATTATTTAGATCAGTTGTACTTTTAATAATTTTAACTTCGCCTTTTCTTTTTAATCCAAAGCCAAGAATCATGAAGAACCTGCACAGCATGATAAACTCATCGTAGATAAATTAGCAGAGAATTATGTTAACTCCAGCTACTTCAAGAACACTAAAGCAGAACTGGACACGTTCTCTGTGGGGATTCAAAAGGTCAAAATTACTCCTTTCAGGGAAACAACTTATAGTACCTCCTTCAGTCATCAGCTCAAATGGTTGTCCAAACGCTCATTCAAAAATTTGCTGCGTAGCCCTCAGGCTTCCATAGCCCAGGTAAAGTTGCTCCATCTTTTCAAACAGATCTAGAGGATGCACCAAACTAAATCCTCATGGAGAAATCCATAAAAACGTCTTTAAGAGAAAAGTCACAGTGAAGCATTTGTCCAGTCCAGGTAGGCTTAGAAAGACTAACACAGGGAGGTCTGTGACACTCGGGAAAGGTCAGATAAGGAGAGTTCAGGGTATTCCAGTGCCTAAGGAAGAAATAGTGCACCAGGGTGAAAGAAAGTTCCACAGCCATACCAGGGTACCCCCAGGCCTATCCTGGGCTATTGTAATGTAGACAGGTTCAGACTGACAGTTTTGTCCCCCACTGTCCAACTCAGGGTCAAAGATCCAGGATAGAGTGAGAAAAGGACCTGCGCACCACAGTGGCATTCCCAAGTAAGAAGACCTTGGATGGTGTAAGGCGAAAGGAGGAAGTCCAGGAGCCAGCAACAGCAATGTTGACTCAGACCTTAGGCACAAAGTAGAGTCTCACTTTAAACATGTAGCCAAGCCTGTAGAAGAATGACTAGGGTGGAAATCCCAGACCAAAATGGCACCTATGCCACTCTGAGCCAACAGAGTTTTCCTGTTGGCTGGTGGGAGTAGAGCCCAGTGGCAGTCTACTCTTGCTCAGACCCAAACCCAAAACCAAGGGGGATTAGACCACTTTGGGAACACTAAAAACCTGCAGGTCCCCAGCTAGTCAACACAATACTCAGTACCCCAGATTATCAAGAGAGCTAGCTCAGCCTTCCCTTTAAAAGTACTGCAGAGATAGAAGGAATAATGTCAATGAGAATTCTCTATACCACTGACATCCTAGTTCTAGACTTGGCCTACATTTCTTCCATCTTCTTGCCTTCTCCCAATACACTTATGAAACAAAGACAAGAGGGATAATTTTACCTCAGAATTCGTTATTTCTTCCTGCTTCATGACTGCCTCTAAAAATATGTTGGTTTTAATTTTATGACACCTTAGTACTTAGGAACATGCTGAGGATGAAATAAGAGAAGTCAGCAATTTTTACCCCAAAGAAAACATAGTTCCTGAAGATGTTGGAGGAAAATGTGGAGACCAATCAGAGAAAAACCATTCGTGTGTGTTTGCTCTTAACTATTTACATTATGTCTTGTAACTAATTGTTTTATGAGAGCTTGGCATGTCAGTACCTGGAATGAAAGATTTTTGTTTCTCCATAAAATGTATTACAGGGCACATAGTAGGTGATTAAAGCTTGTTGATTGATTTGTACATAGTAGGTAATTAAAAGCTTGTTGATTGATTAGCACATAGGTGATTAAAGTTTGTTGATTGATTAGCACATAGTAGGTATTAAAGCTTGTTGATTCATTACCACATAGGTGATTAAAGCTTGTTGATTGATTGTGACAACTTTCACTCTGGAATGTTTTACAACTTGCCAAGATTAATGGACATATCTGTTAGCTTTTTTCTTTTTTGAACCTGGATCTCCCTGTGTTGCCCGGGCTAAATAGAACTATATACACTTGTGGGCCTGACCCTGCTGCTGATCAGTGCAGAAGCTCTGGCCTCTCTTTCCAGCTTAGGTTACTTTACCCTTCCATAGGCAGCCTGTTGGTTTCCCCCTTTTCTCCCTCCCATGTTCCTCTGGGCTCCCCACGTTGGTGCCAGATTCAGTAAGGACGCTAAGTTGACTTTAGCCATATTTCCCCATTAGCAAGGGTTACAACATAGCAGTTTTCTCAGAATTTATGTGTATTAAAGTTCCTTCCCTCACTTGCTCCGTCATTTCCCTCTCTGACTGATTTCCTCACATCCCCATTACGATATGGCCTCTACCACATCCTTCAGTAGTATTTAAGGATTTTGTACTATAAAGAAGCTATGATTATACTCCAAAGAAAAGATTTTTGAGGCACATTGAACAGTAAGATTTATTTTCAGATCCTTCACTTTATACTAATATAGTATATTAAAATTTCTATCATAGTACAGGGGTTCCTGGGTTGTAGAAAAGCATTATATACAGGTAGAATTTTTTCCCATGAATTCTACCATTCCTCAGTATCACTTAAATTTAGGGAATGCCTTACATTGGACAGAGTGCTTTGCTCATGAATTAGTAGTTGGCATGATTCCCATTCCCAGTTTTCAACTGAAACTGGATTTAGAAAAGTTAGACCTGACGTCCATAGTCATCTAGCGAGTGGTTGAGGCTGGAGCTTCAGCTGTGGTCTTTGGCCTCAAAATCAGGACTATTCCTCCACACTGTGCTGCCTTCCTTTATCACCAGTGATGAACTGAAGAGGTTTTTATGTCCTTAATACCATTTGTCATAAAAGTGCCCTTTCCAGGCATATTCTTTGGTCTGCTTTACAGGGGGTTGTACTTGTCTGTGGAGAAACAGAAAGCTTGATAGAGATGGATGAAAGATATTAGGAAAAAACCCAAGTCTGCCCACATTTCTGCCAATACAGATTTCCAGGGAGGAATTCACAGAGAGAGATGGTAGCATGGAGCCCTCCTGCCCTACAGGGGAAGGCTGCTTGAGCGATGTCGTGGCAGGGATGGTGCAGGGCAAGGCACTCACCCCTCATGGGTGGGGCAGGCAGGTCTCCAGCTAATACCCATGTCCTTGTGGTATAGAATCCCTTATAAACATTTTTAGGAGCGCTTTCTTATTTTACATGCTAAGAATAGTGAGGAAATCCTGTTTTTACATTGGGGTATCATAAGCAAGGTCAATTAGCCTCAACTACCAGTTACAAAATCCAAGGAGAAACTACTAGTCACATACCTCTTTCTCTTTTCATTATTTAAAATCAACTGAAGTCACTCCCATTCTCCTTGCCCTTCTCACTGCTCTCCCCTGTCCCCTACCTCCACCCGAGATGTTCCAAAAATCTTAGTGCACTTTAAAGTTGGGACACCATGTATTATCCTCTGGTTCCAACAAGACAACATGGCACAGTAGATAACTTGTCTTAGAGTAAAAAAAATCCTGGGTTCAAATCCTGCCTCAGACAAAAGACTCTATGACCTTGGGAAAGGAATTTAACCTCTCTGTGTCTCGAGCAGCTGTTTCAAATTGTAAGTTGTGGCTCAAGTGATGATTTGTACTGATAGGAGGGCATTTTCTTATTGAGTATTCCCTGTACCAGTGAAACTGCAGACCCAGTCTAAAAGAACCCCTCAACAAAGTTTTATTGAATGTTTATATATGTATGTATGTATATATGTGTGTGTATACGTATACATATATATATTATATATATACACACACACTGTATCGTTTTATGAGTTGCTTGGTGTACGTTTCAAAAATGAGGAATGGTTCACACCTTTAAAGATCTTATAGGGCTGCTATGACCAGTTTGGGGTTTGTTTTTGCTTTAATGAAACCTTAATTTCTTGCCTTTACTTTGTGGAGCTTCCAACCGAATTTGTCTGGGCTCAGATTTCCCTGGGGTGTCAGTCATTTTAAATGCTTCCATCTCCCTCCCCTGTATTCAGCTAACACTATATTTCTTTAATGTAATCTAACATATTACATAGTGTCTCCCAATAGAATGTAGCCTCTTTGAATGTGTCAATTTTGTATTTGTTTCTCTGGCTTAATGCCTGGCACATTATTGGTGCTTAATAAATGCTTGGTGATTGATTGACAGGTACTAGTTGGTTATTTTTTAATAAAAAAATCTATTCTCTCCTTTTAAAGACATTAAACAACATTTAAAGACATTTTTAGGATGATTTTTGAGGGTGTGTAAACCTCTGACTTTATTGGTGCAGGGAACCCTTAGTGAGGATGCTTCCACCATCAGTGCAACTTTGAGTCTGAGAAAGTGACCAGGGATACTGAGAGGTATCTGGGCAGATCGTTTACCCTGCATCCATCCATACCCAGTGTGTATGTGTCAGAAACTGGGCTAAGACCCAGGTCTCTCTTCCTCTGAGGGAAGCTCCCATTACTACACTAAGCTTCTTATTAGAATATGTTCCATCTTTTTATTACATGAATTCAGGATTTGTTAAGTCAGTAGTTTGCTCTCTGATTCTAAGTATGCTGTATGCATCAGTTTGGAGAAGAGCTAACATTTTTCCCTTGTTTTATAATAACTTTATTCTAAGTTAGTGACAGAATGTTCCTATAATTTTTCAACTTTAGTTCTTAAATGTGTCAAGTTTTTGGTTTTGCTTCTAATGACAACATTCTTTGCTCTTTCTCTCCCACCCCCCCTCTCTTACAAAGGTAATTATCACAACTGTCCTTGGATTGGTTGTAGGTGCCATTTTCTTTGGGCTGAAAAATGATTCCACTGGAATTCAGAACCGGTAAGTAACCCAGCCCCAGAATGTCTGTGAAGGGACAGTAATAATTTTATTATAATTTATTCTAAATTTATTATAATTTATACTTTATATATAATTATATAATGTATATTATCTTTTTTATTCTTATATGATTTTTATTTTTATATTTTATTTATATATTTTTAAATGTTACATAATTATATATAAATGTATTTTACATATTATATAATTACATAATATATTTTAAAATATTTTATATATAACAAATTATATGTAATTTATATATTACAATTTATTATAGTAATTTTCAGGTGTATAAAGGGCTAAATGTCTTCCCTGAGTTGAAGGAGGCTGAGCCAGTAAATAGAATTATCATTAGAACTGGCTGTCAGTTTTCATCCTGGTTTTTTTTTTCTACTCCACTTATAGGATCCCTTTTTCTGGTTGTTATATTGAACGGTAACTACCATTATTGGGGTTCCTAGCTAGTCTCAGTTAGGGCTAGTGTAAAAATGCAAAAATTGCATTAAAAGTTTTATGTCATAAGAAAGTGAATACAGTCTTCACATGTATTACTCAAAACAATGTTGTCTGTGAATGGGAACTGTTAAAGAACTGTGTCTCCTACCCTTTCTGAGCTTTTTTTGCCCTGCCACAAACAAAACAATATTATTTTCTGACATTAGCACTGTTTAATGCCACTTTTTCCCAAATGGGGCACAGATGTCTGTTTTCCCTCTTAGTGTTAGCAAAGCGTTGATGATTCTTCATTTGTCACCCTGGTTGATTTGGAAACCGCATGGGAGGATGATTGTGTTGGAGTAATCAGGAAAAAAGAGCACGCTCTATTTACAAAGGTCGGGGAAATGGGTAGTGCGTTTTAGCAAGATTCCCATCCAAAACGTTTGAAAATAAAAAAATAACTTGTCATATAAAGGGATATTTTATGTTATCTGGAACATCTAATCTTATGAAGTATCTCCCAGATATTATACAAATGAAACGTTACCATGATTAATGCCCAGTTCTCTTAGTTTAAGATCGGGACTGCTAGGTGTTATAAATCCCCTAAGAATAAAACCACAGTAGGATAGGGACAGTCTGGCTTTGCAGCATAAATGGCCTCAGTGACATTGTGTTCTAACTAAGTCTTTGGTTATTAACATAACATAACATAATGTAACATAATATAGCATAGCGTAACATAACACAGATAACACAACTTAACACAGCATCATATAACATTATATGATTATATATTTTTATATATAATTAAATAATAATATGATATAATAATATTATAATTATATAATAATATAATAAGGCTTTTTGATCCCGTACAAGTAAATGGAAGACAGGGGTCATTATTAATTGCTAGAAATAATAGTTTTTGTTACTTATATACAGAATCATATCAGCTTAATGTAGGGTGTATGGTTGGCCCCAGGTGATTTTTGAACAATTTCTTCTTTCACAGAGCCGGCGTCCTCTTCTTCCTGACCAGCAATCAGTGTTTCAGCAGCATCTCTGCAGTCGAGCTTTTGGTTGTGGAAAAAAAGCTGTTTATGTTAGTAAGCTTTTTCTGAATAATAATCAATGATGATTTCCCAAATGCATATTCTGGTGTTCCTTTCTATTATTTTCCATAATGGATGAATGAAAAAGCTTATATATATATTTTAAAATAAGTGCTTATTATTGGGATAAGTGTTAGGGGTACAAAAAGAAATGGGCCAGTTCCTGGTGGTTCATGTTGGGCAGAGGAGCCATGTTCCTCTGACCCTGGGCCGTGGGTCTTCCATCCCCTGCTGGATGGCCTCTGAGGGAAGGTGTCATCATCTGCTGCAAAGCCGTGACTTCCATGAGTACCAACTCCTGCACCAAGTTTCCCAGCTTTCCCTTTGACCTCAGGCCTTTTTTGCCTACCTACGTTTCTTCTTACTATAGAGGGCAACACCATCCTCCCAGTTCCTCAGGCTTGCAACCTAGGAATCATCTTCAAGGACTCACTCTTTCTCACCTCCACATTTCCAGTCTATTGCCAAGGCCTGTCAGTTTCATCTGTAACATCTCTTGACCCTGCCATCCTCTGATGTCGGCCCTTACCACCTCACAGCTGGACTATCACAGTATCCTGCTGGTGGGTCAGCCTCCCTCCATTCAGCCACTAAAGGGATTTTCCTAAAGTATAGATCTGACTTTGGCAGCCCCTCTACTCAGTAAATTCCAGGGACTCCCTCGATCCAATTCTTTGTTTGGCCTTTAAAGTACATCATAACCTAACCCCCTTCCTACACCTTACCTCTGCCATGTACTCTCCATTCCAGTGACACTGGCCTCCTGTCTGTTTCCTAAATAAAATGTTCCATTTCTCAACTCTGGGCATTTTCTCTGGCTGTCCCCCATCCCTGACTTTTTTTATGTCCCAAGTAAAATCCCAAGCAAGCCTTTTCCAACACCTCTTAAATCATCCCCTCTATTTTCCTGTTCATCCTGTAATAGAACTTTTTTGTATATGTTTACTTATATGTTGTCTTTCCCATGAGTTCCTTGAAGACAGGGACTGTCCTTTGCCTTTTTTAAAATCCCTATCCCTTAGCACAGTTCCTTGAACATATAATAGGCTCAATGGTTATTGATAAGTTAATGTCAAGGAGCTCATGTTCTGCTTGGAAGAGACATAATTTTTAGCAAAGTTCAGTTTTAGGGTCAATGGAAAGGAAGCCAGTAATCTTCGGAGTGCATTGGCCAGTGTGACAGCAACGTTAGAAGGTCAGGATGGTGTAGTGATAGGGAAGACAGACCTTAGGATGTAGTGGCACAGGTTAAGTACCAGTGGTCCTCCATATTAACCAGAAGGATTATTGGGAATGACTCCCTACTCATCCAACCAGTGTACTTAACTCTACCTCTCTGTACCCCTCAGGATAAAGAAAAAAGGTGAGAGGAGTACCTCTGGTCAAAGGGGAATAGGAGTCTTGGGGTCTTTTCTTCAGGGATTAAAATGAGGGGGGAGGTCAGCATCCAGCTAAGATAAGGAAAAGGAACCTTGTCAGTAAGGTTAACGGGTAGAGACCCTGCTCTGTTACACCCTCTGATGCCAGGTAGGACTGGTGCCTGGAGAAAAGCATGATTAACCTCTGAAATAGCCTTGGGGCAAAGGAAAAGGGTTCAACTGGAAGAATTCACATCAGTGACAACCCATCGAGAAGACTTCAGTGACCAGCTCCTTTTAGCTGCCAGCAGCTGTCGTCTGACTGACTTTCTTTAAAACTGTTAGTTTTATTGCTGGTTTATTGGAATCCTATAAAATCATAATTCCAGATAAGTTATTATTAAATTAAACTTTCTTCAATATTTCTGATGGGCAAAATAAAAAATAGAAAGCATGGCAACCATAATTATTTTTTTAAATTGTATTTTTATTTATACATTTTGCTTTTGTTATACTAATTTCTGAATGTATCTCTTCCTTATTAAGATGCCCTTTATAACAGATTAAAGGGGAAGTAAAGGGAGCAATTTCAGCAAAACCAGCCACCATAATGCCATTGACAGAGTTTTAGTTACCTCCTCGCCCATATCTGCAGTGAAGGGCATGAGCCACTTCTCTGAACTCTTTCTTTGGGACTCCATTTGGTCTTTGTCATTCTTCAGAGTTCAATTTCACTTTATTATTCTTTCAGTTTGCGCTGCGGTCGTGGGTTGTGCATACTGTCCTGCTTTTTCTTACTTCACTCAGCATGAATTCGTCCAAGTCCTTGTATGTTTCTTTAAATTCTTCATCATCATGTCTTTATAACCGATTTCTCTTCCATTACATTCATTACTTACTGAGCCATTTGGAAGACCATGGGCACCATTTTGTTTCCATTTCGTAAAATTCCTTCCCTCCACTTCATAGAGTTCTTTCTTTCTTTAAGACGCAACTGGGCTGCCATTTTCTGTGCGACCCCTTTCCTGATCCTTTCTTTCCAAATTACCTTGTTTTTAATACTTTCTTTTTCTTTTTTTTAATTTACTTTATATTTATACTACGTACACTTGTCTTTGCATATATTGTCTTCTTCTTGTGAGTAGGAATTGTTTTGCCTTTTTACCTTTTTTATCCCTAGCACCTAGACCAGTATCTGTCACATAGCAGGCACTTAATAAGTAATTGCTAATTAATATTGTATTTTAAAATTAGTAACTATGCAATGGTTTTAGCCCTTAATTTAGAAACTTATTTTTTTCCCCAAGAGGTAAATTCAAAATGAGTTATTTTTCATTCTGTGGATTTAGAGTTTGAAATCAATTTGGAGGTCATCTGAACCAATCCCCTTATTTTGCATTGAGCAGATAGTGGGTCCCAGTTCGAGTGATTTGTTCATAGTCACACAGTAGATAAATACTAGAACCAGGATTTGAATCTTTTTCTCTTGACTCCAGGTACTTTTCTCTTTTTTATCACTCTCTAAGCTATTTTTTTCTTTAGCACATAAAGATATTTTTTTTTCTTTTTTAATTAATAGATTTTGTTTTGACACAGTCTGGCTATTCCAACAAGCGCCCACACTTGCCTCTGAAAGTACTTACTCCAAAATAATTAAGCAAAAACACATGTGAGAGGGAATCCCACTTCTTGAATTTATTAGCAGAAAGGAAGGATCTGAGCTTTGTCATGAATAATTTGGTACCAACATTATCTGTTTCTTTTGCCTTCTACGTTCTCATCATTTACACAATTGCCATTGTATATAGTGTTCTTTTGGCTCTCCTTTCTAGAATTTCTTCTTGAATGGAAACAATAAAATAGTTTCTTATTTTGAATATAAAGTCTTCTAATTTGCTGTTTAAAGCCTGACAAGTTATTTTCTGGAGCTCTTAAAATTCTGAATTGTTAAGCTGTCCATTGTGGTCTATGTCTAAATATCCGTAACATTGTGGTCTATGTCTATATATCCATAACATCTGTTTTTGGTCTTTTTTAGACATGAGTATGTCAGTGGATACTACAGAGTTTCTTCATATTTCTTTTCGAAGTTGTTAATTGATTTATTCCCCATGAGAATGTTGCCGAGTATCATCTTCACTTGTATAACTTATTTTATGTTAGGTAAGTAACCCAAAGACAAGGCTGATCAAAGCAATTGAATTTTAGAAGAAAGAGCTGATCTCTTCCTGTTACTTGCCCCATAATCAGCACAGTGCTCAGCCTATAGTAGGAACTTGTTGACTGACTGAAATTAGATTTATATATTTTCAATATTAAACTTTGATCCTCAAGATAAAAAGCCACCTTTTAAGTAGACCTGCTTTGCAATTTGGATTCTCTCCGCAAGGGCTGAGATACTCTTCTTAATGTTGGAAAATTTTTTTTCCCTCTAATAACAAGACCTTATTTATAAGAGTGTCTGAGCTAATGCTTTGCATATTAAACTGATGAAAAGAGAAAGACTAAATTTCGATATCTGATATTTTTAAAGTCCTCATTTTTTGGACTAGTTGTCTATCAGGGGATGATGTGATTACTGGATTTGGGCTGTTAGAGACTTGAGTTATCATACATTGCCCACTAAATATTAAAGCAGTAATAAAGTCATTCAATGAAGAACACATCCATTTATCTTCTTTTTCAGTTCTTTAAACAGAAAAAATAACCCAGTTCAATTAAGCAAGCATTTATTAAGTATACACTATATGCAAGATATTTTCCTTGCTATGGGTGATAAAGCATCTTCATAATCGTTATCTACTTCCCCAAAATATATAAACCAGCCAAATTGTAGGCCTTTTTTGCAGCTGGTTATCAGCTTATATGGCATATTGGATGGACTCATCTTCCTGAGTTCAGATCTGGTTCTGACACTTATGTACTTGTTTCATCCTGGTCCTATTTACCTCAGTTTCCTCATCTGTAAAATGAGCTGGAGAAGGAATTGGCAAACTCCACTACAGTATCTTTGCCAAGAAAATCCCAAATATGGTCACAAAGAGTTAGAAATGACTGAACAGAAGCCCTTAATAAATACTTGCTGATTGATAGGGATATTGTGTTTTAAAATTAGTTACCATGTAGGGGTTTTAGCCTTTTAATAGTTTAGATAGCTACATGTAGACTTTTTGGTATCCCAGGCCTGCATTCTGCACCTTTCTCGGTCCTTAGGGGACTGGGAAATCAGAACTAAACCTTGCTGTGTCTGGAGGAAAAAAAAAAAGTCATGAGGTATAGGAGATGTTTCATAAGCTGTTTGCCAGTTCCATGTTTATCCTGGTTTTTATTTTGCCTGTAAGACTTTCATCCCTGGCACTCCTTTTTCAGAGGGGAGAGTAGTTTACTGGATTAACTTTTTGTTAGTCAGTTCTTGAATTTTTTGGTAGAGCACCTTTGAAAAGACCACCTTCTGGTGCATAAACATGTGCTTAATAAGAGTAAGAAAAGACAAAGGCAGAAAGATATATTACCAAGATAGCATATTATGTTAGATGAAAAGGCTGTCAGTTAACAAGTATTTTTAAATGCCTGTTGTTAAGACATAAATTAAATAGAATGTAAGTTCTCTGAAAGAAGGGGCAAAAGCCAGAAGAAAACTAGATTTCTGCTTTGTATCCCTGGCCCTATAACATGATGTTTTCTAATATACCATATTAATGATATTATATTATGTATTATATTACATCATGTTATAATATTATATTTTATAGAATTTTAGATCAGCATTTTATAATACCATGTCTCAAAAAGACGTTGCAAACACTGGATTGTCTTCCTGTTTTCTTTTGTCCCATGCTAAGGACTGAAACAGGAGGTGGGGGCCTTCTTCATCATGATGTTTACTCTGATGATGGTGGCCTATACTGCCAGTTCTATGGCCCTGGCCATCGCTGCCGGGCAGAGTGTGGTGTCTGTGGCCAATATCCTCATGACCATCTCGTTTGTTTTCATGATGGTGAGTGAGAACCATTGTTTCATGATGTTGTGGGGTTTTTTTTTCTGTTGTTTCTTCAGTTATATAGAAACTGATTCTTGCACAGTGTCATAGAGGAAAGGGGAAGAATTGCTCCTCCATCTGATTTTAGAGCAGGGCATTTCCTTCTCTCTTCCCATCTCAGACTTTTTACTGTAGAGAGCAGATATAATTAATGGCATTCTGGCTTAGAGAATTGCCTCTGACACCCTTGAGACGTTAAGTATTGCATGGTATATGACAGAGGATGCGGGGCTTGAACAAGGTCGTCTGGATTCCACATGCCTTCCAATGCCTTTACAAATGATCTTTAAAAGGACGAAAATTCAACTTATTTCATGGAGGTGGGGTTTATCTAAGCAGTCCAGTTTCATGCAAATACTAAGAGGCATAATGGATTGATAAGAATAGTTGGAAAGAGGTATTATTTATCTTTCTTTTCTATTGTTTTTGATTCAGTCAGGGTTAAGTGACTTGCCCAGGGTCTCACAGCTAGTAAGTATCTGAGGTCTGATTAGAACTAGGTGCTCCTGACTCTAGGACTGGTGCTCTATCCACTACACCACCTGGCTGCCCCATTGTAGTCTTTAACAGCAGTCATTAGGACATGAGTTCCAGTCTCTAGAGAAGACAGCTAAGTTTCCGAAATCTGTTGCCTTTGACATTAGCCTAAAAACTGTGACTGTTTTTCCTTTTTACAGATATTTTCAGGGTTGTTAGTAAATCTCAGAACCGTTGCATCCTGGATTTCATGGCTCCAGTATTTTAGCATTCCTCGATATGGTTATACAGTGAGTATTTTTAGTTGTGGTTGTTCTATGTTGTAACTGAGATCTTGGCCCTAATTATGGAAAATCTGAAACTAGGAAGCCACGCGGACAACAAATCAAAATCACCTTCTGTTCTCTATGGAATCAGACTCTTCTCTATTTACATTTTTATGAGATTCATGTTAAGGAGGTGAGGAATTTAAAACTAAAGAGTCCTGTAGCCAGTGCTCCTTTACCTTAGAGGATTGTCAGGGTGGGAAAGTTTGACTCGTTGCTTTTCAAAACCTACAAAGGCTGGAAAGCCCAATGTATTTTAAAATCAATATTCATGGATCAAAGAAAAAAGATCTATATTACACAAGTATTATAGCAGCTCTTTTTGTGGTGGTAAAGAATTGGAAATTGGGGGGGATGCCCATCACTGGGGGAATGGCTGGACAAGTGGTGATACATGACTGTGATGGAAGACTACTATGCCGTGAGAATTGATGAGGATGGTTTCAGAAAAAACCCAGAGAGATTTATAGGAACTGATTCAAAGTGAAATGAGTAGAACCAGGAGAACACTTTTAAAAAATCTATTTTTAAAATTTCTTTCATTAACTGTTTCCCTGATACATTTTAAAACATTTTTAACATTCATTTTTTAAAATTTGAATTCAGATTTTCTCCTTCCTTTCCACCCTTCCTCTACCTATTGAGAAGGCAGGTAATAAGATATCTATTGTACATGTAAAGTTATGTAAAACATTTCCATATTAGTCATGCTGCAAAAGAAAACATAAACACACAGAAAGAAAAATACAATGCAAAAAATATGCCTTATTGAATGTAATTTTATTGCATTATGGTCTGAAAGGGGTGCATTTAATATTACTGCTTTTCTACATTGGTTTATGAAGCTTTTATGTTTTAATGGTCAGTTTTTATGAAGGTACCATGTACAGCTGAGAAAAAAGGTATACTCCTTTCTATTTCCATTCAGTTTTCTCCACAGATCTATCATTTCTCACTTTTCTAAAATCCTATTCCTCTCCTTAACATAGTTCTTGTTTATTTATGGTTATTAGATTTATCTAGCTCTGAGAGGGGCAAGCTGACATCCTCCACTACAGTACAGTTTTATTGTAGTTTTCCTCCTGGAATTAAGTTAACTTTTCCTTTAAGAATTTGGATGTAATACTGTTTGGCGTATATATGTTTAGTAATGATACTGCCTCATTGTCTATGGTGCCTTTTAGCAAGATGTAGCTTCCCTGTTAATCTCTTTTAATTAGAACTATTTTACCTTTTTCTTTGTCTAAAATTATGATCGCTACCTCTGCCTTTTTTACCTTAGCTACAGCATAATAGATTTTGCTCTAGCCTTGTATTTTAACTCTATGTGTGTCTTTTTGTTTCAAATGTGTTTTCTTGCAAAAAAAACACATTATTAGATTTTGGTTTCTATTCCATTGTGTTATCTGCTTCTGTTTTATGGGTGAATTTAATCCATTCACAGTCATGATTGCTAACTGTACATTTCCCTTCATCCTATTTTCCTTCTATTTGTGCTTCTATCTTTTTTTTGTTCTGTGTTATTTCTAACCACTGCCTTCCTTTATTCATTCTTCCTTTTATCACCCCTCCTTTCTCTTATCGTCTTTCCTTCCTCTTCCCTGTTGGGAAAGATAACACTGTACCCAATTGAATGTGTATATATTTTTTTCTCTTATTGAACTAACTTAGATGAGTTGAGGTTCAAATGTTGTCTGCCATCTCCCACCACCATTTTCTGCTCCACCATAAAAGTTCTTCTTTTATGTAATTTTCCTCCTTCTTTCTCCCTCTTCTCCCTTCCCCTAGTACATCCCTCTTTCTCACTCCATTTTTTGAGATCATCCCATCATAACTGACTCACTTCTGTGCCCTTTTGTCTATGTAGAGTCCTTCTAACTGCCCCCAAAATGGTTAGGTTCTTAAGAGTTATATGTATCATCTTCCTATATGGAAATGCAAATAGTTTAGCCTAATCAAGTCTCTTATGATTTCTCTTTCATGTTTAACTTTTTATGCTTCTCTAGAATCTTATATTTGAAAGTCAAATTTTCCATTTTACTCTGGTCTTTTCATCAGGAATGCTTGAAAGTCCTTTATTTCATTAAATACCATTTTTTCCCTGAATAATTATACTCAGTTTTGCTGGGTAAGTGATTTTTGGTCGTAATCCTAGCATCTTTGCCTTCCAGAATATCATATTCCAAGCCTTCTGATCTTTAATGTAGAAGCTGCAAAATCTTGTGTTTTCCTGACTGTGGTACCACGATATTTGAACTGTTTCTTTCTGGCTGCATACGCTATTTTCTCCTTGACCTGGGAGCTCTGGAATTTGGCTATAATATTCCTGGGAACTTTCATTGTGGGATCTCTTTCAGGAGGTGATTGGTGGATTCTTTCAATTTCTCTTTTACCCTGTGCTAGTGTTAGGTGCAGGACCATATGATTTTTGGCAGCTTCATTACCTATAGTCACTTCCAAGGTACAGTTTAAGGATAGAGTCATAAGGAAGCAGGAGCCCTGGGGAGCAGTATCATTTGCAAATAAGAGTGGCAGCAGAAAATTGGGTAAATTTAAGTCAGATGGAAGAATACTTACAAAAATATAAACAGCCTAGATTAATAGTAGAGGAAATAGAATATCTGATACATTTTTTTTTTGTTTTTTAGAGATAGAAATTAAGCATTCTTAAGAAAAAAAGCATTAGGCCCAGATGAATTTACAAGTGAATTCCACCAAACATTTAAAGATCAACTAATTCCAACATTAAATAATTTGAAATAATTGGCAAAGAAGGGATCCTACCAACTCCTTTTATGAAACAAATATGATACTAAACCAGGAAGAGCAAAGAGAGAAGGAGAATTATAGATCAATTTCATTGATGAATACAGATGCCAAGAGCCTAAATAAAATGCTAGGTAGGAGAATACAATAATATATCACAGAAATTATAACTGTGACCAAGTGAGATTGATACCAGGCATGCAAGGATGATTTAGTAGGAGGAAAGCTGTTAATATAATTGATTGTATCAGGAAAAAAGTAACAAAAGTCGTATGATTGTATCAACAAATGCCAAAAAAAACCCTTTTGACAAAATGCAACACTCATTCCTATTAAAAACACTTGAAAGCATAGGTACAAGTGTGTTTTTCCTTAAAATGATAAGAAGCATCTACCTTATCAGCAAGCATTGTTTGTAATGAGAATAAGCTAGAAGTCTTCCTAATCAGATTAGGAATGAACCAGTAATGTTCAGTATTGTATTAGAAATGCTAGCAGTAGCAGTAAGATGAGAAAAAAATTGAAGGCACCAGAAGGGATAATGAGGTAATAAAACTCTTTTTGCAGATGAAATGATACATTTGGAAAATCCTAGAGTTTCAACTGTAAGGCTAGTAGAAACAAATGTAGCAAAGTAGGAGGATACAAAATAAACCCACAAAAATCAAAAGCATTTCTGTAGATCACTAACAAAATCCTACAAGAAGAGATAGTAAGATTTTAAAATGTAGAATAATTGTAAAGAGATCCTAAAATATCTGGAATATGCCTGCCAAGACAAACCCAGGAACTACATGAACGTAATGATGAAATACTATTCATGCAAATAAATCAGATTTAAATAATTGGAGAAATATTAATTGTTTATGAGTGGGTAGAACTAATATAATAAAAATGACAATTCTACCTAAACTAATCTGCTTATTTAATGCCATCCCATTTAAATTACCAAAACAATTATTTTACTGAGCTAGGAAAAAATAATAAAAAAGTCAAGAATATCAAAGAAATTAATGAAAAAATGTAAAGGAAAGAAGTCTTCGCAGTACCAGATCTTAAACTGTATTTTATAAGGTAGTAGTTATCAAAACTATCTAGTACTGGCTAAGAAATAGAAACATGGATCAGTGGTACAGAGTAACATACAATACACAGTACAAAACTGTTAACCTTGCATTTGACCGATGTAAAGATTTAAGCTTTTGGGATAAGAATTCACTATTTGGTAAAAATTGTTGGGAAAACTAGAAAGCTTGGCAGAAACTAGATCCAAGATAATATCACAATGAACATGTGACTTAAGTAAAAAAGGTGTTATCATAAGTAAATTAGAACATAGAACATCTTACTGATCAGACTTATGGATAGAAGAATTTATGAATACATAGGAGACAGAATTGTGAGATGTAAAATGGAGAAGTTTGATTATACTAAATCAAAAAGTTTTTGTACAAATAAAACCAAATAGCCAAAATTAGAAGGAAAGCAGAAAATCTGGGATTTGTAGATGATTTCCCCAGGTAAAGGTCTTACATCTCAAATATGTAGAGAACTTTGTCAAATTTATAAGAAGTCATTCCTCAATTGATAATTGGTAAAAAGATTTTAACAGGCCATTTTTGAATGATATAAGCCAGCCTATATGTAGTCATGAAAAAACGTTATAAATAATTATTGATTAGAGAGATGTAAATTAAAACAACCTTGAGATATCATCTCACATCTCTCAGATTGGTTAAAAATGATTGAAGGGTAAAATGATAAGTCAGTATTTGGGGATGTGGAAAAATTTGTACACGATTGGTGGAATTATGAACTGTCCAGATATTTTGGAGAACAATCTGGAATTGTTCCCAAAGAGTTATAAAACTGTATACCCTTTGACCCAGTCATACCACTATTTGGTCTGTTTTCCAATAGGATCAATGTTCTGAAATATTTATAGCAGTTCTCTGTGTGTTGGCAAAGAATTGGAAATTGAGGGGATGCAAATCAATTAGGAAATGGCTAAACAAACTGGTATATAATTTTGATGGAATACCACTATGCTTAAGAAATGATAAGCAGGTTGATTTTAGAAAAACATGGAAAACTTGTGTGAAATAATGAGGAGTTAAATGAGCCGATCCAGGCAGTCAGAGCAATGTTGTTTGAAGAATAACTGAACAGCTAAGCTAGTGTCAGTATTATAATATTCAAATCAACTATAAAGGGCCTATGAAGGAAGATGCTATCCACCTCCAGAGATAGAACTGAGCAGTAGAAGCATGCATAGTATAGTTTTATATATCCCTGTATTTATTTGTGTGTGTGTGTGTGTGTGTGTGTGTGTGTGTGTGTGTGAGTGAGAGAGAGAGACAGAGAGATGATGGCATTCTAGTCCAGTGCGTGGTTGGGAGAAGGGATGGAAACAGCTTAGAACTTAAAGTGTAACCAAAGTATATAAAAATTTAAAAATGAATGTTAAAAGAAAAAATTAATACTCAGGTTAAAAATATAGAGATATGAAGATAATGATTTGGAAATATTGAATCTTTAGACTATTTTAACCATTTCTTTTTTCTAATGTTCTAGGCTCTGCAACATAATGAATTTCTGGACCTAAACTTTTGCCCCAAACTCAACACAACAATTCCGAACATTACTTGTGAATACGCAGTGTAAGTTTAAATCTCATCCAAATTTTGTTAGTAAAAAAAATTTCCTTTTCTTTATTCATCTCAATGAGGTGTTTAACTTCTTAAGGTCATTGTGTTTGATCAAACAATTTGCAGCACATGATATTTATTGATTACCTTTAGTATTTTAGTTATGTAAAGGACACATGGGCATATCCAAGATACTATTTCACTGATCAGAAGAGAGGGTGATAGCCACACAGGGTATTAAGTGAACAATTGCTTGCTGATGCTGCCAACCTAGTGTATTGATGGATGAACTGATCGATCTTTCAGCATGCATGTTTTAAGCACCTACTTTTGCTAAACAAAAGAGAAAGAGTCCCTAAGAGCATGAAGATGATATAGTAACTGCTATAGTACCTACTGTGTGCCCTGCACTTTACTAAGTGTTTTACAACCATTTGATTCTCACACCAAACCCTGCAAAGTAGGTGCCATTGTTAGGCTATTGACCTGTTGAGGGTCACACAGCTAGTAAGTGTCTTAGACCTGATTTGAACTCAGGTCTTCCTGACTCCAGGCCCTTACTCTATCCACTGTGCCACCTAGCTGCACACATACAAGTGTACATGCAATAAATAACAAAGTGATTGCCTGGGGCAGAGGCACAGCTTGGGGAATCTGAGAAGATCTTCTATAGGAGAGGATGTAGTTGATGCAGAAGATCTAGGTTTAAAATGTGCTGTGTGATTGGGCTATTCATTTTAGGGTTTTTGAGTCTTGTTTCCTCATCCATAAGATTCAGATAATCCTTCAGGGTTACTTGTAAGGATTAAATAAGAAAATGTGTGTAAGATTTTACAAATGACAAATCCCTATGTTAGTATGAGGTGTTTTTTTTTTTTTAATTATCACATCTGTGTTGGACATGAACCCTTGCAAGTCCTTTTACAGGTACAGGGATGGATTGCTGTGTAAAGAAGAGGGGAGGGGTATTGTATGCTTGCAAATGAAAGGGGTGTAAAACCCAAATATACCAATTAAACGTTAAAATGAAAACACTTTAGACAGACAATAAAATGTGGAGGGAAGAATATTTAGAGCTGGGAGGGGCATTAGAGATTAACCCTTCTCGTGTGGACATGTTGATGTGGCTAGCTTTGATCTTAATGCATTTGTAAAACTTCAGTTTTGGAAAAGAAACTGAGGGAAATATGGGAGAAAAGACTATATTTGTAATTATCTTTGAAAATACTTATCAGGCATGGTGACATGCCTGGAATCCATGTTACTGGAGGGGCTGAAGCTGCTGAATTTCTTGAGCTCAGGTGTTCTGAGCTATAATGGGTGGAGCTAATAGGTGTTCCCACGAAGTCTAGCTTCAAGATGGTGAGCCCCTGAGAATGGAGTGGATGGATGGGCTGCCTTTGGAAGGTGAACTGGCCCAGGTTGGAGTAGGTCCAGTATTCTGTGCCTTTCTGCTGTGATTTCAGACCTGTGAGTGCAACTGTTCAAACAGCGTGGGTAATCTAGGGAGACCTAGTCTTCCAAAAAAAAAAAAATACATTAGCTAGTTTTCATCCTTGGTTAAGTCTGTATAATTCCACTGGATAAGGGGGAATAATTTTTAAAAAATCTTAGTTTCTCAAAAATAAAACATTGGGTTCTATAGTGTCCTAGTTAAAGGCTATGTTATAAACACAATTATTGGAGCTTTATTTTTTGAGTGACAATGGGCGTTTTCTCAGGTTCTCTTTGAATGGGTAATTGATTCACTGACCTTCTTCTGCATATTAAGCAGTCACGAAGCCAATGCCTTTTCTTGTTGGGTTTCAGGTGCTCTGGAGAAGACTTTTTGAAAAGCCAAGGCATTGACCTATCTCCTTGGGGCCTGTGGCAGAACCATGTTGCCTTAGCCTGCATGATCATCATCTTCCTCACCATTGCCTACTTGAAATTGTTGTTTCTGAAGAAGTTTTCGTAAAATATTTTGTGAGATACGATGTTATTCAGCCTCACAAAACGTTTTTGATTATCGTAAAACATTCGTTGTTCGAACTTGCGTTGCTGAAGGATGATTATCACTTAAATTGGATTTAATTTTATCGTGATTAACTCCTATGTCTCTGTAGCCTATTTTCAGTGTCAAGCCGTCATAGAAATTAGGTTTGCAAAATACTAAAATTACTGTAAGAAACAGCAGCATAAGCTAATAGTATCATATATACCTCTCAGTTTATACTCGGTAAGCTTGTAGAAAAAACACTAACTCATTGATCATCAGTGAATGATAAGTATTTACATTACTGTAATAGGAACTCTGAAATGTCTTGGGACATTAGGTTGTACGGGTTTGTACTTGTCATGACAATGGACCAAAATTATTGCCCTTTAATAAACATTAAACTGGAACTTACTTGATTTTTTTTCTGGAGCCACAGAATCTAAAGAACCTGTACAAAAGAAGTTGCATTGTGCATAGAGATTGGGACTAAAGTAGAAGAATGGATTTTCTAACTCTGCTTCTCGTTAGTTGTACAAATCACCTGTAAATCAAGCATTTTTGAAACACCTGTTATGTCTGGCATTGTGCCAGGCGCCGTGGATACGCAGATAAAAATGAGACAGTCCTTTGTGTTCAGTATATTTGCATTCGTTGGGGTGGGGTGGGGATGGGGAATGATATGTACGCATATAAGTAGATACAAGAAAAATAAAAATCTGTTTGCAGTAGGGGAGACGCCAGCATCTGTGGAGACGCAGCCTCCTGAGGGAGGTTGTGTTTGTGCCTTGAAAGAAGGTGGAGATTCCAAAAGGTGAAGAGGAAGTGAATTCCAGACTTGAGGCCTGGCTAGTAATTTCGTAGTGTGTGAGATCACAAAGGCCAGTTTGGCTAAATCCTAAGAGCACACGAAGAGAAATAGTACTGTTTTATGCTATTGTATACAGCCATCTCAGGACCTCAGATATGTAGAAGGGGAAGTGGTTCTCAGCTCTCCCGAGAAGACGGACAAAAAGTTTTGTGCCCCAGTACGATACTTATTGTACTCAGTATCAGTTGACTAAAAATGTATGTAGCAAAAGGGGACTGTATTCAATAATGCTTTTGAGTGAATTTATTTAATTAGGACTATGTATGTTATACATATATATTTTAAAAGACATTCAGTTTACAAAAGGTATGTTTCTGCATATTCTGAATCTTTAATGAGCAGATCCTTTGCAACAGCTGTGGGGCCCACAAATTGGAGAAGCACTAACTAGATGAGGAAAATCTGTTCCTTATGGCTGTGGAGACTTGAATTTCAAATAAGTCCTTATGGTCACATCTGGCCTTAAGGATTTAGTGATCCTGAGATAGTTCATGTACCTTGTCATTCCCTCCACCCTGAGTATTGTCCACCCTGTAGAGCCCACAGCCTCAAATCTGGCTGCTCCTGGTCTCTATAAGGTCTCATGAATCTTTGCCAATGTTGTGGGGTAGGGTAGGATTTTGATACGCTTTAGAAATCTTGTCACTTTAATCACTGGAATCAGTGTATTATTAGGTACATTATTTTCTCCAAAAGTATTCTCTATTGCAGTATTGTAGTATGGAAAACAGAAGAGAGGTGGCTGGGCATCCAGACCAGAGTACGGAATTTACAACTGGGAAGACCTAGGTTCCTAGCTTGGTTACTTAAACTCTCTGGGTGTCCGGTCCTCATCTGTAAAATGAAGTTAGATTACAGATGGTTTCTAAGGCCCCTTACAACTCAAAATCTGATTGTATGATTTATGATTATTAGAATATTGTGGTAACGAGTAAATGAGAATTTTTTTCCTTTTAATAAAGACCACTCATACATGTACTATTATATGTAACATACAAAACTTTATTAAGAAGTAAAGTGCTCAGAGTTAGAAAATGATTAAAATGCTTGATTGCTGTAGAAAACTTCAAATATGGCTGAGCTTCTTACTAAGGCCAGTAGAGGGTAAGGGTTGGAAGGAAAGGGAGATGGAGGCAAGATTACTTTCTTCATTGACTAAGGAAGATGGCGACTGTAGTGAAGAAAACATGACAGCTATAAATGGAATCTTTACATTTATAATTAAAATAACATAATAATAAAGAGTATTATAAAAAACTACTACTGGCCATGATTACTTTTTGGCACATAGTCAACAAACATACATGGATATTCCATGAAATTTATTGCACTTCAAGATGAAGTTTGTTTCTAAGTAACATATTGTTCTATACACACACACACACCCCTAGTGATACAAGTACATTGATTTCTTATTTAGTAAATAGGTTTTCTTGTGGTGATATAACATATTGAGAAAAAAGTATAATATTAGAAGGAAAATATGTGCAAAAGTCAGGCTGAGGAAATATTTTGAAGGAATGTGGCATATTTTCTCTATAAGTCTAAGGGATCATATTTGCTTCTGTTTTCAGTGAATGGATGACCAAGAAAGTCATTCATGTGAACAACTTCCATACTCCAAAAATCCTAAATAATCCTGCCCTACCTTCCTTCAGTTCTTGGTGTTAGGATCAAGCCCTAAGATAGTTTTATCTCCTCTTCTTGCTTGGTTATTTTCAGTCATGGCTGTCTCTCTGTGATTCTGTTTGGAATTTTCTTGGCAAAGATTGGAATGGGCTGCCATTTCCTTCTTCAGCTCATTTTACAAATGAAGAAACTGAGGCAAACAGGGTAAAGTGATTTGCTCAGGGTCATACAGCTAGTAAGTGTCTGAGGTCACATTTGAATTCAGGAAGACGAGTCTTCCCGACTCCAGGTCCAGCACTCTATCCTTTGCATTAAAATAGCTTTCAGTTAATTACAGAACTTTTCAACTCTCAGATTTTGTTTTCTTCAGACAAACATATCATCTCTATTTCAAAAATTGAGGCTTCAAAATTTGGCAGCTACAAATCCAAAATAAACCAAACTTTCAGTGATGATCTGTCAATACCAAAACTTCCTTTCTATAAAGCTGGGTCATTCTGGTTATATGCTATCCTAATATTAACACTTTAACAAAGTAATTCTTATACAATCTGAATCTTTTAATACATGAATTCAGTAAGTTAGTCTTGATTTGTCCATCTGGTTATATCTTGGTTTGAGAAGTCTAAAGATCTTTTACTTTTTCTTTCTCTTGCCTAAGTGTACTACAAAATTCAGTCTGATTTAATTTAGGGAACCACCAGCACTCCACATACCTTCCAATCTTGTTTGATGACTTTGTGTTACAGAGACCACCTTGAGATCAACTTGATCGCTATGTATCCCCATGGATCCTTCCAAACCAATATTCATGTGACAGCTCTGCCATGTTTTTACTTCTATACACAGGCTTAATAAACAACACAGGAAGTGGGCAGTGATTATAAATGTTAAATAAATGTGCTAATCAAGCAAAGAAATTTCAAGCAGGGCCATTCAACCTTTGGCTTAAGAGCTCCAGTCTCTCTCATCCTTCATGGACATTTCATATTAGACACCTTTTGAAACAAACAGTTTTTGCAAAAAATTACAAGTAAAGGTAAGAACTAAGCTTGATATGACACAACATGTTCAGATCAAGCTGAGCTGAAGTTAGCACTGCCATGTTCCCTCAACTGTTCTGCAAATAAGACATACGGACTTAATTTGGGTTTGGAAACAAAATTCTACTCTTTTTTATCCCCCTAGAGCATTATTACTGCTGGTTTGAAAGGTTACTTTATCATCAAATGATGTGATGTTGTGAGATTCACAACAGCAACCCAATATGGCTTTCAACATTCTTCAAAAAGGATCTGGCCATTTCTGTACTCAATAAAGAGAAAAAAAAAATCTTCCTTCATCTGTGGGAAAAATCTATACACAATAAATTAAAGTGCAGTGGAAAAAAACAATTGGTCAAAGGGACCACCAGCATCAGACTTTGGTCAGGAGGTATAAATTGTATATTCACTGCTGCAGTTCAGGATGTGTTGGCTTCTCGTTAGGAAGGCACAGACTATCCATGGACACTGGTGCCTCCATTTCCTCCTCCCCCTTCTACACCTTCTGTAGACTGGGACGATGAGGGACGGGAACTCCTCGGACGCGGCTGGCCATTTGGCCCCACAGGAGTGCCTGCGCGTTGACTTAGCTGGGAAGCTGCATCATCTGATTCCCAGCGTTCTAATTCTTCTCGCACCAGGCGCTCCATCTGCTCCCTGTGGATTTCATTATCTCGACCAAGTCTTTCATCCTAAGGGTGAAGGAAAAAGCAAAGATGATAATGGGGGATGCAGAGCTTAGAAACTATAGAAAGGATGAATGCCTTCTGAAATGTGGGAAAGTGTGAATGGGGTTTAGGGATCTGGTTGAGATTAGGAATAAAGTCTTATAGTATATTGTAAAATGAGGGTGCTTAATTCCATAGCATTTAAGGTCCTTTCTAGCATTAAATCTAAGATCTCATGATCTTATGTCTACAATCCATCTTCAGAAATATGAACTTATTTATGTTTAATTTGTGATATCATCTATAAGCATTTCATTACGTTCAAAAGATACTATGAAAGACGAGAGTAAATGACTGAAAAAGAAGACAAAAAGCACATAGATTTTGATTTCTTATTTACAACAAACTTGGGTTCATTTATTAGAAATATTAGCCAAGTCACAGAGCAATATTTTATAGCATTTTTGTGTGAAATTTGTTATTATGCCCCTAGAGAGGTGGAAAAAAAATAGGTATGCTTTCTGTAAAAAAGAGGGAGGTTTTCATGGTTAATTTTCAAACCAAACTCTTTCCTTTATAGGCAAAGATGATTCTACTCGTCAACAACTTCCCTAATAATGCAGTGGGTTTGTGCCAATCCATTCATATGCTCATACTGTTTTGTCTTTTGACCAGCCGCACATATCAGCAAGATAATGACTAGAAGTAGGGGTGTAAGGTATAGCCCCCAAACAGAACTAAGTGAAAAGATGCACCAGGACCCCTGTGCTCTGGAATGGATGTCCTACTGTGTCAAGCATGACTCCCTGCTTCTCACTGTGAGCCTATGAAATACCCACTCTTGGCTTTGGACTCACATTATCTTGGTGCTGCTAGAATTAGCAACTGGCCCCCATAATGCTACTGTACGAGGCACGACCACGATGAATACTGTAGACACTGCTAATGAATTTGTATTCTACTTCAGTGATGTCACAGAACCTCTTACCTCCGTCACTCCATCCAGCAGCCTTCCTAATACTTCCCGTCGTTTCAGTTTGGCCCTCTCCATGATTTCTAGTTTCACGATCACAGCATCAATTTTGGAGACAATGCTGCCAATGGAGTGTTCCATGCGGTCTACTCGTCTAACCAGTCTGCAGGAAACCAGTGATTATGAGAAGGCACAGCAACCACTACCTTCTGGCCAAATGGGTGGGGTGGGGGTGGACTAGGGATGAAAAGGGCAAGCAAAATTTAAATGAAACTTGAACAAAGTACTTTATCAGACCTCTCAAATGGTGATTTCAATTATGAAGCCAAGGTGGTGATGGGAAGCAGTGTCCATAGCTAGGGAGAGCCCCATTAATAAAAACAGAGCCAAACCCAGTCTGCTTACACTTGAAACTCTTCATAGGAAACACCACTGGAGCTGCTCCCCCTCCTTCGAGAGCTGTGCCCACTATCCTCGTCATCATCCTCTTCGGAATCATCCAGGTTCCGTGGGAAACTGCGGAGGCTCATGGGTCGGGGCAGAGAGCTGTGATCCAAATCCAGATCCTCCTGCAGGATGGACATACCCCTGGTAAGAGTGAGCAGGCTGAGGATGGAGGCAGGATGAAAGCTAGCAAGGCAATGAGTGTTTTTTTAGTGCCCACTATAAGCCGGGCCCTGGAGACACAAAGAAAGGCAACAGTCCCTGCTCTCCAACAGGGGAGACAACATGCAAACAACTGTGTACAAACAAGTTGTAGACCAGATAAAGTGGAGATGAACAGAGGGAAAGCAGTATATTAAAAGGGGTTGGGATTGCAGAAGATGGAATTTTGCTCGGACTTGAAGGAATCAAGGAGATGGAGATGGCATGGGGGAGAGCCAGTGAAAATGCCTGGAGCTGGAGGATGGAGTGTCACCTGTCATGTATGATGGACAGCATGGAGGGCAGTCTCGTACTTATGGAGTACATGGGAGGGAAGTCAGGTATAAGGAGACTGGAAAGACAGGAGGGGGCTGGAGTTTATAGAACTGGCAGTAGGATGGGGGGTGTTGGTGACATGGTCTTTAGGAAGATCACTTTGACAATTGAGTGGAAGATGGACTGGGGTGCTGAGACCTGTGGCAACACAGCAACCAGCAGGCTGTTGTAATAGCCCAGGTGTGAAGTGGCAGCGTCCGGCATCAGGGACACCACAGGGTCAGGAGAGAAGGGGGTGTGTATGAGAGATGTGGAGGGGAGAATCAACAGGACTTGGCAGGAGATTGGATACGGGGCTTAGAAAGGGTGAGGAGTTGATAACATCTAGGTTGCAAGCCCGGCTGACTGGAAAGATAGTGCTGCCATCAAGAGTGATATCAAACTTAGGAAACGAAGGGAATTTTGAGGGAAAGATCATGACTTCAGTTTTGGCCATGTCAGGCCATGTCTGGGAAACACCCAGTTCAGGATGTCCAAAAGGCAGTTGGAGATACGATACTGAAGTTCAAAGGAGAGGTTGGGGGTGGATATATAGATCTGAGAATTATCTACAAAGAGATGGTAATTGAACCCATGGGAGCTGAGGACATCACCATCTCATCAGCAGCACAGAGGGAAAAGAGGGCCTAAGGCAGAGCCTGGGGGACACTCACCATTAAGTGGGCATGACCTAGAGAAGGAGTCAGCCAAAGAGTTATAGAGGAAGTGATCAGAGGGTGAAGGAGACTGAGGATCTGTGGTTTGAGGGAAAGGAGAACAAGGAGAAAAGAAGAGTCACAAAAACAGAGACAGAAGAAAATTTCAAGAAGGACTGACTGGCTGTGTCAAAGGCTGCAGAGGTCAAAAGCGTGAGGAGCAGGGAAAGGCTGCTAGAGCCAGCAATTAAGAGATCATCTATTGGTAACTCTTGTTGAATGATCAGGCTGGAAGTTATACAGCAGGGAATTAAGAAGAGGGCAAGAGAAAAGCAAGTGTAGCCATGATTATAGACAACCTTCTCCAGGAATTTAGTCACAAAATGGGAGGACAGATAAAGGGTGATGGCTAGATGCATGATCGAGTGAGGTGTAACAGCTATTTGTGACAACTTCTACCTGCCCAAGCTGCTTCTATGGAAACTCTTCTTTTAAATGGAAAAGTAGACTTCTCAAATCAACCACCTTAAGTAAGCTTCTCCCTACCCTCAGCTTACAGGTACTAAGAGAACACATCCCATTCAACAAGCCTTTATTAAACACCTGCTACATTCCAGGCACAGGTGATGTAGACAGCAAAGACCTAGCCTCAGAGACAGGAGGTCTTGACTGGTCTCTGTCACATGCTGGCTGTGTGTGACCCTGGGCAAGTCACTTAAGACCATAATTATAAAGCAAGTGCAGTTCTGCGTTTGTTAAAGGAATTTCTTGATGCAGAGTTCCCTCCCCTGATGAAATCAAGGGTCTACTTCTGTGCCTGAATCCTCCCTTTCCCTCCCTTCCAATGTTTCCAAATGTGTTAGTTGCTATTATATAAAGATCAAAAAAAAACCCTCAAATGTGAAGAATGTGTAGATTTGCTGCAAAAATGCTACAAGAACGAGTCCCTCTGAGAAGTTACCCACGCTCCCCCAAACTAGACATACCCTCTCTTTCTCCAAGTCATCTCTCATCTGCTGGTGTTCATGTTCAGTCAACTCTTGGTCACCGTCCTGATCGTATTTTGTGAATATCGCCTCAATCTCCGCATCTGTGTGCCCCTTCCTGAAAGCAGAGAGAAACAGGGAAGAGATCAGTGAGATCAGTGGTCTGGCACACACACAAAGGAAAGCACAAGAAGAGGTGAATTCCTTAAAGGAAGCCAGACATCTCCATAGCAATCGTTGCAGAAAACACTTGTCCCTGACTTGGTGCACGTGCATTTAGACATCGCTAGGAAAACCCCAAGACAAAGATTGGATACTGACAATCCTGGGGCTTCAGAAGCAGGATTCTTACCCTTTTAGATCTTGGCGAAGTTCATCAAAGTTTAACTTGCCACCACCTTGCTGCAGACTCTCTGAGATATCATCCACAGTGTTTTTTTTAAGTTTCAGTTTGATCATAGCTTTATGACAGCCCTAAAAAAAACGAGGCATATTCATTTTATCCTAAGCTGCATTTTATTCACTTCCACCCCCACGCTTCCTCAGGGTAGGTGGGCAAAGCAGGTAATGCCATGTTATTGCCCTGTAACAAGTGATGAAAGGGTCAAATTCAGAGCAGCCTTGGAGGACTTGCCATAGCAAAGGGAGCAGAACCAGGGAAACAACGTAAACAAAGGAGTTGTAAAAAAATGCAACTCTGAAAGTTTTAAGAATTCTGATCAAAGCAAGGACCAAGTATTCCAGAGGCCTGAGGAAGCAGCACGCTACCTACAGACCTCCTCACAGAGAAGCGATGGACTTAAGGGGCAAAGAAGACATTTTCAGACATGGCCAATGTGGCAAGACATTTGACCTGACTACATCTTGTTACAAGGGTTGTGTTTTTCTTTTTCTCCAATGGGGTTAGGGAGAAAGAGAATGTAAAATTAAGAGGAGATAGAGAGAGGAAAAAATGCATAAAAGAACAAAAGGATGGTTACAAGGAAACAGGACATCTTTGAAATTTATACACTGAATTTCTTATGTATTTAGAAAGCAAAAGTAAGCTGTATATAATATTCATAGTTTAATGTAAAATCTTTTCTTCTACACTGCACATAAAAATCGCCATTTTACTTAGTTTCTATGTTTAGAATAAGAAATTAACAAAAAGAAAAAGTAATGAAGAAAACATGGAAAGAGTTATATCAACTGATTCAGGGCAAAATAAAGAGAAAAGGGAGAATAAGACACAACTATTGTAACAATTCATGCAAAATGAGCACTCAGAAGAAGCTGAACTCTGAAGAGTACTGATTCATTTGAGAACATGAGGCCAAGTGCTATAGATGGGTGAGGAGATTATGGCTGGGGAAAGCGCTATCTCCTATCATATGCACTCACTGCGTTTGTATTTGGTTTTCCTTAAATGTCTGTTACAAGAACGTGTGTGTGTGCACGTGCGTGTGTGCATGTGTTTTCAAGAAAGTGACTGTGGTGTAAAAACAAAAGGCACCATAAAACGTGTTTAAAATTTCCAATCAGTGCTTCCAAAGTCTGTCCTCCCAATAAGGTCATATGGAAACTACAGAAAAATGGTTACATAGTTTTTACTCAAAGACTCTCCAATGATCAAACAATTTAAATGAAAAACTTTTTAAATTTTTATAAATGTCTTTTTATTGAGGAATCCAGTCAACCATGAAGCAGTTTTCTGAATAAATTACTACCTTTCTGATGAGATCTGACAGTTCCATTTCAGTCTTCTGCTGAGCCATATCAGACTTCACTTCAGAGTAGGTGTCATTGATGATGGCCAAAAACATATTCTGTTTAAAAAAAAAGAAAAAACAAAGGAAGATGTATCTTAGAGACCATTTTCAAAAAATAATCAGAAAACCCCCATGGGCCTTTTTGTCTCTCTGCTGTAATCTTGCAAATATCTGAGAAGTTTCTGATAGTTTTAGTAAAAGATGCTGCAAAACATTTCCAACTCATCAGCCAAACAACAGGCATTCAGAAGCACCTACTAAGTGGTAAGGTGCTAGGCCTCCAGACACCAAGGGACAATTCCTACTTTTAAGAAGTTTTGTTTGTTTGTTTTTAACTAGGAGAGAGAGAATTCCATATGGTCACAGCAGCACAAATTCTGATGAACTGTTCATAAAAAGTACAGATAAGAGTACCTGCAGAACACATACAAAACAAATCCGAGACACACCACAGGATTCTCGGATCATCCTATCTAGCCTCTCTCCAGATCTCCAGTCTTGCATCTCCAACTGTCTACCAGACATCTTGAACGGGATGTCCCCTAGATCAAACATGCCTCTTCTTCTAATTTTGCTGTTATTGTCAAGGACACCACTCAGCCACCCATGTGTGAGCAGTGAATTAAACCCAGATCTTGCTGACATCAAGACCAATATTCTTCAATGGCACATCTCTCTTTTAAATAAAGCTGAAGAACAAGACTTTCTGAACAGATATCATAAAGTAAAATATGGCATTCTGTTTTTCCAGACTACTGTTACAGTGCCTTCAGTTAGCCTCTTGATTTTTCTTAGAAAATGCTTTGTATTTATTACTTAAGTCTGCATTTTTAATAACTAATAAAGATGTGGAATACTTTAGCATCAGGACTATGCAGGGTATTTACTGGTTCAAAGAATTATGGCTGAATTTGATCAAAACAACAGGATTATAACAAAGCCTTTGCTAATGGTTGGGATTTCCAGTGTTCTTGTATGTTGTAAATATGTACATGTTCTTTTTTCTCCTAAGTGAAGTTTTTTTTAATTGATTTAATCATAAATATGTTAGGAAGGAGTAATACTTTTCAGATTAATAACAGTAATAAAAGATCGTGTTATATCATGTTCAAATGGTTAACCAAGTAGTTCACTTACAACCTTATGAGATATTAGTAGCATATTTTTATGTCAGGAAACAGAGACTAAAAAAAAATAGTGATGTGCTTGTGGTCATCCAGGTAGAAAGTGACAGAGGTTCGGAGCAAGGAGACCTGAGTTCAAATCCCACCTCTGATATATACTGGCTATGGGGCTGTTTAACTTCTGTCCTAGGTAATTAAGACTCTAAGTGGTAGAGTCAGTTTTCTGAGCTTTTCATTAATTCTAGCAGCTTCCTGGTTTGTCTTTCATAATCTGTCTTGACTACAGGCATATCGATGCCACATAAGTGAAAAATTGGGGCAACATTCTTTAAAAAAAAAAAATCTGACTTTTCCTTTGCAAGCTGCAGGGTTGAGAAAGACAGTTGCCTTCTTCACTTGGGTACTGGAAAGAATGAGATGATTTCCAGATAACTGGTTTTCTTCACAGACTACTCTCCTTAGTAAGTTATCAAAATGTTTTCTGTATATGATTAGGGTTTTCTATTCCTACACCTGCATTGCCATAGTAACCAGGGCTTTATCAATCTACTGTGAGAACTTAGAGCCTTGTGGCTATATTTATTAAAAAAATTCCGGGGGCAAGATGGCAGAGTAGCAGGAGGCGCTGAGGGAGTTTGTGGCGGTGACTGGGGCCAAGGAGGACCGGGCCCTCTTCTTCCTCAAGTCAGCCGGATGGGACCTGCAGATTGCCCTGGCCAGCTTTTATGAGGATGGAGGTGATGAAGACCTTGTTTCACTTTCCCAACCAGCACCCAGTTCAGTGTCCAGAGGCACAGCTCCCAGTGACAACAGGGTGACATCATTCAGAGACCTTGTTCATACCCAAGAAAATGATGAAGATGATGAAGAGGGTCAAAGGTTTTACGCCGGATGCTCAAAGAGAAGTGGACAACAGATTGTTGGTCCTCCAAGAAAGAAAAGCCCCAATGAGTTGGTAGAAGATCTCTTCAAAGGTGCCAAGGAACATGGAGCAGTGGCTGTTGATCGAATGGCCAAGAGTCCTGGCAAGAGTAGCAAGCCAAAACCATTTGCAGGGGGTGGATACTGTCTTGGGGCAGCCCCAGAGGAGGAGTCTGTCTATGTAGCAGGAGAAAGACAACAATTTTCTGGCCAAGATGTGCATATAGCATTGAAGCTCTGGAAGAGTGGATTCAGCCTGGACAGTGGTGAGCTGAGAAGCTACCAAGACCCATCTAATGCCCAGTTTCTGGAGTCTATCCACGGAGGTGAAGTACCTACAGAGCTACGGAGGTTATCACGTGGGGGGCAGGTCAACTTGGACATGGAGGACCATTGAGATAAGGACTTTGTAAAGCCCAAGGGAACCTTCAAAGCATTCACTGGCAAAGGTCAAAAACTGGGCAGCACTACCCCCCAGGTACTGAACACAAGCTCTCCAGCCCAGCAGGCAGAAAATGAAGCCAAAGCCAGTACCTCCATCACGATTGGTGAGTCAGAGCCCACGACCAACATCCAAATCAGGCTCGCTGATGGAGAGACTGGTACAGAAGTTTAACCACCGTCACAGGATCAGTGATATCCGGCTTTTCATTGTCGATGCCCAGCCAGCAATGGCAGCCATGACCTTTGTTCTTATGACCACCTTTTCCAACAAAGAACTGGCTGATGAGAGCCAGACCTTGAAGAAGGCCAACCTGCTCAACGTTGTCATTGTCCAGCATTTAATATAACACCTGCCCTCTCCCCCATACCCCTACACACACTCTCTCTTTTTCCTCGTTTCTGTCCACAGCTGTCTGCTGCAGTCACTCTGCCCTATGTGCACACTGTGCAGTGCAGTGTCACATCTTCCCTTAGCTCTGGGTTCTTAGATATTGGTTGGACATTTTATTTTATCTTTAGTTGCATTTACTGCATTTTTGTGATGGTCAGTGAACTTTAAAAAAAATTTAATAAAAACAAACACAAATTTGAAAAAAAATAGCCTCTGTGTAATATTCAGAATTGTTTGGTGGTGTATATCTCTTAATTTTTGACTAGGATTTCTAAAATAGTGGAGGTGATTTTGAATGTCACCAATGGATCACATCATTAAAGTTCATCAGATTTCTCTTCCTCCTAATCTAATTATAGAATATATTCTAGGACAACTGTGTGTATAATGCCCCCAAAGTATATGGAGATCCTTTCAACTATTTTATTTTTAGGTGTCTAACAAATCTAATCTCTTATTCTAGTGAATATATCAAGTTTAAAAGAAGGAAAACAAAACCCTGAGCAGCTCTCTTTACAGTGATTCCATGTGATTTTATCTGTTTAGCTAAATAAGTATCATATTTTGAGATTTTAAAAATACTTATATATTAAAAAAACCCAACATTCTTGTGGGGTATTCAGAGTTGTTTGGTGTCATATGTCTCAATTCTAAAATAGTGTGTTTGTGTGTGGGGGGGATGGGGAGGGCAGGGTAGATTGTTACCAACGGATCACCAATGGATCTATAACTTTCCAGAGGAAGTTTCCAATTTGGGGAGTTCCCTGCACCAATGACAGACCTCTCTTTTTCTTATCCCATAGTTCAAGAAACTGAAATGCAAAGGGCTAACTTGCCCCAGCCATACTGTACAGCAACTAGCAGTAACTGACGTGTGATTCTTAGTCCAATACTGCAGTCCTCCTGGGTTTCTCTCTTCTGAGCCTTGCCTGTGCCTCTAAATTACCCCTGCGAGGGTGTCCGCTGTTAATTTAAGGTTTCAGGCAGAGCCCTTTATGGCCATTTTAGGAGGACAGTCTGCAAGATGGAAGGGTCACAGAGCAGAGTGCCTGTGGGAGTGCCTGCTTTCTCCCAACCTTCATTCCATTCCCACGATTGTTAGGAGCCTAAGAGGAGAGATGCTGAGGTGTCTCCACTTGGGCTTCTGAATCTGTTGTCTGGGCCAGTTAAGGACGATGGGAAATAATTTAGGGATGGTCACTACTCTTCCTTTCCTCATTTCTATACCTCTAATGGGCTTTCTGAAAGAGGGTCCTGCATTATTAGGCTATCTTCCTAAGGCAACTCTTTCTTAAGGTCAAAGAAGTATTTTCCTTCTTTTTCTTATCATATGCAGTAAAAAACAAATGAATTTAGGACCCTAAACAGAGGATTCATTAAGTCTCTTATCACCAATCTAACAAAACAAATATCTAATTGGATTAAAAAATAAGTTTAGACTCTGTAAGGCATTACCTACTAAATAATGGCAGATTTTAAAGGAAGATTCTAGAATGATATACTATAGCATATGCATAGTAATATAATATATGCATATTATCTGCTGGCCACTAAAATTCTCACTTTGTAGATGGGAAAACCTAACGGAACTCAAGCGCTTGATCTAGGGTTAATTGGTGCAGCCCCTGCTCCCCTTAGCTGGGGACAAGAATGAACCATCTGGGTTCCACTTTCCTTTCTCAGGAACAACCATTCTCATCTTAGCAATTTGTTCTAGGTATTCCTCCTGTTAACACCACTTTTTTTTTTTTTTACTATATTCGACTTACTATATTTCTATTACTAATTAAAAGTAAATATTGTTAGACAGTAGTGCCAATCTTTTCTTGTCTCCTTGCATCATCTGTAAGAGCCCCCAGAAGCCCTCTCATCCAATGCCTTCATTATGGTTAAGTGACTTGCTTGGGATCCAGTCTCTTCCCCATTTACTGCCCTTCGCACATCTGACCACCCAACTGGTTGCTCTTTCATCTCTGCCTTTGTAGGGACCATCCTCCATGTCTGGAGTGCTCTCCTCCAGCTCCACACCATTCACTCCTTACAAGGCTCAGCTCCAAAGCCATCTTCCACAGGACACCTTCCCAGTCTCCTCACCACGTGAGCCTTCATTCTGCTCTGCGTGTATCCCATGTGCACTGATTTATTTACATTTTTTCTTCTAATTAGTCTCCTTAAGAGCAAGAATGGTTTTTGTGTTTTGGCTTTTTTTGCATTCCACAGTGTATGGCACCTTGTAAGCACTAGTAAACACTTGTTGATGGAGTAAGGGTCAGAGGTGGGAATTAAAGCCAGCTTTCCTGACTCCAGCTCCAATCTATTTATTCCATCATACGCCCTCTTATCACACCCTACCTGACTTTGTTTTTTATTTTTGTCTGTGATAGGAAGATGCTTAAAATATGCCATATACACAGAGCAAGATCCCAAAGTGGAGTATAAAAGAAAGGATTGGTAATTTGGGAGACACCTGATCTCTTCAAACGTCAGTTACACTAAATTAAACTCATCATCAATAACTGACACCAAAAATAATGCCATCCTAAAGAAAATAAGAGTAATCCAACACAGAAAACAAAAGTTAGATTTGGAGTTAGAGAACCTAGGTTTTAATCTTAGCTTTATAACTTATTACCCTTTGTGACTAAAGTAAATAACTTCCCTCCCTGGGACTCATTTTCCCCACTTATAAAATTAAGAGGATGGTCTAAATGACCTTTCTTGCTGTAAATCGACATGCCTGTGACCCGAGGGACCTATAACTAGACTCTGATGGTGATGAACATGATTGACTTTAAAGATGTGCTGCAGAGGAAAGAATGCCAGACTGATGTGCCACCGACTGTCTGTGTGACCTCAGCGAGTCACTTAAACTGAGGAGAGTTGGATTAGATGACCTGGATGATCCGTTACACAGACAGACATACACACACATACACACATCACATATATACATGTGCATGTATATGCATATATGTATATGTAAAATCATCCTAGAAAATAAGTAAGAAAGTACTAAAATTTTCAGTACAATAAATCCCAGCAATTTTGGTTGCAGAAAAAAAGTTGAGAAAATGAATTTCCCATTTATCTTTTGCAGAAGTAGAGGACTATGGGAATGGAATATTGCTTACTATGTCAGAAAAGAACGTAAAAAAGCAATTCAGCAAAACTAATAAATCAGTCTTATTTTCTATAGCAAATTGGAGAATGCTCAAATACCACATGTGAAGCTATGGATGGTCTACTGGTTACAACTCATCCTCGTCTCTGATGAGGTGAAAACCCCCAAAGAGCAAACAGCCACAGAGGGTAGGGATATGATGCATCTGCACACATTGAAGACCAGTCCTCACCACTTTCCTCTTTGCATCCATTTCAACAATAGCACAGTATCTTTGGAATCTTCCTCAAGACTGTGGCTATTAAAGGACTGGATTTATACTAGCAGGATCTCAAAAGTAAAGAACAAGGGGAAAGAAAGGCAGGGATTGGAAAGCAAATAAAAGCACAAGGCACTTCAGCATAAACAGAAATGTACATACCAAAAGAATGAAGAACGTGAAGAACACAAAGGTCGTGAAATAAATGGGTCCCAAAACTCGATTAGCTTCTTCAAGTTCTGTGAAGTTGAAATCTCCCAAAATGATACGGAACTGAGTGAAGCTACAAAAACAAAACACACGTCTGCCAGTTGATTTAACATTTTTGAGTTATGATTTCACAGTGTCGGACCTTATCAGCAACACCAGCAACTGCCAAACAGCAGAAGTAACACATATTTTGTCAGCTTCGAGAATCATTAAGCACTTTGAGAGGAACTGCACCATTTATACCAACTGATTTCTAGAAATAGAAATGTCTGTAACTTTATAGTTGGACAGTGAAGGAGGAAACTGCACAGATAAAGTAGACTACAAAGTGACATATCCTACAAGTTCAGAGGATACCTTTGTCAATTCTGGTAATCACAAAAACCAGGGTAGATTCCAACAGAAAATCTGCTTAAAACTGAACTAGAAAAAGGTTATTAAAGGCTCTCACCACATGCGAAGTGCCCAAACATCTCTTCTCAGCACCCCAAGTGCGGGTCTATGGAGCTGCGATGGAACTGAAGATGTGTTCAATGCTGGCAGTGTGGATCTTAATGAAACCTAACCAGTCCTTCATCTTATCAGACAACAGCATTCATAGGTTGCCCCGTTACGGGCAAGAAACTTGCCTACTCTCTTCCCATTTCCTAATTACTCCATGTGGGTTATCCTCTCTCCAGAGCATGATGTTTCCAACAGATACTTGTTTTTTGTTTGTTTGTTTTTTGGGTGGGGGGAGGGAGAGAGAAGAAACTTATGTGGGAAATTCTAAGACTCAAAATACCATCTGAATGCTCTTTTGAAAAATAAGGCTCACAGAGTTTTATTCACAAAATTATTTGAAAATAAAAGGTAAAGCTACAACTTTCAATGCAAACAAAGAACTGAACTCACAGTTCTATAATGGCTAACGTTTACATTTTGGTGCTGAAAAGTCCTGAGGGTTAAGACTATTTTAGTAGAGAGGGTTTATGGAATTAAAAGCTAAATTTCATTGAGCAACTGGTGGAATGGACTGAATGTAAACACCTAAAGGCTAGCAACCCTCGTAAAAAAGGTTATTAACATAAATACCAACCTTCTGGGAACAATGACCATCTTTCTAATGCTACTCTAATACTTCTGTGAAAGTCAGTTACCTTATTACTTAAAATTAAAAAACTTTTTTTGGTCATCAAGGAATGGTCAAATACTTTCACAGAGTCCCCAGCACACAGAGATCATGGCCATGCAGCCCTTCTGAAAACTGTACATGTACTTACATACACTCCTGGAAAGTGCTGAAGTCATCCACCTGGGTGCCAAAGACAAGGTAGGCCAACTGAGCATAGGCAAGAAAAATAATCAAAAACATAATTGCAAAGCCAACAAGGTCCTTGGCACAGCGAGACATGGTGGTGGACAGCTGGCTCATGGTTCTGTTAAAGTTGATGAATTTAAAAAGCTGTAAAAGAAACATGAATTGGATCTAAGAATTCTACCAAGTATCAACTTTCTTATGACTATAACCAGGCTTTATTAAACTTCATTTCAAGTGAAAAAGTGCTCCCCTCACAAAGGTTAGGAAACATAAAGAACCTGCTCCTCTCTTCCCTCTCCACCCCCAAATAACCAGCCAAGTGCTTAGTAAGCACCAATCATGTACTCAGAGTAGTGCTAAGAGATCTGGGGGACAAAGGGAGCAAACTCCTAATCTGGGGCTAAGCCACCTCCACTGGTAAATGGCAGATACAATGAGCCCATTATACAGCTGGCCCCAAGTATGAGGACCAGACGATTATATCCACCTTGCTGCTGCCCTGCCTCTCACCATCTGAAATCGTACCTCCAGGCTAGATTCCAGAACGGATCACCCATCTCATCCATATCCAGAAATTGAGGGAGTTTATGCCCTCATCTTTGAAACTCCCTGTGTAGTGGTCTTGACTGAGTGACCAAGGGCAAACTCAGCTAGCCCACTGCCTCCTTGACTACATACACTTTATCTTATACACCTCTATTATGCAACACTTTCCTTTTCTTCCCCAGTATAGTTTCCTATCCCTCCCATTTTTGCCTCTTCTTAGAACCATTAGAACAGAACTAAACCATCTAAAGACCTTCATTCATTTGTTTTCTCTATGACCTTTAAAGATAGTAGGGTTCTGAAAAGACAGTTGTATCTTATACCCCTATTAACATGAAACAAATATTAATTCCCACATATTCCCTTTCAATTAAACAAATATAGATACATATGTTTCTTCGGAAGCTTGCATTCCCATTTCCAAATGTCTGATCAGCTCTGGCCTTTTCATCAGGAATCCTTGGAAATCCTCTATCCCGTTAAAGACACATTTCCCCTTTCCTTTTTAGCCTTGTTCCCAAAGATTATACTCAATTTTGCCAGATAAAGAATACTTGGTCATAAACATTTATCAGGATTCCCATGCCAAGACCACTCCTTTCTTTTTACTATTAGGAGACTCCCTGTTTTCCAGAGCTAAGGACCAGTAAGCAAGCTGTTACCCAAGCTTAGCATAACATCAATCCTTTGCGCTCACCCTTTGAATGATCTCTGCTGCAGCAAAATTCTAGCTTTGTTTCCTACCAGTTTGAACTTGATAGTCCCTGAAGTTGGACAAACACCTGCGGATACCACATCCCAATGATGAAGCCCTGCTATGAATCACACTTGCCTCATTACTACTGTAATCCTGTCATCATCACTACAGCTCACTGCATAGTCACTACTATCTATCTATCTATCTATCTATCTATCTATCTATCTATCTATCTATCTATCTATCCATCCATCCATCCATCCATCCATCCATCCATCCATCCATCCATCCATCCATCTATCTATCATCTCCCTATCTATCTCAAGACTCAGCCTTACTGCAATGAGTCTCCTTGGTATTAGAGCAAATGTGTGTCTACTTTCCCTCTTCCAGTGGAATAAAGAAAGCCTGTTGCTCATGACCCCTGTAAGCTTTTTGGTATTTTATTTTTTAAGAGTTAACAGTTGGTATATAACGTCTGGGATCTATTCGGTATTTTCAGAGTTAACAGCAGTTGTATAATTTCTATGGTTCTTTGGTAACTTATTTTGTTTGTCAGCGAGCAATGGGGGTATTACTTCTGTGAGCTCTTTGGAATTTTATTTTTCAGCATTCAAGGCAGTTGCATGACTTCTGTGAGTCTTTGGTCATTTATTTTCAGAGCTGACACATTTATCCCTTGTCTTTGGAAATATTTACATCCCAAGGTCTCCTCTTCTTTATTGTAGTTGCTAAATCTTGTGTAATCCTTCCCGTGACTCCTTGGTATTTGAACTCTTTGTTGGCTATCTGTAGTATTTTTTTCTTTGACCCAGATGCTCTGGATTTTAGTTATGATGTTTCTATGAGTTTTCATATTTTTTTGAGTGGTATCTCCGGGAGTTTTACTTACAGTTGCTTCAGACCATGAAGGGGTAAGGAAATCAAGGGAAAAGAGTGGCACAGGCTTCAGGTATACAGGCAGGAGGACAAGGGATGCCATGGAGAGGAAGCCAGGGAGTTATGTACAACAAAGGGCATATCTACAGGTGAATCCAGGGGAGGGAGAGGGTTAAAAATGAGATCCAAACCAGCCAGATCATGGTGGGCAGCAGAACAGGGACATTTCTTCCCCTGCCCCCACAAAAATGTCACAGTGCATGCAACAAAATAATAAAATGTATGTACAAGGGCTAGGGGCCATCTCCCAACAAAGCCCTGAGGAGGGAGAACTTGCGGTTTCCCAGGGTCCCTGGAGAAGATGCAAGCAGTTGTTTCTCCCACCAGTGCCCCTCCTCCAGGAGCCTGGGGTGGGGGCAGCAGAATCATCTTATCAGGGAGAATCCTGGGGCTGAGGTTGGAGGTCAGAGGTCAGTCTCAGCCATTGTCCTTGATCGTGTGGTTGAGCTCAATGACGTACTTCCCCTCCTTGTATTTCTGACTACTCTCAAAGGCCTGTTCACATTTCCAGCCCAGGGTGGTCCTGCAGCTCTCACAGCGGATATCAGCCACCACATGGAGTCCAGGTAGTAGCACATGCTCTTCAGCTGGTCCACAACCCACGTTCACCACAGAGTTAAAGAGGTAGGCATGGCCCAGGCTTCCCTGGAAGGACTTGCAGATGAGGTCATCGTGGTTGCCCAGGTGTGCCTGACAGTGGGCACAGCTATATCTTCGGTGACAGTCATCCATATAGGCTTGGAAGGTTTTGGGCTTGGAGATCCAAACCATGGTGGGGGTTGGGGACAGCAGCCCCACCTGGGGAGGGGACCATGGTGAGCAAAGGGAGCCCAGAGCCTAGGTGCGCAGAGAGTTGGGGTCAGGTGGTGGGGTACTCCGGAGCTGGGATGCTGTTCCCCACAGTTTTCATTTTAAAGTGTCTTTCTGGAGATGACCAGGTGGATTCTACTTCCACTTTGCCCTCTGTTTCTTAGGGTTCTGGGTAATTTTCATTTATATTTAACTGAAATATGATATCCAGATTTTTTTCTGATCAGTCTTTAGATACTCTGACAATTCTTTTGCAAAGTCTTTGCAAACCTTAAAGGACGATAGAAGTGCTTAGAATGGTTATTATTCTCTCCTTGATCTGTTTTCAGGTCAATTGTTTTTTGGAACTGTATGTCTTGGATTTTCTTCTTTATTTTTGTTCTTTCTAAGCTTTTGGTTTTGCTTAAATGTTTCTTGTTGTGCTGCTGCATTGCTGTTTTCTGTCTGGCCCATTTTAATATCTGGAGCCCGAGTCAGGTTTTCTACCATCTGCCATTTTTCCCTTGGTTTTCTTTCCTGCTTAGCTTTTCTGTTCTGTATCTCTTCCTTCCTTCAGTTCTTCTTGCTAGAGGACTTGTTAAAGTACCACTATCCTTTTCAGGGTTTACCCTTTGGTTGTCTTTCAAATCAATGTTTTTCCTTATGGTGTTCAGAGTTTTCCATGGTTTGCTCTGGGGGGGATCTTCACTTGGGTCAAATTCCACAACTGAATGAGGTGGGCAGGATAGTGGGCTGGACAAAGCCTTTCCTTCCAGGGACTTTGGGGCTATTCTGGTCCCCACCAAGGCTGTTCTGGAGCTCCAGCCCCTCTCAGTTTTTAGCTATACTTGGGGTTCTTCCTTCCCGCTGCTGCACTTAGGGGCCCTGTTATAGTATCAGGCTGGATTTTGCCCAGGACCTTTCTCCCACATCTGGACTTGGGCCACTGGTGCTGCTTGACCCTGCTTTATATACACCAAGGCTGGTCTCTTTGCTACGCTAAGTCTGAATGTTTAGAATGGGTTCTGCCTGGCTCAGTCTGGGAGTGCTAGGTTGTACGTACCCTACATGCCCACAGGCTGGTATTTGGAGCTGGGCTCAGACAGTCAGCCATGGGTTTGGTCTGGTATCAGGGGCTTTTTGGTTCACTCAGGGTGTGCCACACACCCAGAACCCTCAAATGTGGCTCTCCTAAAGCTACAGCCTCAGGAAAGGTTTGGCTGGGGCTGGGTATTACTGAGCTCAGGCAGGGAGAGCTGGAACTCCCCTTTGCGTTTTGAGCCCCACCTCTGCAAGTCCGTGGGAATCCCCTTATAGATTCTGGGGTTTGGTGGGGGATTCTAGAGCCGATCTATTCTATCTCTTAGTGTGCATTCTAAGCCATGATGCAGCATTTCAGGGGGCTCTGGGATCCTCTGTATCCCACAATCTTCTTGGTATGCTAAGTGAGGCAGTCAGTACTCTATACAACACCCCCAAATTACCTGGTACTTATTGCACATGTACTTAGACACATGCTCTACACCCAAAGAGAGGTTAAAATCCTTGACTGGAGGTGCTATTTCTTTTTTCTCTTTGTTTCTCTGGTGCATGATGCATAGTAGTGAATCAATAAATACTTAACAATTGCCTGAAATGGGATAAAATGCTGGGTTCTGCAATCTGGAAGCCGAAATAGGAACCTGGGCTGTAAAAACCCACAGTAAATGACTTAACCTTTCTAGGCCTAAGGCTTCCCAACCATAAATTGAGGGTGGGGGGCATAGAGTGTGGAGGCTGCGCTAGAGATCGTCATAGGACCCTTTAAGCTCTATGTGGCATGTGTTCCAAATTAAATTTGGAATAAGATTCTGTAGAGTCTTGCTGGAAAGGAGATGCTTCTCAGGGAGCACTCCCATGCTCCCAGGGAGCACCACCTGCCCTCTGCCCCATCATCCTCACTTTTCAGCTCTGCAAGAATCAATCATTTTCTACTAGTCAAACTGGGCCCCATTCCAGTGATCAGTCAGCAGTCCAGAGCACTTGTATGTTTACTCTGGGCTGGGGCTGTAAAGACTTCCTCATATGGAACAAGAATCTACAAGCTTCACTTACTGACAAACACTAAATCCTGCAAGAATATATAGTAAATTTTAGTAAACTGACAATGAGATCAACTATATATCTGCTAATCGCACTGTTAACTTTACACCTTAGAATGTGAAACACGTGGATTACCTTAATCCAGACAAAGAAGACCATTACTGCTGTCACATTGTTGAACTGTATCTGCCAGTATGCTAGAGGCTCCAAGTTGGGGAAAGTATTTTGATCTTCGAGGTATTTCAGCAACAGTTCCACATTGGATTTCCTGTAGATGTCAATTCCTATAGCCACTACTGACAGCTAGGGGAAAGAAAGGCGATCAATATTTACAAATTCCATTGTCTTAAGACCATGAACTTTAAAAAATTATTGCCATCTTTTATTTTTCGAGCACCTCATCTGGCAATATATACCTCTCCATGCCCTTCCCCAGAGTCATGCCTTCCAACAAGGAATGAAGAAAGAAGAGGAAGAAAGCAATTCAGCTGAACATATCAATGGAGTTGGACAAAACGTGGGATGTTCTGCAACCACGGTGATCCGCCTTTGCAAAGGGAAGGAGGTATATTTTTCCTTTCTTCAAATGAGATCATATTTCTAGAGTATTTAGCACAGTGCCTAACACATAGTAGGCACTTAATGCTTGTTTCCTTCCCTCCCTTCCTATTTTCTTTAGGATCCAAATAAGTCATTATAATTCACACTGCTACATGGATACCACTCAATATAAGGTTTAGTCAGAAATCATGGGGGCTGCCCAAAACCAGTCAGTCAGCATATGTGTATGTGCATGTGTATGGGTATGTATATGTGTGTGTGTGTGTGTGTGTGTGTGTGTGTGTGTGTGTGTATTTAGGAAATAAAACCTAAAGAATAATAATCTTCAAATAGATAGCTCTAAAAATAAAAAACAATTTCTCAGATTTCTCCCTAATGGGCACACTGACCAAAATTCTAGGTCATTCGCATTATACAACTTTTAAAGTTGTACATGCTCTTCTCATTATAATATTATCTACCTACTTTGAGGAGGAGATGTGTGTGTGTATGTATATGTATATATGTATATGTATGTATGTATGCTTATATATGTATGTATGTGTATCTAAATAAACAGCATGCTTCAACATGTTACAGATCTCTGGTTTCATTAGTGTCAGTATCACATCCACAATGCAGATGACAACTCCTCCATCCATTAGGAGATGGTGTCTCTGAATCACTGTAACCAAATAAGTTATTACCCAGGAGTCAATCTGGTGATGAGCCTCTCCTAACTTATTCAAGCCCTGCAATCCCATCACCAGTTTCACAATCAAATCCTTTTCATATTAGAGACCCATTAGGGCTTATCCCATACTGCCCCAGACTTCAAGAGGCTGATCTTGCACATGATGAAGAGGCTCAGATAAAAAGAGGCTTATAGTTTTGATTTTGTACTGAAACTAAATTAATTACACAAATGAAATCGGTATGTGAACAACTTAAAGGAATTTCAAGTGGCAACACACTGCACGTGTGAGCAAGATACTGTAAGAGCAATGTATTATGGCTACTATCATTTCAGAATCCCTTCCCATCGTGGAGCCAAGTCTGGATAAGTAGATGATTCGCTACTTTTATAACTTATAGGAAAGAGAACTTAGCTCAGAAGAAATATTTGGCTTAGGCAAAATGAAAAAAATACACACACATACACTCATACACACATAGATTGTAGATATTATGTTATGGGACTAGAGAATCATCAAACTCTATATAAACTGAGAGGCAGATAGGCAGGAATCTAACGGGATCTAGAGTCGGAGGACCTGACTCCTGCCAGTTGCCACTCTGTTACTTTCATGTGGTCTTGGGCAAATCACTTCACCCAAAGAGGACTCAGTTTCCTTATCTGTACAACAGATCCATTTCAGCTCTAAATCCATTCTCCTATTAAATGTGAAGACTTGTAGATTCTCTACAAGAAGGTGCTAGGAAATCTTTTAACTGATATTTTAAAAACCATGAGTATTATTTACACAGTAGTAAGAATTCTGATCAATACAATGACCAACTATGACTCCACAGGACTGATGGTGAGGTATATTACATACACTGACAAAAGGACGGAAGGACCAAAGTATAGAACAAGGCATTCGTTTTGGGTCACAGAAAACATGTAGATTTATTTTGCTTTGCTATGTTTATTTCTATGCATTTTCTGTTTTATGAGGGGAAAAAGAGCTAGTGATAGAGTTGCCAAAGAAAACAAGAAAAAAGGGTCATTGAAGAAAATTTAAAATTAAAGGGAACTGAAGGGCCTTCAGAGGGAAACAGACAAGCAGGCAAGTTTTGAAGGTGACATGCTAAATTTATTATGTACTTTTTAAAAAGAAAAGCAAACTGTGCATAATATAATTTGTGGTTACAAATATAACCCTCCTTTTCTGCACTATTTTGCAAATAAATGTTGGTCTTTTTTTGGTGCTTATTGAATTCAGAATTAAAAGATAACTAAATTAGGTATATGGTTACTGCCTCAACCTACCGCAATAATCACGATGTCCAGACAGTTCCAAAAACTTTTGAAATAATGCAATTTGTGAATACGAATTTCCAAAATCTCTTCCACTATATAGTAAAGGATAAAGAAACAAAAGGTGATCTCACAGGCCGCCAGGAAGAAATCAAATGTTGAGATGTAGTGGATAAGCTTCACTGGCTGAAACCGCCAAGATGTTATCACGCCACCGGTAGCTGGGAACTCAACCAATAATCTATATTGCAGTAAAAGAAAAAGCCATAAATAAACATCTCCAGATGAAGATGGCAGTCTATTCTCATCCAGCACATATATGTACAGCATCATAAAAAGCAATGAGTTAGATTCCACAAACCACACCCAAAGCTGCCTTGTTCACTGCAAGGTCACCCTTGGGACGTTACTAACTTACCAATAAGTGCTTGGAATGCACTCCAGCCCCACGGAGGTGGGGTGGGGGGCACTTTTCAGAGCTTCACTCAAACACCACATCCAACAGGAGGTCTTTCCTGATTTCCTCCCAGCAGCTTCCCCTCCAAATTACTGTAGATTTATTCATGTTTATTTTGTACATATGTTCTGGCCTCCCAGATAAAACATAAAGTCCTTGAAGGAAAGGAATGGCTTAATTTTTGGTTTTGTCTCCCCTCTACCACCCAGTGCCTGATGCCTACTGAGAACTTAATGAAAACTTACTTCATTGACTGGTATCCTTAGGGTCTCACAAAATATCTCACTGCCTGAATGGAGAGAATTTAACTATTTGGGATACTAATGAAAACAAATTTTTTCAGAAAATGACCCTTAATTGCATTAATAGAATCATATGTTTTGACCTAGGAAGGTCTTTGGAAAAGCACCAAGAGATGGTAACTTCCTACAGGGCAGTAGACCTTTGCAGCAATCTCTTTCCCAGGCATGAGCTGCTAGAACATCTACTTGGTTTGAAGGATATGTTTTTCCTCCTTCACTGGATTTAAAATGACACAGAAAGATTGGATATGGATGGGCCAAGCACTGGATGTAATTCTAAACCTAGCAGAACAACCGTTAGCACTCACTAACAGATAATGACTGAAAGGGTCAACGACTTAGCTCCAGATGTTAACAGTCATCTAGCAGCACTGAGTCCTTTAATAATCCAGTCTGGAAAGCTCTTCTCATTAAAGGGCTGTTTTTGACAAAGATGTGAAGTACACTTGTGCACGCAATGTCTCTGATGATGGTGGTAAATATTTAAACTTGCTAAAGATCTTTCTGATCAACTTCATACTATACAAAGTTCATACCACTAGTGATACCAGGGGATGCTAAAGTAAAGAAAGCTAGCCAGTGACTCAGTCTCCCCACTACACTCATTTACTGTCAGACTCAGAATATTTAATTTATTCCTTTACCCTTCTCTATAATTTGGATGAAAAATACTGACCTTTATTTATGTCAGCCTGGCAACTAAATTCTAAACAATCCTGCAGAAACCAGATGTCAGTATGGACGGAGACCAGGATGTTAACCCAACCTTAGTTAACCCAGCCAACTAGTTGTATTTGACTATGAGGGAGTCACGTAACCTCTCAGGGCCTCAGTTCCCTCATCTGTAAAATGCAGGAGTTGGAATTAATGATCTTGGAGATTCTTTACAGCCCTAAGTCTATGAACTTGGTCATGGCTCTGGCACTAACTGGATGTGTGACTTCGAGAATTTAGAATCTAGGCATTAGCTGCCCAGTAATAAAATGACCAGAAAGGACTAAACGATAAGCTCCTTTCTCCATCTGTCTCTCTCTGGGCTTCTCACTGAACTTGTATCCCGGTTGATAGCCAGGAAGGTGCAGGCTGCTGCAACTCTAGTGGAGGGGGGAAATACACTCCTAACACTGAGAGCTGTAGTTCTCAATCTTCCACCGCTTCATTCTTAGTCAGAAATAAGCTATAATAATTTTTAAAATACAGCATTCCAAATGTAAATCTCTCACTGCTGGATCCAGAGCCTGTGGTGAAAATTTCGAGAGCACCCTCCCTAGCTAAGAGTAAGACACAAGCACCCTAGGCAATTCACAATGAGGGATTGGGGGTCTTGACATCCCACATCCCTCTTTAAGAAGAAGCCTTTGCAACATTTCTCTAATGAGGAGGGCCACTTTTGCTGAGTTCCTGATGGGATATTAAGTTATTTTTAGCAAAACAAAAACCGTAATCCTGGGGTTCAGGTCAGTTTCTCTGGCTGGACTCTAGGGGCTCTCAGGTTGTAGACGGCAAGTGTAAGGAAAGTGCAAAGGCATCTTCCCCTCTAATTAGCTCTTCCAAACAGCAAAGTTTCCCCCCAAATTAGCTCTTAGAAAAACAGGTAGAAGTGTAGACTCTGAGAGCTCTTCTGGCACCCACTCAGGCCTGGTCTCGACCAACCTTACTGCAGCCAAGCAGAGCCTCTTGTATGAAATGATACACCTGTATCATCCTCTGAGTCATGGGTCCCTGTCCTTAACTCCTTCAGTACTGATTGTCTGTACCTCTAATTTAACACCTTAAATATAACTTTACATAATTATGCATCATAGCTGTTGCTACTAAAGGAGAGCAATGTACATGAAGTGCTATAAAAGATACAATGATATGTAATTCTGATGTTCCAAAAGATGAGGCCACTTTTTTCTTTCCTAATTAATTTTTCTTTCCTAATTATCTCATTCACTCAACAAACATTTATCGAAGGCCTAGTCTGCGTTAGGCACTGGGTTCAATATCTGTGTATCCCCTCTCACCTCAAACCTCCATCCAGTGGCTCCTAGAGAACTTAGGCTTTCAATTAAAGTTTAAGAGTATAAAAATACACAGTCCTATCATTAGCACTGACCTACAATATCTCTACATATAATCTGAGTGGGGATTATGATCTGGTATAGATTAGTTCCATCTTCCTTCTATCAATGGGAAACTGATGTTAAATGATTTGCCTAACGACCTACAGTAAAGACATTAAAAGCTAGAACCAAAACTGGCCTAGGAAGGCCCGATGACTTCATGGTATTGTTCTGTGATGGAACAAAATGGTCATACTTCATGTTTGCAGCTCCTGTTCATTGATCCTCTATAGCCAGAACCATAATTTAACAGAGAAATGAAGATGGGGGCTGGATTAAACTGAGGCTAAAATACAGGGCAACTCTTCCAGCCCTTTTGTTTTTCCCTTTTTCCTTTTTCCATGACAAATTTTTCAGGATGAGTGAGAATAACGCCTCAGTGGAATAGAGTGAACACACATGTAGAAGTTCTGTATAAATGTGCCTAGGAGAGGCATACTTCTAATATATAGTTCCTTTACACACTCACTCACCTAGCACATCCTGACCTAGCATCTCTAAAGTGCTCTAAGATTCTGAGAAGGCAGTGCCATCATTCATAATCAAAATATAGGAAAGAAAGTTCAAGGGTAGCTTTTATTTAAACACACACAGCCAATAACACAGAATATAGATGGAGCTATTTCGCTGCTTTTGCCTTTTTTGTCTTCAAAGAAACCACATACCATTTCCTGTTTAGGTATGTTCTAAACAGAGTTCGGCAGTCATCGTAATTCTTTCTTTTTGTAAATAAGTACTATAAGATTTAACATGTTATTTTCTGCAAAAAGTGGTCTACAAATGTTCAAATTTAGGGATAAAAAAATCTAGTTGTGTGAGCATATCAAAGTTGAATCTTACAAATAAGGAGGAGACAGGATTGTTATTAAATCATTAGCACCATGAGTCTTTTGGAATTAGCAACTGAAGATAGTCGTTCTGTATGTATCATCCTGTTCTGCATAGCTGCCAGTGGTAGCTGGAGACTACTGCTTTCCTCAGTCCTACAACATTGCTGATTTCATGCACAGTGTTTCCTTCATCCTGTAAAACCTTTCTCATCCCTAAGATTCTGCTTCCCCACCCTTCAATCATTTCCTTCTCATGCAGCCTCAGCCCTGAAGAATTCCTTACATCTCTTAAGTTGTTGAGAGAAATATCTGCTTCTAGACTTAATCCTTCCCCCTCACACCATTTACAATTAGAAATAACTGCATGAACTCTCATTTTTGTCTGTAATTTAACTGTCCTTGCAAAAAGTTAAATATTTTTTGATCCTTTAGGTGATGAATTATCTGGTTGTCAACCCATTGCTACGTCTTTGTACAGATTAATCATAACATCCTAAAGATAATCTAGTCAATCCCTCATTTCACAGAGGAGGAAACCGAAAACTACCTAAGTTCAGTGACAGGTGTTTGTATTAAGCCAACAGTGGGAAAGTCAGAGCACCTTGTCTTCTCTTAATGAGGATTATTTTTATCCAAAGTTGATCTGTCCTCTGAAACACAGAAGTTGAGAAATGCATTTAGCCTCTCTTTAGTCTGTACTTGGCATGAGTTGTGACCTTGGTTGTTTACAGAATATTTAACACAATCCTCATCCTACCTGAGTTCATATGTTAAATGGAACAGATATCAGCCGAAGATGGCAAACAGGAAAAGAAGCGTTGACTAAAGGTCAGGGTCATGAGATATGACTGTGGCACAGAGATGACTAATTCTCTTAATTCATAGATGGTAGAAAAACAGAGCTTTTGTCTCCTCCCAGGGGTGTTACACTAGATAAAGATTCCTACTCTAAGGTTCTATTCTATGATTTTCATCCATATACCCAAGAAACACTAAGTATGCCATGAAATGCTTCTGCCCTTTCTTTTCTTTATCAGTACAACCCATTCTTTTCTATCCATCTTGAATCTTACAACCCTTATTTAATGAAATACAAGGTACATTTTTAAGTTGTGAATACTCCAAGAACATATCATCATGTACATCCACACACAAAACATAAGCAAACCAAGATTTACAATATGATCACAAAAAGTACATACCTGACCACACAAAAAAGATTGATGTTGGCATTGTATACTGAGAAGTCAATAAAAGTTGCCCTGGTCCCTCTGTCTAACCAGATGTTTTTCTTCAGACTAGCAATCTGTGCTGCAGTTTCCTCTCTGGTTTTTGACAGGTCCAGATAATAGCCAGCCCCACTGTAGGTGGCAATCAATCCCCAGTGACTACTCCCATTTAAGTCTTTTTCATTTGTGTATGTCCAACTAAATAAAAAAAACAAACATTACAGTCATCACTTTTAGTAACTATAAATATGGACAGAAACTATGTAATAAATCAGGGTCAGTGACAAAAGCAACCAAGAGAGCTTAAACTCCAAACAGAGACAACATCAGGAACGAATATTTTCTATAAACGGATACTCAACAACAATTGAACATACAGAATTAGTGTTCTCCAGAAGTTTTCCAGAAATAACCCATCTTATAATATTATTTAAAAATAACTCACTGGTGAAATTTACACGGTCAGGAAATAGCCATCCTAGAATGTAATCAGCATAAATATGATATATATATATAAAATAACGTTCATTCAGAACCTGTGATTTACAACTCTCAATCATTGCGCTACATTGTAACTAGCACATACATCACTTCTTACAGCGCAGTGACATTCGCTGAATGCATGTACCACAATTTGCTTAGTCATTCCCCAGTCGATAAACCTCTATTTTGTTTCTAATCCTTAGCTATCAGGAAAAGTTCTAGTACAAATATTTTGATATATGTGGGGACTTTCTTCTTATTGAGTGCATTCGAGAGGTATAAGCCCAATAACGGAGTCTGTGGTTCAAAGGGAATGGACATTTTAGTCACTTGTTGTCTGGTTGACTTCTTAAACATGATTTGCCTTTTGGTGTACATATATATATATGTATATATATATTTAATAATGATATTGTCTATGGCTCCTTTTAGCAAAATCTAGCTATCTTTTTTTATTAGGGTTATATTTGCTCTTGCTTTGTTTGAGAATATGATTACTGCCTCTGCTTGGTTTTTTGTTACTTTAGTGTGAAGCATAATAGATTCTGCTCCTTATTTTAACTGTATTCATCTTTCTGCTTCAATTTCTTTTTTGTAAACAACATATTGTTATATTCTAGTTTCTAATCCATTCTGCTCTCCTCCATTTCACAGGTGAGTTCATTCCATTCATCTTCACAATTATGATTGCTAATTTTGAATTTCCCTCCATCTTACGTTTTTCCTACCCCTCCCTGCTGTATCTCCCTAAATCCCCCTGGACTGTAAAAATGACTCACTGTGACTTTTTCTTGGATTTCCCAATCAGAATTCTGCCTGATGTTTTTTACATCTTTGTGGAAGAGGTTTATTGGGAGAACTAGGATATACTTCTTTCCATTACTCCTCCATCTTGACTCCACCCCTACATGATAGTATTTACAAAGCTATCACACAAATGAGGAATTAGAGCTCTTCTGCTTGGCCCAAAAGGGCAGAAGTAAGAGTAATCTGCAGATGTATCAAGTTGGGCTTGACGTAAATGCAATGGGACACCCGACCACTGGTCTGTTACACTGTAGAGAGGATTCTTTGGCCACTCCTAACAGTTTCAAAATTCTATGATCCAGAGACTGAAAGGACAACATATAAATTAAACTTGTGGGTGAATATGTTCTAGCATCTGTTTGGCAAAGTCTAGGATTACAAGCCCTGGAAAATGACAACATTTTCTATTTGCTAAAAAATGAACAGAAGCATAGGAGAAACAGGAGAGAGTGCACAGATGCTCATGAGGAGAAAGAAATACGCACGCTGTTCCATGTTGGAGGCCAAATGGAGCTCTTTCTTCATTGCTGACAGAATAGACATCATAACACTCTTTAATCTCCTCTCTCAAGTCCGGGGGGATAGAGCAAGACCCATTTCTGACTTTCAGTTGCCTGATTCGGGGCACCCCCAAGAGCAGGTTCTCATAGTAAATGAAACTCCGATTTTCAGCTACCATTCTGTTGTTGTACCACATCTCCCAATAGAGGCCATCTAGCAAAGAGCCCTCTGTGAACTGAAAGGAAAAGGAAAGGTCTGAAAAGTCAAAATATCATTAAACACCTTTACTGTTGCCAAAAATTTCCATGTGGCCACTAGAGTAAAAACTGAGTATTCACATCCCTAATATAATCAGAATTCCCAGGAACCAGAGGGTCACTGAAATAAATCTATTGTCATAACTATCTCCCAATTATTTCTGGTTCTTGCTAGTGTAGATCTGCCTTATGTTCCCTATTCTTATCCTAGCCAGTTATGGTTCTAATAGTTTGCCCCAGGGGAATAATAAGATATACTTATTTACTTGAGTCTCCTGGTTACACATGACATTTTGTTATGTACATCAGTACTTTTCAAAGTAGGGCAGCTAAGATGTGAGTGGATAGAGCACTGGGCCTGGACATAGATAAAAGTCTGCATAATCAAAGCTATGACTTTTCTAGTAGCAATGCATGGCTGTGAGAGTTGGGACTATGTCCGTAGGATTGACAGTTTCGAATTGTGGTGCCAGAGAAGATTTTTGAGAGTTCCTTGGAAATCAAATCGGTGAATATTTGAAGAAATTAATTCAGGTTATTCACAGGTCAAATACCAAAGCTGAAGATTAAATATTTTGCCAAGTAATGAGAAGAGAGGACTCAATGAAAAAGACTCTGATGTTGGGAAAGACTGAAGGCAAAAGGAAAAGGGGATGACGGAGGATGAAATGGATGGTGTCATGGAAACCACAAATATGAAATCGGACAAACTTCAAGAGATGGTGGAGGATAGAAGAGCCTGCCATGTTATGGTCTAGGGGGTCACAAAGAGTCAGACACAGTAACACTTTTCAAAGTATGCTGCAGAATTCCTCTCCTATAACTTGAACACAGAAGATCAACAGTTAAGGGAATGTCCTGAGAGATCTCTCCTGCTTGCCCAGAACCTGCCTATTTCCAATGAATTAGGATATAAAGAGTAGAATTTTGCAAAGTATGTCATAAGACCCCACTGGCACAGACAAAGGATACAATTTTTTTTTTTGACAAGTTCCACAGCTTTGATTGAGCTGCAAACTCTGTATGCTGAGACCATTCTTCCTAGCGCCAATGCCCAGGTCCTTGTTCCTCATGCCCTTGTTAGGATGTGAATTCCAAAAGCTAGACTTCTAAACCTCATTCCTGGGTTTGGGAAAACAGGCAGTGGGATTTCCACCTAACTCTCCTAAGACTCAACCCAGACTAAGTATTGCATTTCAAGCACATATGTGGTGCTAACTCTAAGCTCTCGAGCTAAGGGCTTCCATTTCCCCCAAAGTCTTTGGATCAGCAGTGACTGAGAGAACAGTCATAGAAGTTTTGAACCTTCTACATTCCCTCTACCAAGGGACGAAGAGGAGAAGGGGCCTTCTAGGGCTCAACCAGATCTCTGGATGTCCCTAGGAACCAGGGTCCTTTCTAGCCTTTGGGAGAAATTGTCATTGACCTTGATAAATATTAGAGACGGAGAAAGGAACTTAACAGGATCAAGGCAAAGATGTAATTGTGGGAGAAACAGTGCTAGCACCTTGTCTTCCCAATACAGAGAATTCATGAGCTGGGTTCATGAGAGAATTCTTGACTCAATGGAAAACTCATTTAATTTTTCTACAAGATCAACAGCTCTGATCCCAAGTATTAACAGGGCTTTTGCTTATTGAAAAATCTACATTTTTTTCATGACTGTGAAAAGCAATCACAGATCCATAAGAATTCTCTGAATTTCACATCCTCTGCTTATCTTTTCTTCTATGCACCACTACCTTGTCAATTCTAACTCCTACTATTTAAACATTTATGATAATTTTGACAAAGCTGAATTTAAGTTTCCCTCTGAAAATGTTTTTTTGTAAAAGCTTTGTTAAGTAAATTTAGCAAAAAATAATTTGTAGGGAGAAGGTTGAAAAGTAGTTGAGAAGGGAAAAATATCTTCACACACTTAAAAGACACTATGAACAAATATATTCATATTTCAACAAAAACCTTACCATTACCCAGCAAATCTTTCTTTTCAACCTTTGTAGACCTTCTGGTTACATTTCTAATAGTAGTTATTCCAAATGTTTTTGATACTAATAAAGTTCCTAATTCCCTTCTGGACCTGAGCAAGTAATCCCTGTCGGATTCATTTTATTTAATTCTGCCAATATTTCTGCTGTGAAGGTCAGAAATTCTGCTTATGAAAGCAATGAAAAAAATTAGGAAAGGATTTTTTTCTTGACTCTTTCAGGAATATTCTGCTGTGGTTTCATGTTCTCTTAGGAATCCACAGATTCTTCTGCTTCATCAGGCATTGGTTCAATTTCCTTTGTCTTTATATACTGAATCAGATGTTGTTCAGGGTCCTTTAGATGTACTGGTGACCATCTTTCACACTGTTATTAGTATCTTTCCTGGTGATTTTTCTGCTTGTGCTCAGGGTTAACTGAGTTTTCTTCCTCCTAAGATTATCAGTAAATTTGCTCTTTTCCCCTTATATCTCCCTATCACTCAGTTTTTGACTCCTCCTTTAATGGAGGTTCTATTGAAGGTTGGACCTTAACGCTATCTTGCTCTCCTCCCAAGTTGAGGAAATCACTTTTTTATTGGCCTTAATTCCTGCCCACATGAGTTCTGGGGCTACAGACCTGGTTCCTGATGGAGGCCAATGTCCTTCCCTTCAGGCCTGATGCAGTGCCCGCGCCCCCATCTCCACCCCCACCCATTGGTTCAATGCCCCGGGTTCCCTCTAACTGAGCTCTGCCTCCCTAAGCAGAGCAGGTTTCTGCTTTACTATACCTCCCCGAGACAAGTTAGTGGTGAGGGGCAGAATTGAGATCTAGTGCTTTGTTGCCACAGAATCATGGAGTGTGGGTATGAATAGTGCAGCAATGAAAGACAAGGAGCATCAGGAAAGGAATTTCTGAGTGGATCCCACAGTATAAGTTTCAGAGTAAAGAGTGGGGGGTAATTACAAGACAAAAGTCTGACCTTGAGGCAAACTTCCCAGAATGTCCATGAAGGGTGAAGTTACACGGCTAAGTTAGGGACAAGAGTTTAGACTCACAGGCATGGGAGAGCAAGTTAGTCTGTGCCAGCTTGATTATGTCTTAGAATTCAAACCAGTTTCCAATTTTACACCTCTTCAGGTTTCTTAGTGTTTTAATCTTTGTGTGTAGTTTTGAGGTTTGACAAAATATTAAAAAACTATTTAGCTCTCCATCTTCCTTTCTAACCTTCTCTCTTTAAGGTCTCTCTCTTTTGTCACCTCAAATTTTATTCATATGTTTGCTCATTGTCTCCTTCTGACCTCAGTTAATAGATATTTCTGATTTCATTATATAAAGTAATATCTCCTTTTGATTTGAATAATGTTATTAATAGGGTAAGAATGGTTCACTCAGAGTAAAGATGAAAGACTTATCTTGTTTTCCAGCATCTAATTTGCATGCAACTAAGATGAGGTCTTTAAGATCGATAGCTGGAAACTCTTACACTTAAACTGTTTAAGGACTAGGGGACAAATAAATGTCACAAAATGGTGACTTGGATGGAAGACATGTTCACTTTTTGTTTCTTACCACGAAGCAGAGAAGAATAATTTCATACTAGAGGTTCTAGTACAGCAGAAGAGACCTCAAAACTAGGTCTGAGAAGAATCCTCAGAACTGAGACCAGGAAGGGACTCTGGGATGGTTCTAGGAACAGACCTTGGAGTCTTGATTGCTACTTCTTATTTATAAGAAAATGCCTTGCCACATGCTGCGGTGATCTCTGAGGATGCCTGAGCTTGGAGCACAGCTGCGTTGGGAACTGAGCTGAACTGAGAGCTGAGGAAAGACCTCAGATTGCAATAGGCAACAGAACTGAATCCCTTAGTTAAAAAGTAACTATTAAAAGTAGAATTAATGTAACAAAAATGGAAACTGTTGGATGTTGGAGAGGATGTGGGAAACTGGGACACAAATTCACTGCTGGTGGAGTTGTGAACTGATCCCAGCATTCTGGAGAGCAATTTGGAACAATGCCCAAAGGGTCAAAAAACTCTGCATACCCTTTAATCCAGTAATACCACTGCTAAAGTTTATATCCCAAAGACATCCAAAAAAAGGAAAAAGGACCTATTTGCACAAAATATTTATAGCAGCTCTTTTTGTGGTGGCTAAGAACTGGAAATCAAAGGGATGTCTATCAATTGAGGAATGACTAAACAAGCTGTGGTATATGATTATAATGGAATATTATTCTGCTACAAGAAATGACAAGCAGGATGATTTCAGAAAAACCTGAAAAGATTTACCTGAACTGATGCGGAGTGAAGTGAACAGGATCAAGAGCATAGTAGCAGCGTTATCGTTTGATGGACAACTGTGAATGACTCAGCTCTTCTCAGCAATGCAATGAGCCAAGACAATCCCAAAGGACTCATGATGAAGCAGGCTACCCACCTCCAGAGAAAGAGCTGATAGTGACCGAACACAGACTGAAGCAGTGAGTTTTCACTTTCTTGCTTTCACTGTTTTTCTTTTACTCAAATCTTCTGGTACAGAATGACTCATATGGAAACGTTTTACATAACTGCATATGTATGACCTATATCTGACTGCTCACAGTCGCAGGGATGGGGGAGGGGAGGGAGCGGCAGAGTTTGGAACTCAAAACTTTAAATAGAAATCTAAAAACCAAAATTGGGGGAAAAGCTCTAGAAGTTAACATGGTGAAGTAGTGGCAGCTGAGGGGTAGAGCGCTGGATCAAGAAGACCTGAGTTCGAATCTGACCTCAAACACGTAGTAGCTCCGTGACCCTGGGCGAGTCACTCTGCTCGCCTCAGTTTCCTCCTCTTTAAAACGGGGACAATAATGGCACCTACTTACCAGAGCTGTTGTGATGATAAAATCATATTTGTGAAGTGCTCTGCAAGACTTAAAGAGCTATATAAGTGCTAGCTTTTATCTGTTCATTCATTCACTCACTCATTCATAAATTAGTAAGGGCCATGCATGGTGCTAAAAGCTGTGGATTAAAAAAAAGACAACAACAGACCTCAAAATGTTCATATCTGAATGGGGGAGAAAACATTAGGCATATACAAGAGATATCCAGTGTATACTAAAAGTAATCTCAGAGGAAAGGGCAGCTGGGGGGAACGGGGAAAGGCTTTCTGAAGAAGGAGGGATTCAGACTGAGTCTTGTAGGTTTTCCCTTGGTTTCTGCTTTATCATTTGTTATGTCATCCACTTTCACAACTCCTACTTCTACACAGATAACTTGCACATTTTAATTTCTAGCTCTGACATCTCTTTCCCCACAATCAGCTCTCTCCCCTCGGATTTTCCTGTTCTTATCAACAATGTGTGTGTGTTTCTCCTTCGTTGCCGAAGAAGACCACGCCATCGAAGAAATGATGCATGACTTGCACTTGGCTTTGTTTTGAGTGAGGGAGGGCTGTGCGGGTCACCAGCCTCACTTTCTCCTCCTGAACCATCTGAATCCAGTGACCAGATATTTATCAGAATGACTGGAGATGACCCAGGATGAGGCAATTGGGGTTAAGTGACTTGCCCAAGGTCATACAGCTAGTGAGCGTCAAGTGTCTGAGGTGAGATTTGAACTCAGATCCTCCTGGCTCCTGCACTGGTGCTCTTATCCACTGCACCACCTAGCTGCCTCTTATCAACAATACTATTCAATTCAATGCATGTTACCTTCTTCAAACTCTGGTTTACATAACTGAAGATTATAATCTGTCAATTCTTCTGCCTGTGTTTCCAGCAATTTCCAAACTCTGTCATCTTTTAAGTTTATCAAAGCCAAATTTTCCTTCCATTATTTATAATAGTCTGCATTTGAGAAGAAAAACTTTCAAAATTACTATTTGTACTATTTGTACAATGTGGCAAAATGTGCTGCCACATCCACAAGCAAATGTTGATTGAAGTAATTTGTGGCCAAGCTTAGTGAATATTTTTGATTGCATCTTTGACGTTATAATTTCTTCCAGAAGTCAGTTAAGTAAATTAAATAGATGCCTCTAATTTTAGCAATTTGTTGTTCAAAAGTTTTCCTAAAGTAGCAGACCTTAGTTGCAATGGATTAGTCTATGGATTGCAATAAAGATGCTGTATTTAGTGGCAAAAAATACATATCCGTGTGTGTGTGTGTATGTGTACATATATAGGTATATAGATACACACACACACATATGTATATATGTGTGTGCTTTTACATTCTCACTAAGTGAACATACATATAGTTGAGTGACTAAAATCAGTAATAACTTAAATGCAACATTATTGTCCTTGGAGTATTTTTTTAATAGCTGGGCTAAAATAAAACTTAAAAAACTGTTTTAAAAAGATTCAAAAACAGCTTTAGTCATACTTGCTTTCTTATTTGACCACAAAGAAAAGAAAGTGATCAAGGTAGCCTCTCAGAGTTCAAGGATTTTCAAGGTCAACAAAAGAAGCCCTGGTTTAAATTTGAAAGTCTGGTCTTCATAAGTCCCCATAAAAGTGTAAGGCGCATCTATCACTTCAAATCCATGTTGAGAATTTTCTTTCTGAGAAATATAAGTTCCAAAAGACATCTTTTTTCCAGAATAAGCTTGTTTCAGCCACATTTAAAATGTATTGATCAATATATCCACCTTCTTCAATTATTTTCTTCAAAACACCTGGATATTTAGCTTCTGTATCCTCCGCTGCAATCATCATGTGTCCAGGAATTTTAATACTCTGTCACTAAATTCAGTGTTTCAAGTGAAGAAACCAAACAACGCTTGCAAAAAGACCTTCACTTTCCATTTCACTTCCATTGTCTTTCATTGCCTTGAATAAACTTGAAGCTTTTTTCTGAATGACTACTCCGCTAAAAGAACTGCATTTCTGATTGCCATCTCTAATCGAAACAGCTAAAAGACACTGCATTTCTCTCACTGCAATACTATATTCTTTGTGGTTGTTTGCAAATCACAAAAAGCTGATATTAAAAAAAAATATATTCTTCTTTCCTCCTAATTACATGTAAAAGTGTTCAACATTTGATTTTTTTAATATATTCAGTTCCAAATTCTCTCTCTCCTTTCTCTTTTTCTTTAAAAAAAAATTGCCTGCATGTTTTATAATATTCCATATCATACATTCAGGCATTCCAATATTTCATCCTGTTTTAGATTACAAGGGACCACTTTATGTCATTCAATTATACCAAATTTTTGCTTTAATATAATAACAAGCCTCTTCTCTTGCATTAACTATATTTTCTATCTGAAGCATTCTTCCTTTTGCTCATTTTTAATAAAAAGAGTCTTTTTCTAAAAAAATTAACATAACTGTTGGTAATATGGTTTGCAGCAGTATATCCTATCTACATGCGACAACAGACAAATGCAGACTGATGATACAGCAGCATGTTCAAACCCTCATCTAATTCACACATTTCAATCACTGAATTTTGCCTTACATTCAATGGGACCTGGTATCATTTGATCATTTACACTAAATCCAACTTTGCATTATTTGAAACTCATATTAATTACCACCCAGCTGTATATTGCTGCAATTTTAAAACAGAAAACAAAGCAGAAACAAAGATAATGACATGGCCTGCTTGTGGTTTGTGTGACCACCCTCAAAGTCACTTATGATCATTTCTAGCAGCTGTTTCACAAGCACATGGCTCATTTCCCTACTGAGAGTGTTAAGCTCCCCAAGGACAAGGCTCAGACTTTAGCATCTGCCTACTATATACCACAAGCCTGGCTTTGATTCCTGGAAAAATTCTAGAAAATGTTATTTAAGAGATAGTATGTGAGCAGCTGGTAAAGAAAAACAATGGCCACAAACAGCCAGGATGACTACGGAAAAAATTTCCAAAAGTCACACCAGGCTAATTCCATTTTCTTTTGTATAGGATTACCAGACTGCTAGGGGAAGGTAGGTGGTGCAAGAGAATAGAGCGCTGGTCCTGGAGTCAGGAGGACCTGAATTCAAATCAGGGACTCAGACCCTTACAAGCGTGTGACTCTGGATAAGTTATTTAACCCTGTTTGCCTCAGTTTCCTCACGTGTAAAATGAGTTGGAGAAGTAAACTGCAAACCACTCCAGTATCTCTGCCAGAAAACCCCAAATGGGGTCATGGAGAGCTGGACACGACTGAAGAAACAACTGAATGACAGCATTAGCCCACTAGACTGGGGGTCTACTGCCATTGGGTTAAAACAAATCCACTAGATCAATAGAGGAGAAATCCAGTGTGGCTGGAGAGCAGTTCATATGAAGATGATCTGGGGCTTTCATGAACTGCAAGTCCGATATGGGCAAACAGAGCATCAGGGCAGAAGGACGCTTGTTTGATGTCAGGATGCATTAAGATGCCCTGTGTACAAGAGAAGGGAGCTTCACAGGATCATAGATTTAGATTAGGACAAGCTCTTAAGAGAGTCATCTAGTTTAGCTTCCTCATTTTAAAGATAAGGAAACTGAGGCCCAGAACGGTTAAAAATACTTGCTCAATGTGACATAGAGCCACAGATAGATCTCTGGCAGAGCCGAGACTGAAGACTGGTCCTCTGACTCCAAATCAAGGCTCTTTCCACCTCGCCATCTGCCTCAATGAGCACAGTTACCCTGGAGAGCGGGGTAACCTGACTGATGAAATGACACTTTTCAGTGATCAAGAGAATTCTTTTCAAATACCTTCCAGAAGTCTTCCATCGTGGAGAGTGTCTTGAAATTTGTTTTCTCCATTTTAGACACAGGTGTTTCTAAAAAGAGCTGTGACATGACCCTGGTGTAGTAGTACATGCTGGAGCTCACCATCCCATAGGTCACTGTAAGACACAAAAGGAAGTGGTAACATGAATGAACAATTAAATATACTCAAAACCCCAGGTCCATAGTGTACCTTGTGGATATCCTGAACGATTGGCATCCCATACTTTCAGGCTGCTTACAAAAAATACAAAAAAATCTGCCAGTGTTCTCTCACTGCCTGATTCATTATCCAACCATCATTTATGCAAAAACAATCTGGCTGGCAGAACAAAGATAATAAAGACACAGCCTGCTTGTGGTTGATGTGACCACCCTCAAAGTCACTTATGATCATCTCTAGCAGCTGTTTCATAAGCACATGGCTCATTTCTCTTCTGAGACTGTTACGCTCCCCAAGGACAAGGCTCATACTTTATATATCACTTCACTCAACCTCCAATACAAACTCACTGCCCCACTGCCAGAGGCATATATATGTATGTGTTATATATGTGCATATACTTTTGACATACATAACATCTCCTCTGAAAGAATTTTAAGCCCCCTGAGGACTTTTTAATCTTTGTATCATCAGCACCTATTGCTTGCCACATGGTTAATAATAATTAATAAATTCTTATTTATTGCTTGACTGGCTTCAAGGGAACCTTAATGCATTAAGCCAAATGGTTTAAAACTGAAAAGGGACGTAGGATCACAGATGAAGAGGTTAAAGGGACCTTAAAGGGCATTTAGTCCATTCATTTTATTTTACAGATGAGAAAACCGAGACCCAAAAAGGCAAGTAATTTATACAAGGTCATACAGATAGAAGATGATAGAGTCAAGTCTGCACTTAGATCCTTGACTCCGGATCTGGTGCTGGTATATCATGCTGGTGGTTTAGACGTCAGCTAAGTTTGATGCCCTTATTTTTACAAGTAACAATGCTGAAGTACAGCTAAGTGATTTGCTCAAGGTCACAAATGTGACAAATGTGAGAGGATTTGGATCAGAATTTTGGCTGACTCCAAATTCTGTGCCTCTTTCATTTCCACTATTCCCTACCAAGGGTATAAGATAATACACAGTAAAATACCCCAGCTATGCAGCTAGAGTGTTAATCAAACCATATCAAGTCACACCCTTCAACTTATCTTTCCATTTCCCCATTGTCTCTGCCAGATAAAATACAGTTTACATCTTCTAAATTACTTTGAATTTTAGAGCTAGAATTAGAATCTTTTTAAAAGAGCCATTCATGATTTTTTAAGCATTTGAGATTAGATGCTTTGCTGTACATAAGGAAATTAGTCATTATTGATATGTCAATAATCTATTTGTAGATTATATATCTACTTAATATATAATTCATATGTATGTGTATACTGGACAACTAGGGACCTCTAGGAAGGTTACACATGGGGACAAGCTGTGGAGCTCTAGTAGAGAGAGGGATAGACAGAATCCCTCTGCCAAGAATTACTTTAAGGTGTTTTGTATCAAGGGGCCAGAAGGATAAAAGAGTTTCCTAGACAGAAAGATTGCTATAGCATACATAAGGCAGGTAGTGATACCAGGGGTGATGGACCTACTCTACACCCACCACATAATGACTGAATGAGACAAGTCACATTCAGCATCACTGTAAGAACAAACACAAGGAGCCACCTCACCATTTCTCATTTCGAACTTTCAAAGGAGCCTAATATTTGCAGGTTTACATTTCGACTTTGGTTGCTCAATCATTACTCAAATGGAGAATTTGAACTATTTGAAAAGTCATCGTATACAATCACTTAACTATTTGTCATGTTCTCTAGATAGTAATAAAAAAAAAAACTCTTCAAAGCTTTGAAATTGTAGGCTCTTTTGGATTCCTCAAAGCATAACTGTAACCTTCTTTAAATGGGCCTTCTCCTCTTCAGGAGATGTTTACCTTCACAATATCTGAAATGCCATTTTTGCCCCCCACATACATGGGTCTCTTAGGAAGACATCATCCTTCATTCTATGCTGATCTGAGTCGTGGCAGAAACTGGATGTGCTCTCCTAAGATTCTTCATTGTGCTTCCTGCCAGATTTGCCACAGACAAGCCAAAGGCTTAGCATGTATACCTCTTTAAGTTGATTACCTCATAAATTCTCTTAAAAAACATTTATTTTCAATATTCATTTTTTTTTAAATTTCAAGTTTTAACTCTGTCCCTTTCTCCAAGGCCTTCCCCTATACACTGAGAAGGAAAGCAATACAATATCAATTATACATGTGAAATATACAAAACATTTCCATTTTGGCCACATTGCAAACAAAGGAAAATGAAGTGAAAAAGCCATACTTCAATTTAGATTCAATTTGAATACTTTCAACTATCTGTTTATGAACATATTTTCAATGTCCTGAATTCCCATCAGTTCCCAAGTCAAAATGAGAATTCTTCATAGACATCTGTGACATTCACATCACTCTATAAAGTCACACGAGATTCTCCACATTCCCCAAGAACTGACTCATGACAACTTGAAGACACAAAGTCTCTCCTCCATTAAGTAATGAAAAAGGCAGAATTCAGCTTGCAAACACTTCTAATAGCAATGTTTGGGAGAGGTCATATGGCAATATATCCACTGGATTGGCACGAATAAGCAGTTTTCAGTTAGAGCTATATTGGATGATAATGGGAATGAATGACAAGAAGGGGGAGGAATTTCAAGATGCTCTCATTACCACTGCATCATATTAAGGTGACATCCTCCCTGTCTCCAGTGAATCTGCTGATCCATTAATTAACCAACTTTGAGTCTGCTCTTGTCTTTGCCATAGGCGATCTTTGATATTCAAGGAAAAGGCTACCATGTTGGAGCTCCAGACATCAACAAGGGCAAGTTCTTCATGAAAAGAAAGACAGCCATGCCAAATGCACCCAACATCAAAGCAGTGATCTCATGATAGGAAATCTTCTCCTTTATTCATTCAAATCCAGCAGATCCATGACAATTCTATCTTGGCCCTGTAGAGAACTCAAGTTTAAGTGGCTTGTCAGGTTGTGAGGTGCTTTGAGATGTGAAACTACTACTCTGGGACTTGTATCTGGAATGGGAAGTTATCACACTCCAACTTTTTCATTTTTAGAGATGGGGAAACCATTCATGTAGCCATGTCCAACTCTATGTGACCCCATGGACTTTGTCCAAGTGGTTTTCTTGGCAAAGATACTAGAGTAGTTTGCCATTTCCTTTTACAATGTGTCCCCATTTTACAGATGAGAAACTGAGGCAAATGGGGGTTAAGTGACTTGTCCAGGGTCACACAGCTAGCAAGTATCTGAAGGTGGATTTGAACTCAGGTCTTCTAGGTTCAGTGCTCTATCCACTGAACCACCTACTTGCCCAAAGAAAGTAGCCTCGCCAACAGCTAGTCAAGGATTAGGACCCAGCTTCTACTCTTACTCTCAATCCAGTGTTCCTTGCATGGTAACATGCTAATTTATAACATCATAAACTTCAGAAGGCAGATATCTTTTCTGTTTGGCTTGTATTGCACAGTAGCTAACATCACAATAGTTATCCTTGCATTTAATGAGTAATATTTGAATAAAGTCAGAGTGTAGAGAGATAGGAAAGACCTCAAAATAAGGAAGACAGAGAAGAAAAGATACAATCTAAAGAAAAAACGGATTTTAAGTAGAAGAAAGGAATGATCAAATTTAAAACAGAGGATGAAAGAGAATGCGCCTGGGTTTTATGAAAAGAAAAACTTCACTAAGCAGGTAATCTGGGCTACCAAAAAGGAAGAGTCTCTGAAAATGCCTCTCCCCATAACTCACCTTGACCATACTCTCACTGAACTCTAGCATCCACAATAAGGGAGGATAAGTTTATTAGCCCTCAGTTATAACAGGCAGAAAGTACTGCAGGAGTAGGGCAGATGATTCTTCAGCTACTGTTTAGCAGGACAAAAGGAGGGAAACACGTGGTTATGTAGCACCTACCATGTGCCAACTACTGTGCCAAACCCTTTATAAATTATGTTTTTTGATCTTCACAATGACCGTGAGAGGCTGGTGCAATTATTTTTATCCTCATTTCATAGAAGAGTAACTGAAGCAGGCAAAGATTAAATGACCTGCCCAGGGTCACACATCTACTGAGTGTCTGAACTAATGTAAAAAGTAACCATCTGTGAAGATTAATATACTTCTGAGGTTAAAGAATATTTTATATTTCATGTGTAAAGATTGTGTTATGATCCACTTTAACATGAGAAATAATTTGAGGTACTTTTCCAATAGTGAAAATGAATTCTTTCCCCTCTATTTTATAGGTTGAGAAAAGAAACTGGAGAAGAGGAAAGACCTTGAGTTGATGATGACCATTTCCTACTGAAGTTTACCCAATATGAAGCAACTGCCATAACGAACAGGATTAAAAAGTTTAGAAAGCACCTCAGCTAGCACTCGTTCTTTTTGTCAGGCAGAGAGAGACACCAAAGGCAACAAGTTTATATTTTAAATTTATTTGCAAAATAATAAGGTGAAGAATGGATAAATGTTACAAGCAGTATCGCCTCACAAAATGATGAAAAGCAGTGCAGTGAAAATGTGTCTGCAGAAAGCTTGCCAAATCATCCAAGAGAATGCACAGATGAAAGTAGAAGAAAAAAAAAGAAATGGAAAATTCAATTCAATTAAACAAATATTTTTAAGCACTCAAATGTAAGGTACTAAAAAAATGAAACAGTCCATCTTCAAAGTTACATTTTGCTGGGAGGAGAAAAGAATAACATGGAAAAGTTAAGACAGAATAAATACATGGGACAGAACTAAATAAATGAAGTAATATTAATTGTTCAAGGGTAAACAGAGACAACAGAATGCAAAAGGCCACAAAATTCAAATTAATTTACTTACTCGGTGTCATACCAACTGAACTACTGAAAGATTTAGAGTTAGAAAAAAAACAATAATGAAATTCATCTGAAGAACAAAAGGATCTCAAAGGAAATAACAAAAAAGTGGGAAGGAAGGAGACTTAGCAGAACTACCACTGTGCTACAAAGAGGAATTACTGAAACAATCTGGTATTGGTTAAAAAAATTGGTCAAAATCGGTTGAACAGTTGCCACACAATAAATACACTGAAGGAAGAGAACACAACAGCCTTGTCTTAGATAAATCCAAAGATATCAGGACACAATTATTTGACAAAAATTGCTGGGAGAAATGAAAAGCACCTTGGCAAAAAAATTTGATACAGATCAACATCTCATATCTATACCAAGATAAACTCCAAACGGATACATGAACTGAGACATTGAGGATGACATCACCAATAAATTAGAGGAGCAAGGAATCCTTTTCACAATCAGTACAGAAGTTCATGACTGAACAAGTGATAACAGTTATCAGAAAGTAAACGAGACAATTTTGATTATGTAAAATTGAAAAAAAAATTGCACAAATATAATGTAGGAAAATTAGAAGGGAAATAGGTGACTGAAGAAAAAAATCCTTGCATTATGTTTTTCTAAAAGTGTCCTCATATCTAAGATTTGTAGGTCAAAGGATATGAAGAAATCTAAGCTACTACCAATGTGAAAAAAATGAAGTATGAAAAAAATGTTCCAAATCGCTAATAATTAGAGAAATGCAAATTAAAACAATTCTGAGGTTCCACGACAAAAGAGGAAAATGACAAATGTCAGAGGGACCTCAGGAAAAGAGGCACAGTAAATTCATTGTTGGGAGAGCTGGGAATTAGCTCAGGCATTCTAAAATTATGCCCCTAAAGCTACTAAATTTTGCATACTCTTCAATCCAATTATATCACAACCAGGGGTGTAGCCAAAGAGATCACAGAAAGAGGAAAAGGACCTACCGTGGACCAACATATTATAATTGTTCATTTTATAGAAGTCCCAAAATGGAAACTAAGGGGATGCCGACTTAATGGAAAGTGTCCAAACAAATTGGGATTTATGAACAGAATGGAATACTATCACACTGTAAGAAAAAACAAAATGGGTAGTTTCAGAGGAAACCAGAAAGAACAATACAATCTGATACAGAGTATCAGAAAAATATATAAAATGACAGTATTGTGAAAAACTTCAAAAGACTTTAGAATTCTAATTAATACAATGATTACCATGAGTCAAGAGGACTTAATATGAAACCAGGCCTTCATTTCTTTTCTGTTGTGTTTTCATTAGGAACAAGCTCTAGTCTAGCGTTGCTTACAGTATCATTTAAGTTCATTTTAATGCATGTTCAACTTTTAAAAAAAAATCTATTTAGTCTTTTTTTTCTGGACCTAAAAAAATTAGGTACAAGTGATATAATTTTTTCCTCTGTGTCCTTCAGTAGGATTTGAGTTTTACTTTCCTTTTTAATACCAAATAAATATTATCATAAAGCAGTAAAGCAGACACACAAAGAAACGTTCTTGGTTGCTATGCTTATTTAACAAATTTTGGTATTTTTTCCTTTGTTAGGCTGACATCTTTGGAATAGTTTTGGATCTTCCTGAGGTTCTTTCTCATCCTTCCTTGATCTCTTTGGCTATACACCTAGTTGTAGTATAATTGGGTTGAAGAGCATGCATAATTTAGTAACTTTGGGGGCATAATTTCAGAATTCAGAAATTAATGAAATAAAGTTGCATTTGGCATACTGTACTATAGCTACAGTATAGTCTCAGTAGAATTTTCTTTGATACTCTTATTCCATCAGATTTTTAATATATATTTGCATGTATATACATACATTTACATATGTACATACACATACACACACATAACTATGCTATACCTGTTGTTCAGTGTTATCTAACTCTATATGACTCTACAGACTTTTGCCCATGGGCTTTCTTGGCAAAGAAACTAAAGTTTTACAGATGGGAAACTGAGGCAAAAAGGGGTTAAGTGACTTGCCCAAAGTGACACAGCAAGCAAGTGTCTCAAGCTAGATTTGAACTCAGATTTTTCTGAGTCACTCTATCCACTAGCTGTCATCATCATCATTAAGCAAGGCATAAAACAAACAGTCACATCAATCTATCAATAAGAGCCTACTATGTGCCAGGAACTATACTAGGTATACAAAGGAGACAAAAACGTAACAGATATTGCTTTCAAGGAGCTTACATTTCATTGGGAGAAACAGCATGTCCACATGAGTGCATACCTCAGCAGAAAGTAATACTTAAACTATGCATTGAAGAATTCTAAGCAACAAAGGAGAAAAATGAGCACATTCTACATGGGGTGAAGTGGGGAATCTATGCAAAGATATTGGCTAGAAACTGGAACGTTTATATGGGGAACAGCAAAATGTTTGCTCCTGTCATGAAGTTAATGTGTGTTTTCAGGAGAGTAGAAATGTAGAATTCCTTTAAATTGGTGACTTTCTCTAGATGCTCCTCTTTGTGGATAGTCTTGTGTTGGTTGCAATAATCAATCAATCAACAAGCATTTATGAAGTATCTATAGTACACCAGACACTCTGCTAGGGATGGGGTCACAGATACAAGGAATGAAACAGTCCCTATCCTCAATTTGATTATATACTGACAAGACCCAGAATACAGTGCTCCTCAATAAGATCCAAAGCTATTCAGAAGACGTTGGCCAAATAATCTGTATGGGAAATATCAAATAAATGATGTGTATAGGCATGCAATTGGATGGTCTATCCTGTGTATTAACCTATTAGCATATTTATTTTGGATAGACACTGAAGATAGACAAGGAATTGGATTTGGCGCTGAATATAAGAAAGAGACTATACTATATTTGGGGAAGAATTTTCAGTATCCCAAACTATTCCTTATACAAAACTCATCTGATAACATGAATTGTCTCCCAATTGATGCTTTGGATGCTCTGGATACAAAGATTAATAGACCATAATTTCAGAAGAGTTGTATTAAAAATTAAAGTCATTTTACTGATATGGAAATTCCTTCCATCAGTAACCTATCAATAAAAGATTCTCCTTGAGTTAACTGACCCTGGGATTGCCAGGAGGCTAAGGGATTTGCCCCTGGACACAGAAGTACTATGTGTTGGAAATACCTTGAACTCCTAAGTTGCTGAGTCCAAGCTGAGTTCAAATGAGACCAGTCTCACTGATCTGCTGTCTCAGTCATACAGGAAATCACCCAGGAAACATACAGCAGAACTGAAAAAGGAGATGGATGTTTTAAGGGGAAGCATACGAAATGGACAGTCTCTGTGTTGGTCTCGTACTCACAAAGCATGATAAGATCTAGAGGGAAGTCCTCCACCACACTGGGCAGTGTCTACAGAGGATTCACAATGTAGAACACAGTCAAAAATGTGTAAGAGAAGACATGGTGAGTACATAAAATGAGAAAATATTGAAATCTGCATTGGTGGAGAATTCGTCATTCATATTGGTGAGTTCAAGGATCCATTGACGGACTGAAGAAAGGAAATTCACTTGTATTCTTCCATTCAAACTTTTTTTTTTGAGGGGGCAAGGTAGAGTCTAATAATACTTAAATGATCTCTCCTCAATCTATTTCCCAATCCAGCTGTTTTTCTGATAAGCTATTTCACATTCTATTTTTTCATTCTTTTGATTTTGTTGGATTGATTCTTGATGTCATTAGTTTCTATTCGCCCAATTCTAATTTTTAAGGAATTATTTCTTCAGTCAGTTTTTGTATCTCCTTTTCCATTTGGCCAATTCAACTTTTTAAGGAATTGCTTTCTTCACTGAATTTTGTACATCTTTTTTCCATTTTTTGTGCTTCCTTTACCAAACCATTGACTCTTCTTCAAGATTCTCTTGCACAACTCATTTCTTTTCCCAGTTTTTCTTCTATCTCTCTTACTTGATTTTCAAAATCTTTTTTGAGCTTTCTCCAGGAGTTCTTTCTGGGCCTGAGAGCAATTCTATTTCTCTTCAAGGCTTCTCTGTAGGCATTTTGACGTTGTTATCCTCTTCTGAATTTGTGTTTTGAGCTTTGCTCTTACCATAGTAGAAACTAAGGGCAAGCAGGCAAATCTGAGGTATATTGTATGAAAAAGGGAGAGCCTAATAAGAGTCACAGTACTCAAACCCAGTGCCTGTGGCTTCATCAAAATAGTGCTCTAGCGACTGAGTTGATCAAGTTTATGGTTATTTACATAATGCAATAAAAGTTATCTAAGAAGTCAGGTGCAACTCAAGACCACCTTTTTAAAAATTCACTTTTCTATGGAACTACATATGAATCCTAAAGAAAAGAGATGATATAAACTATACTACTAAATGAAAGGATGCTGAAAGAATATGGTAAAAGTACACACAAAAACATAAAATGTTACTTGGTTAAAACTTTGAACTTCTGAAATTCAAAAAATGTGACATTTAAAAATATATTTTAAAATTAATACACCCCAGACATACTCATAATTAGACATGTGAATTTGGGCAAGTCATTAACCTCTTTGGACCTCAGCTTTTCATTTGAAAAAAAATGGGGTGACACTGGGCGATTTCTAAGAAATTTTCCAGCTTTATGATTTTTCACCAAAAACATACAGGAAGTAAGAAAACAGGATTGTGAATGGGTAATGCTTTTATGTGCATAATGTAAGGCAAGTCTCCTTTTGCCTAAAAACCACTTAATAGAAATTTAAACCCAGTTATTCAGCTGAGTGACCTGTTAATCCTTAAGTACATTACTGCTTAATATTGGAGTGCTTTAACTCTGCAAAGAACAAACTTTGAATGAAATGCTAGGAAACACTCACTCTTTCATATTTCCCCTTTCCTTTCCTCCCCTCCTTTTCCCCCTTCTCTCTTCTCTCTCTCTCTTTCCCCTTTCCATATAGATTATATGTAATGTAGTATAATCACATATTACATGTAATCATGTTACATATGGAGAGAATATATTATACATAATATGAATTATATATGGGGAGAGAGAGAGAAAAAAGTGAGGGATGGGTAAAGGGAGAGAGAGATATGAGACCAGAAACATGCAAACAGACTTTGTTCTATGGTGAGAGGGGGTTGATACCTGCACCTGGGTATAAGTAATTCCACCAGATCAAATGGTGAGTCTCCTAGCCCCAAAGATGGCATCAGCAGAGAAAGTATATCTAACTATAAAGAGGTAGAAGCACATTTCTGAAACAAATGCTGTTGATCACAATCCTCAAGAGGGAGCCAAATTGCTCCTGAAATCTTGGAGATAGTATTGGGACAGTGTTGGGTTCCTAGAGTTGGAGACAAAATGCTTTCTAGAGAGATAAGGAGGAGTTTCTGGAAGTGCCAGCTTTTTTGAAGAAAATAGGATTAAGCCCTAGTTCTCCAGAGGGAGAAGTAGCAAGAGACTTCATGTCAGTACAGAAGAGTCAGAGCTTTGTGCTCCACCATACTGTGAGCATCTGGATGTACAGGTCTGAGGGGTAGGGTTTCTCTAGTCATTTCTAGTTATTTCCCTTTCACATGAGTATGACGGACTGTACAGGTGCCTGGGAGGAAGAGAAGACTCACTACTCGGAGCTTACTGAATCTTTCATTTTTCCATAGTGTAAAATAATGACTATTCTACACTCAATATACCTCATTATCCTGAGTGCCTAAAAGTAAGCTGAGACCTTTATGTAAGCCTGAGGGCTTCTGGACATGAGTTATACTCAAGGATTCCTGGAAAGAACTCTAGGTGGGGCAAAACGAGTCACAGAGGGATGATTTTTGAGAGGCCCCCAAAATTGAACCTAGTATAAATAACAGATTTTTTTAGGGTAACTCCTACTAATAGGTTATCTGGGTCTAAAGCTATGATCAGTTCTGTGACTTTCATTGCACATTGCTAGATCGTGCTTCAGAATGTTTGCTTCCTAACTTGCCATGCCATAAGCCTACCAACACCATATTATAATATCACTTTCCCTGCAGTTTACCAATACTGAACTTTTTTTAAGGAACAGCATTTTTGCTATTATAGTAGGCATAAAGTGGAATCTTAAGATTATCTTGATCTGAATACCTATGCTTATTAGGTAGCTTGGACATGTTCGATGTAGTTACTAACTCTGCATTTCCTTGTTGGAAAGTGGCCTGCTTATATCTTTTGACCAGTTCTCCAGTGGAGTGTGTATATCAACCCAATCATTAAGATCATAGTTCTAGAAGTGTAAGGGACTTTAAAAGACCATACAGTCCAACCTTTGTCATTTTACAGATGAGAAAACAGAGAACTGGGGAGGCCGAATCACTTGCCCAAGGCCACACAGGCAGTAAATTCAAAAGTGAGATTTAAATCCATGTCCTTAGAACCTGGCGTCCTTCAGGCTCCTATTTAGTTCTTTGCTGTTTGGTCATTTTTCATTCATGTCTGACAGTTCATAACCCCATTTGGGGTTTTCTTGACAGATACTGGGATGGTCTGTCATATCCTTCTCCAGCTCATTTGACAGATGAGGAAACTGAGGTAAACAGGTGACTTGCCCAGGGTCACACTGAGGCTGGATTTTACCTCAGGTTCTCCTGACTTCAGGCCAGCACTCTATCACATAGCTACCCTGCCTATTTTGTTAGACTATGGCATATTCAAGGTTTAATATAAGATTTCATTTTTGTAGTTTGCATATCTATTTGCTTTATTGCTGTTAACTACATTTCTAATTTTAAAAACAAAGGATAACATTCTGGACTTCCTAACTGCTAAACTCAACAAATTATTTGCCCCTCACGGTATACTTATAGTAATTATTTTGTATTTTTCTTTTTGTTCAGATCTATGATTTCATTAACATAGAGAACTCCTGGTGAGGAAATTCTTTCCATGGATGCAAATGAGAAGCCTATAGTCTTAGAGGCCCATCTTGGGTACCATTAAGTCACTTGCCAAAAATCACATAGCTGGTATGAACTGGAGTCAGAACTCAAACCTAGTTCATTATGGCTCCATGGCTGGATCATGCCATTCTATTTCTCATAGTAATTAGTAAAATCTTTTATCTCAGTAAGTTTTGTAAAAGAGTACAATACCAATTTCCTTAACTTAGCATTACGTCAGACTTAAGTGACTTAAGTTAGCAATGAACTAGTCAATCAGAAAAGGCTGAAATATTACTTAATATTTAATAATGAACATGAGTCCTTCATTGAGTTTTGAATTGTACTGAAAACAATGACTAATCAGAAAGAACATTTACTCTGACCCTTTGAGTGCAAGCATATTTTCTTTTAAACAGGCTTCTGAGGGAGCAAATAAATTTTATAATGGAAAGAAATGGTCTACTTACAGATACATAAAACCACAAGAAAGAGAAAGTATGTAACCAATTCTCGCAAAACACTTTTCAGGTATTTCTCTCGGCTTATGTTGCTTTCTTCCATCAGTCTTGTTCCCCAGAGACCTTAAATATTGGAAAAAAAAACATAAAAAGTAACCTGTTTCATTCAGATTTCAGATATAACATATATGGCAAGGAAAAACCTAGAAAATCATAAAAGAGAACTACCAGTTAAGGTCATTAACTATTTTTCATTACAAAGGTTATACAAGGTTACAAGGTTACATGGTTATATGCTACAAGGTTATATGATTAACATGTTAACTAAAATTTACATCTTAAAGATTCATAAAATTGAAATTCATAGTGTTAAGGGTATTGGTCAACATAAAAATTCATCTAAATCAGGGCCTCTTAAACTTTTTCCAATCACAACCCTTCAGCACTACATCAAAAATCCTAAACTTGTAGGTCAAAGAAAATATACTGCAAGCAGCCAGAAAGAAAGAATTCAAATACTATGGAGTCATAGTCAGGATTAAGCAATATTAAGCAGCCACTACTATAATGGAGTACAAAACTTAGAATATGATATTCCAGAAGGTAAAAGATCTAGGTTTATAGTCAAGATATACTCTGATTGGGGGAGGGAGGAGGGAGAGAAGGAGAAGAATGGACCTTTACCAAAATTATGAATGGACGAAAACACCAGAGCTAAGCTAAGTGGAAAATTTGACATACAAACATAAAAGTCCAGAGAAGCTTAAAAAGTTACATATAGTCAAGCAATCATAAGGGACTAAGGAAGGCTTTATAACTGTTTATATTCTTATATGGAGAGATGATTCATGCATTCCTCTCATAACAATATCATTATCAGGGGTCATAGAAGGCTTCTAATTAGACAGAGGATCTGGGTGAAATTCTCTTATGTTTTGATAATCTAAGAGAAGTGGATAAAGGGGAAGAGGCATGCAGTAGGGGAATTAGGGGAAAAGGAAAGGAAGAATAGGTAAAATTACCTCACATAGCCAAGGTGCCTGGATTCCCAATACCTAGCACTGTGACTCACACATAACAGGTGCATAATACAGGTTTAGAGAACTGCATGATTCTAGAGTAGCTATACAGGCATAGAACACATTCTACTACATTTTATCTTAAGGATAGGTTATTGTTCTAATCCGTGCAATTCAATGACTGCAATTCAAATTTCTGAGCACATCAACAAGTGATGTATTGATATAATACTCCTCCATCATTCTTATTAGCCAATGAGCAAACCTGAGGAGAGCGCAGTCAGGTAAATGAGCAAACTATATTCCTAGATGTTGTCAGACAATAAATTACAATAACAGCACTAATGTTCTCTTTTATACAAAGTGTTCATAAGAACTCATATTTTCTAAATCCCCCTTTATACCATAATAAAGAGAAGAAAAAAGGTCGGGGATGAGACCCACAATTTAATTGGTAAAGAGAACTTTTAGTTGAGCAAACTCTCTACCAACACAATTGGGCACTTTCTCTGCAATTTACAGTGGTAGAGATTTGTCTTCTCCTCACATGTAGGGAACAACGGTCAGAGTACATCATGAGACCCACGTGCAGCCGACCTGAGCAACCCTAAAATCCTGAAAGTATTTCACAAGACCTACTACAACCAGTGAAGAGCACAGCCTCTGGGTTAGGGAAGAAACATTCTTCAGAACAGAAAATCTCCCTTTCTTAGCGGAACTTCTTTTAAAAAACTTCCTGTACAAACAACTTATAAAGATTTAAAAAATCTGATTACCACAGTGACCAAACATGATTCCAGATTATATGATTTCAGAGGACATACACTACCCACTTCCTTACACAGAGATGATGGCCTCAGTGTATAAACTGGGGCATATTTTGGGTAGTCAACACAGGTAGTGATCTGGCTTGGTAATGTCCATCATACAAGAGCTTTCTTTTTTCTTTTTTTTAAGAAAGGGAGAAGTGGGAGGAAAAGACATAATTTTTTGTTAATTGAAAAATATATATTTGTATACATATACGTGTGTGTGTGTTCACCAAACTTGGCCCTAAGGAAGAGATAATGAAAAGTCACCTCTTTCCTCCTTCTTTATAAAGGCAGTGGACAATTGGAGTGGAACACTGTATAAAATGTCAGATTTTTGTTATATTTGTTCATTTTTTTTTACATTTTTTGGTTAACATTTTTACATTTACATAATTTTGTACATTTCTTAATTTTTCTGAACTTTTTTTAGTCTTAAAACTTGTTATCAGGAGTGATGATTCTCTGGAATGAAGGGAGGGAAATACTGGGGAATATGGATGTTAAAAAAAAACAAAAGATGTTAATAAAAATTTTTTTTAAAAAGGAAAAACCTGTCTTCACTCAGTTGTCCTTTCAGACTCTTCAGCCCTTTGCAATCTGGCTCCTGACCTCATCACTCAACTAAAACTGCTCTCTCTAAAATTACCAGTCTCTTAATGACCAAATCTGGTAATCTTTTTTAGTCCATCTCAGTCTCATCTTCTCAGCTGAGAGTGGGGAAAAAGAACTAACTGTAATTTCTGAGTCCAGATCCTCCTGATGGCCTTAAACAGATCCTATTCACCACCTGAGGCTTCCTTCCTGTCACATCTTTTTCATTGCAAACCAAGGAATTAGGCCTGAGTTCTGTAGTGACTCACTGAACCCATGACAACTATACAAGTCATGTTTATTTTCCCCAAAAGCACAGCTTCCGGCTTCCGAATTTAATTTGATTTCTAAGTTGGAACTCCAAGAAGACATGGATATTCACTGAGAGAAGTCCCAGGAGTTCCTTATGCATGTGAGTGATCTCGGACCAAGCAAACAATTATTATCAAACACAGCTGCATGAGAGAATAGCACATGTGAAATACTTTCAGGTTCTATACAAGATTCTTATTCAGATAGAGAATGGGTATAGATGGCCTCTGAAATGCCTTCCAGTTCTGGAATTCTGTGATCTCCAGGCCTTCCATTCCATTCTCATCTCTAATTCATCCTGCACACTACTGCTTGATTAATCTTTCTAGAATACTGTCCTCATTAGGTCATTCTCCAGATCAAAAGCTGTTGATACCTCAAGGTTTACAGAGTGAAGTTTAAATTCCTCAGCTCAGCTTTCAAAGACCAGCACAATGCTACCCCAAATTATCTCATTTCTCACAAACCCTCTTATATCTGCACAATCACAGAATCTGAATTGGGCCTCCAGCCTCTACCATCTAGTACAACCTCATTTTACAGCTGAGGAAACCAAGGGAAATTAAGTGACTTGCATAAATTCACACTAATATTAACAATCAGATGGATTTGAACCCAGCCCTTTGAATTGTACCATTATCATGAACTGTATAGCTCACTCTACCGTTAGGATATACATTAAAACACATGAAACATTTAAATATAATTTAAGTATGAGTCTCCTGGTCTTTTGCACCACACATTTAAATTCTACATTCTCAGGGTTTAAAAGTTCAGCATGACTGTGGAGGAAAGAAAACATTCCAGAAGAAAGAGACTTGCTGGATAAGTTTTAGAAAGAAATATTTCATAAAGCTTCTTTCCCCAACATCGAAAGAGCATATGATGGACAAAACATTCCAGAAGAAAGGGACTTGCTAGATAAGTTTTAGCAAGATTTCATAAGACTACTTTCCTTAAAAGACTCTTTGAAGGAGTACGTGCTTTTCGAGTGGTTAAATTCACAGTGTGCAACAAAATCCAATTCTCTGTTGATCCTTCAAAGGAAAGCCCATATCCAATGTTTGGGTCGGTTTGTTTGTTTTTCCCAGGCTGCCTGGGACCAAACTTTTCTACCTGATCCGCTAATTGGATAACTCTCACCCTCCCTTGGGGACCGCCCGAATAACTTCCCGCCCCGCCCCCATTCTCTACAAATCGATTACTCAGTTCCGATTTGTCAATTTCAGAAATCTACCCAAAATCGAGACCAGGAGCCCCAGCCGACGTTATTTTTTTCTCTCAGCAATTGTTCGAGTAAAAGTCCCCCCGCCCGCCCTCCTCCCGACAAAGCGAAGGCTTTTTGCAACATAGTTGCTACGACGCAGTAAATATGTAACTGCTGCAATATATAGTAATTCCAGAGCACAGTGATATTGACTTAAAGGGCTGCACACATTCACGTACAAGCTCAGGCCCGCGTCCCGGGGCCGGCCTCACCTCGCAGTGCCCGCAGCAGCCTCTTGGCCCCGGACGCCCGGGCCGGGGGCGGCGGCGGCTGCGATCCGTCCAGAGGGAGGTGGCGGTGCAGAGACTCTCCAGGGCCCGCGGGGCCGGCGCACACGGTCCCCGGGGCCTCCCTCCTCCGGCGGCGACCGCTCGGGAGGCTGCCGCCGTGGAAGCTGCCCAGCCCCAGGCCGGGGCCGGCGGAGGAGGCGACCCCGGACGAGGCTGCGGACCTACGGCTGCCGGGTCTCCACTCCACGTCCATCTCCACCACCATGCCGCCCTCCTCCCCCTCCACCTCGTCGTCATCGTCGTCCTCGTCGTCGTCCTCCGGCTCGAAGCCCGGGTTGTCCCGGCTCCACGCCTGCCTGGAGCACGCCGACAGCGGCGGCGACGGCGACGCCGAGGCTCCAGCCGGGGGGTCCCGGGAGGCTGCCTGGCGGAGTCTCTCCATCTCGATGTCGAGACCCCGCGGCTCCCGGAGGCCGCCCGCTGAGGGGAGGCCCGGGGCCGCGAGGCTGCAGTCAGCGCCGGGGGCGGACCCGCTCAGTCTGGCGCGGGCCGCCGAGGGCTCGGCTCTGCGGGGCGCGCCCGCCTCCAGCTGGGGCTTCACGCGGCTCGGGTTGACCATGGCGGGCCGGCGGGCGGCGGGTCACTGCGGCCCCGGTTCCGCTCCGCCAGCGGCGGGAGCCATGTTCCTTTCTTCCCCTGGCCGCCGCAGCCCGCCGCTCCCCGCCCCCGACTGCTCCACATTCCCGCGGCGGGCTCGGCTTCCTCCCCCCGCCCCCGGCCGCCCACGCCCCCATCCCCACCCCCGCCCCCCGGCTCGGAGCGCTGCGCGGAGCTGGGACGGCAGGGGTTGGGGGGGGAGGGCGCGCGCTGCCCCTGGCCTGGCCGCCCGAGGCACGGAAGATGCTCAGCCCAGAGGATGCTCCAGGAAAGGTCTGATCGGTCTACAGTCAGTCTGGCGCCTACTGTGTGCCAGGCACGGTGCTGAGCCCTGAAGATACAAAAAGGGAGCTTACAGTCTTAAGAGGGAGACTGTGGAAACAAATATAGATCAGGCAAGCTCTATGCAGGACCAACAGGACATAATTAACTGAGGGAAGGCACTGGAATCAGGAGAAGCCGGTGAAGGTTTACTGCAGAAAGGGGGATTTTGTTGTTGTTTGCCCTTAGTTCTCCAAGAGGACCTTGACGTCAGGGAGGTGATGCCATGACTTACAAGAGAACTGGATTTAAGTGAAGGAGGGCTGTGCAAAGTCACCAGCCTCACTCTCTTTTCAGGAACCATCTGGGTCCAGTGACAAGATGCAGATCAGGAGGACTGGAGATGGGCCCCAGAAAGGGGGATTGTGATTGGGAATTAAAGGAAGCGAAGAAGGTCAGTAGTTGGAGAGGAGGAGGGAGAGAACCTTCCAGGAACTAAGACATCGGGAGAGAACGCCCAGAGCCCAGGGATGGAGGGTCTTGTTCCTGGAATAGCCACATGTCACAGAATAGAGGAGTAGGTGGAGGAAAGTAAGGTGTGAGAAGGCTGGGAAAGCAGGAGAGGGGTAGATTATGAAGGGCATTAAATGCCAAATAGAACATTTTGCACATGATCCTGGAGGCAATTGGAACCTCTGGAATTCATTGAGTGGGGGAGATGATAGGCTTCGATTTAGGAAAACCACTTTAGTGGCAAAATGGAAGAAGATTGGAGTTGGGGGAGAGGCAGGCAGGCCCCCTAACAGGCTACTGCAATATAACTCAGGATGGGGGCCGTGTCAGGATCCAGAGAGAGTGCAAAAATGAAATCGAAAGGTTTTGGCAACAGCTTGGATATTGGGGGTAGGGGGTTGAGATCGTGAGAAATTCAGGATGGCTCTTGGGTGATAAATCTAAGGACCTGGGAAGGTGTAGGCAGGGTGTTGTTTAAGGGGTAAGATAATGAGTTCTGTTTTGGATGTGTTGAGTTTAAAATTCCTACTAGATATCTAGTTTGAGGTGTCTGAGAAGCAGTTGGACATGCAAGACTGGAGGTAAGCTGAGAAGGTAGAAGAGGATTGGTATATTTGAGAATCATCAGCATAGGGATGGTCATGGGAGTTAATGAGTTCACTAAGTAGAGAAATGTAGAGGGAGAAGAGAAGAGGACATCTACAGGACACAGCAAAGGAGCCTGAGATAGGTCTGATAGATAGGAAGAAAACCATGAGAGTTAGTGTCCCAAAATCCTGGAGAGGAGAGAGCATCAAGGAAAGATGGATTCAGCAGTATCAAAGGCTGCAGAGAGGTGAAGAATGAGGATTGAGAGAAAAAAGCCATTGGATTTGGAAATGAATAGATTATTGATGACTTTGGAGAGAGCAGTTTCAGGGGAATGATAAAGTCAGGAGCCAAGTTGTGCGGGATAAAGAGAGTGAGGGGAGAGAAAGTAGAGGCCCCAATCTTGGACATAATAGATATAGGATAATAGTTATCAGGGATTTGCAGAAGAATCAAGTGAAGGGGTTTTTTCAGAATGGGGGAGACATGGGTATGTTTATAGTCAACAGAAAATGAGCCAGTAAAGAGGGAGAGATTGAAAATGATGAGAGTGAGGATGACAGAAGGGGTGATCTGTTAGAAGAGAAGGGATGGAATATCAGCCTCCTACGGGAGGCTTCAGCTGATTTCACACTTCCCCAGCTTCTAGTTCCCTCAACCCCTAAATTATCTTATACTTGTGTATAAGTCATATTTATACATTGAAGTTATACTTCAGAGCTATTTTGAGTTTGGTTCCAGGCCACTACAATAAAGGGAAAATTACAATAAAGCAATGAAATTTTTGCTTTCTCAGTACATATAAAAGTTAATGTTTAGTCTATACTGTAATCTATTAGATATGCTGTAGTATTATGTCTAAAAATACAATGTACATACCTTAATTTGAAAACAGTTTATTGCTAAAAATGCTAAACATCATCTGAGCCTTCAGCAAGTCACAAAAGTACCTTTGGAGGGTTTTACCCCAGTGGTGATGGCTGCTGATTGATTAAGTTTGTGATTACTGAAGGGTTGGGTGGCTGTGACAGTTTCTTAAGACAATAGTGAAGTTTGCCAAATAGATTGATTTTTCCTTTCACTTGAACACTTAGAGGCCACTGGAGGGGTATTAACTGACCTCCTTTCAATATTTTTGAGTCTCAGGAAATAAGGAGAGAGACAGGAAATGGTCAATAGGTGAAGCAGTCAGAACACATTTATGTATTAAGTTCACCATCTTATATGGGTGAGGTTCTTGGCACCCCCCAAAAATTACAATAACATCAAAGATCACTGATCACAGATCAACATAAAGATATAATAATGAAAAAGTTTGAAATATTGTGAGAATTACCAAAATGTGACAGAGAGATACAAGGTGAGCACGTTATTGGAAAAATGGCACCAAAGACTTTGCTCAATTCATGGTTGCCACAAACCTTGAATTTGTAAAAACAGACAAATAAAATAAATACAAGGACACTCAATAAAACAAGGCACAATAAATCAAGGCATGCCTGTATTTACTTTTAGTAGATGGAGAGCTGGCCATGGACCCAGAAAGATCTGTCATCCACATCCTGGCTCTGTCGCATGGCACAAATCTCAACTTCTCAATTCATCGAGACTAAAAGTTTCAGAAGGTCACAACCTATGTTGATAGAATTTCTTCACCTGGGAGTTTCCATGACAATAAAACTGTAAGTCCAGTCCTTCACTCTAATAACATGTTGTCTCTAATAAAATATAAGCTCCTTGAGGGCAGGGATAAATACCTTTGTATTCCCACTACCTGGCACATAGTAGGCACTTTTTGCTAACTGCTTGTTGCTTATTATACCTTTATGGGCAGTTGATTACTTTGGGATTGCTTTTATGTAGACGATAAATCACGCTATTATAATAGTAAATTTATATCTATTCTAGAGGCATCAAGAACCAGTGGTTGCTTTTGTTGCTGCTTTGAGGAGTTTGTTTTAGATGAGAAATCAAATTCATGTTCACCTGCAATCTCTCTAAGCCCCCAGGTAGGAAAATTCCTAACATTTTGCCAGAAGTTTTATTCTCAGCCTAAATTTACATGTATACATATACATATATACATATGCATACACACACACGCACACAAGTGTGTGCGTGTGTGTGTGTGTGTGTGTGCAAATCTCTCTCTAATTATCTTCTGGCCTCTTTGTGGTTGAATTAAATTCAGGTTTACTGGAAAAGTTTGGGTAATGAAACAGCAGATTATAAGACAGGCTCCAGGAGTGGAAAAGTGCAGCTTTCCTTGGGACCTCCATCCATTCTTGAGGAGCAGACGTGGTGGTGAGTGAGAGGCTTCATCAGCTCTGGTCTTCTGCTTCATAATACCTGTATGTCTAATGATCATCCTTTATAGGTCTTTTTTATTTTGTCATACCTCAGTCATTTCCCCCCCTCTTTTTGCTTCCAGTTCTTGGCTTGCCACTATATGACCCTACTCCTATCAGAATCTCTATGTGGTTCTGAGGTAGCTCTTCCTTTTTTTTTTTTTAACGCATTCCTTAGAGTTTGAGCAAGTCTTTCACAAAAATATCTTTAATTGATTCAAGCAGGTTTTTAACTCTGTTCACTTATGATTGACTGATTCCATCAGGAAGAGTTCTTTATTAACAAAGTAAATACTTTTAAATGGGTGAGATAATTAATGGAACCCTGACCCTGATGTAAAATTAAAAAAAAAAACAATTTATGTCTTGGTATGTAAAGTAAACTGAAATTGAGATGAAGCTGTCTCCCTTTCAACTCCCCCTGCACACACACAGTTAATAGCCACCTGTCTATTGTGGACCATAAGAGCAGCTACTCACAATTATTTAAAGAAAAAGAGACACAATCCAGAAAGAGAGGCTCAGGTTCAGAAAGGGTCCCATGTGCTAAAGCTTCTTTGGCCAGTGACTTAAGGCCTAAGCTACCTTGATGGAAGGTTTTATTGACCATCTTGCAAGAAGGCTTTTTTCCATAGAAATAATAAGTTGGTTAAACTCATACTATTCCTGAAATCTTGAGAAACCATTGATAGACCCATGGCATTGTGCTATTTTCTGTTCTGTATTCATCTACATGGTTTGGAACAGGTTAAGTCCTAGGGAACCTCTCTGCTGAGAGAGAGCTTAGGTTCCAAGTTCTGTTATTCATTAACTCTCTTTTACACATTAATCCCCAGCCCAAAGCTTCAGGGACAAATAAACTTATAGAAAATTAATTTATCTCATGTCTAAGGTTTCCCCAAAAAGGAAGGGTCAAAAGGTACTCAGTGGACTATATAAATCAGACATAGTACAGGCAATTTATTCCTATATACAAAAGAAATGCTAAATATAAGAATAAGTATGCATTACCAGAAAGACTGAAACCAGGATTCATTAACTTAATTTCTAACTACTGCTACAGTTGACAGGGAGGTAGATACTTAAACCTCATCAGAACATAAAGTAGTTTTCAGGACTTCATTTCACCTTGACTACATTGTCCAAACAATTCCCAGTACATGTTTGCTGGTAAAGCTTGGGTCAATGCTCTTCTGAGTGGTCATTCTCTTCAAAAGCTCTAGATTAGTTGCTAAAAACTGTTCCCTTCTATTCTAATGGGACCTAGAACCCCCAGACCTCTTGAACTTACAAGCTCATCTCTAAGCCTGGACATATCCATTTCAGGATAATGATAATAGTAATGATGGTTAACATTTATAGAGTCTACTATGTGCCAGGCACTGTTCTAAGTGCATTACTGTCATCTTATTTGATCCTCACAATAAACCTGTGAAGCAGGGACTATTATTATCCCCACTTTACAGAGGAAACTGAGGCAAACTGGTTAAGTGACTTACCCAGGATAACACAGCTAGTAATCAACTGAGGCTGGATCTGAACTCAGGTCTTCCTGACTCCACCCCTGGCACTCTTATCTCCTGAGCTGCAGTATGATTGATTATTCATATAAAATCAGGAAAGATCAAATACAAGAGAAGAAAAAAGTAACCAGGGATCTAGATGTAAACTCATTTATTTCCATCCCCTACACTTGTTGCCCTATGGGTATAGTCAACATGATGCTCAGATAGAGAATACCCAGCCCCACCTTCACTTGAAGTCTCAGTCACATATTGCCACTTGGAGAAACAACGCAGAGGTACAAGAGAAGGGCAGGGAGAAAACAATGCTTTTTCCTCATATTTAACAGAGGTAAGAGAGTGGTCAGAAAGAATGGAGGACTGTGGCAGTGCAAAGTCATGGAAGTCAAGGAAAGAGAGAATATCAAGAGGGAGAAATCGTTAACCATGTCAAATGCTGTAAAAAAAAAAAGTTCAAGAAATTTTTCTTTGGCTTGGACAAAAAAAATAAGCCATTCCATTTAATAACACTAGTCATTTTGGGAATTTTCTCACATAAAAGTGGCAGGTAAGGAAGACCTTTAACAATGGAAGGAAAGTGGCTGTGGAGTGGCAGATAATTCTTGAACCTTAATTTCATCAGAATTGGTTTAAAGGAGAGAGAATATGTAAATATAGATATAGATATATGTATATACATATATACAAATCCATATAGATGCATAGATATTATGTATACACATACACTCAGTTGTGTATAGAAATATAACTTATGAAATAGGGAAATAGGAGAGGAAGGGGATGAGAAAAAGAGGTGAGAAGGTGATAAAGGGAAAGGTGGATTCAGGGAGGCAGTGAGTACAAACAAGATAGATAAGGAGGAACAGGACAAGAAGACAGACAAGGGCAGGGGAAGGGGGGGAAGAGACTGAGACAGACAGAGAGACAAAGGGAGACAGAAACAGAAGATAATGGGGTGGTGGGAGGGACACAGTAATTCAAATTGTGAATATGAATGGGATGCTCACCCATAAAATTGAAGCAGATAGCAGAATGGATTAGAAACCAAAATCCAACAATCTGTATTTTGTTTTGTTTTGTCGTGAGACACACTTAAAGCTGTACACAGAGTTAAAATAAATTTTCTGCTGGAGCAGAATCTAATATACTTCAGGTGAAGTAAAAAAGGTAGGTATAGTATTCATAATCTTAGGAAAAGCAAGGCAAAAAAATAGAACTAATTAAAAGAGATAATTGGGGAAACTGCATGTTGCTAAAAAGTACAATAGACATAAAAGTAATATAAAAAAGTTTACATCAAGTTTCTCTGATAAAGACCTCATTTCCCACATTTATACTGAGTATAGAATTGAATCAAATTTATAAAAATAAGAGCCATTCCCCAATTAATAAGGGGTGAAAGGGTATGAACAGATAGTTTTCAGAAGAAGAAATCAAAACTATCTATACTCATATGAAAAAAATGTTCTTAATCACTATTGATTAGAGAAATGCAAGTTAAAACAATTCCAAGGTACTACCTTGCAGCTATTAGAAATGATAAATGCTGGAGGTGATGAGGGAAAAATAAGTACACCGATGAATTGTTGGTGGAGTTGTGAACTGATCCACCTGTTCTGGAAAACATATAAACATATTTAACTATGCCCAAAAGGTTATAAAACTACATAACCTTTGACCCAGAAATACCACTATTAGGTCTGAATCCTAAGGAAAAAAGGACATATAGGTACCCAGAATATTTATAGCAACTCTTTTTGTGGTAGCAAAGAATCAGAAATTTAGGGGCTGCACATCAACTGGGGAATGTTTGAACAAATTGTGGCATATGATTATGATGGAATAGTACTGTGCTATGAGAAATGATGAGAGGGGTTGGGGCAGCTAGGTGGTGCAGTAGATAGAGTACCAGCCTTAGAGTCAAGAGGACCTGAGTACAAATCTGACCTCAGACACTAGCTGTATGACCCTAGGCAAGTCATTTAACCCCCATTGCCTCAAAAAAAAAAAAAAAAAAAAAGAATGATGAGGGAGATGCTTTCAGAAAAGCCTGGGAAGACATATATGGACTAATGCAAAATGAAGTGAGAAGAATATGAAGATCATTGTGCACAGGAACAACAAAGTTGCAAAGATGATCAGCTGTGAAAGACTTGGCTACTCTGATCCAAGAGAATTCCAAAGGACTCATAATGAAATTTGCACTCAAGAGTTTATCAGTTCTCTGTCTCTGGAAACTCCCCGTTGCTACACCTGGAGCCTGTTGTTCTAACCAGAAGTCATCACTCCCTGAGCCTCTTTAGCCTTTTTCATGGACTCTCAGCTATTCTGCAAAGCAACTTACATAGCAGCTTCTCAAGGCTTTGCCTTTCATGAAACTCCCTTCCTATTGAAGTATCTTTAAACCTTGTCTCTTCAGTCCCTCCTGGGGCAATCCAGTACTCTAATGCTCCAAAGTGTGTGAAACTGCAATCCCTTGCCTCAATTAAAGACCCTTGTTACTGCAATGTTTGTAATCTTTTATTTTGAGTTGACATATCTTAATCTTCCTCTCCTCCTTGCAAATTCATTTAGCTTTTTTCCTTAAAAGTTATTGAAACAATTCTTGAAACTTGATTGACTCAGGGAGCCTAAAGATTTAGGCTGACATAATTCCTTCCTGGTCACCTGAGTACAAAATAGCTTTGTGCCTTCTGATACATGGCTGGTGGGAAACAAGGCAACTCAGACAAGGGATTCAATCCCAGCCTAGAATATAGCCAGAGAAACCTGGGTGTTAAGTGCTAATTATCACCCCCATTTTCCAGTTGGGGAAACTGAGGCAGAGAAGTGGTTAAGTGACTTGCCCAGGGTCACACAGCTAGTAACAGAACATGGGATCTGTGAATGGATAGGAGAAAGATGCAAGATACAAATAGATTTGGTAACTAATTGAACCCTCTACTTCAGTGGTCAAACTCAAATAGAGATGGATCTCAGCAGGCAACATAATGACTTTAGAAAACCACATATTAACATTATCTATGTTGTATTGTATTTTTATTTATTTTGGTAAGCAGTTCCTAATTACACTTTAATTTGGTTGGGTGGGCAATTTAAGGCACCTGCAGGTCTTTTAACATTTCAATTTAAACTATTTCCCTTCTGTATCACAACCATCTAGAATTACACAGATGTAATATGATGAAGAAAAATGACACTTGCTTAAAATAGACTTCCAGATAAATTACAAGAAAATTACAGGTGAGCCTTGATTAGTACAAATAATAAATCTTGTGAAGTGGTTCCTATTTGGAGCTATAATTATATAAAATAAGCTAATTGGTTTCAACCCAATAAAAATATGAAGTTTAAATTCAAATAATGTACCCATTTCACTGGACTCATTATTTACACTAATAGAGATGTGCTATAATATATAGCAAATGCTCCCACCAACCACTTTTCTTAAAAAAAATCTTATCAATTAAAAAAGATGAAAGGTTGCAACATTAGCTTGTCATATATAAACGAGTGTGGTATTCAGTCCAGATGAATGGTAAAAGTTTTCCTACCAATTCACTTAATGTTGTTGTTGTTTGTCCTGAGTTTTCGAAGAGAATGATGACGTCAGGAAAATGATGCCATGACTTGCAAGCAAATTGGATTTAAATGAGGCAGGACTCACTTTCTCCTCCAGAGCCATGTGGATCCAGTGGTGATATGGATCAGGGCAACTGGAGATGACCCTGCTCACCTGATGTACAAACATGGAAGATACCACTCTGTACTAGAGACATTATTGTCCTTCCTACCAAACTGGTTAGTCCTTAGGATTCTGTAGCTACAATTCTTTGCCAGAGAAGGGACAAAGCCCAAAGGGATTCTGAAGGTCTTACTGCCATCCACATGTGAATAGCTAGGCCTGGCTTGAGTTCGGAGACTCCTCAGTGGGCTGTCAAAGCACCACAGCATCAACATCCAATGTGAACCAGTTAGTCAGAAAGCATGTATTGAGTGCCTACTATGTGCCAAGCACTGGGGTAATCACTAGGCATGCAAAAGAAAGGCAAAAGCCAGTCTCTGCCTACAAGGAGCTCACAGTCTAACGGAGGAAACAATGTATAAATAACTACGTACGAAAGATACATAATGGATTGGAAATAATTAAGAGAAGGAAGGCACTAGAAGGTAAGACTCCTGCTGGAACTTGAAGGAAGTTAGGCAAGTCAATAGGTAAAGATAAGGAGGGAGATTATTCCAAGCATGCTGTATAGACAGAGATCCACAAGAAGGCCAGTATCACTGGATCGAAGAGTACATGGAAAGGTTTCAAGGTGTTAGGAAACTGAAATTGTATGAGAAAGGGTAGGTTATGAAGAGCTCTGAATATTAGAGAATTTTGCATTTGTTACTGGAGGTGATAGGGAGTCACTGGAGTTTATTGACTAGGGAGTGACCTGTGATTTCACAAAATTGCTTTATGGTAATGCACAGGCTAGGAGGACATACAGTCTATTGACTGCTCCTGGACCTGGAATGAGTTCTTCTCTTCCTCTTCTCCTTTGATTTCTCCCTATTTAGTTCTCTCCTACCTCCTCCCCCTAACTTTGTTTGCAAATTTCCCATGCAACTTCCTGGGTGATTCTATTACCTGCTGAGCTTTCATAAAGAATCCTATCTTGGTACAGTATATCCCTTTATCTCCATTATCCTTGCTCCCAATTTTTAAAAAGAGTTCAGTGTGAAGGATAAAATTAGGCTGAGCGCACTGCGGCATCTCTAGGAACATATTGCAAATTGTTATTAAACAGGTAATTATCTTGAAATTGTAGGAACACCTTCAAAATTACATGCAGTAGACCTGACACATAGGTCATCTATGGGAGTATAATTAGAGTTGCCTAGGTCCAGAGAGGTTAACTAACTTGCAGAAGTCATATAAGTGTTGACAACTGAATGGGAATAGAAAGGAATATACCTTTTTCTCAGTGGTACATGGTACCTTTGCAAAAATTGATCATATATTAGAGCATAAAAATGTTATAGTTAAATGCAGAAAAGTTAAATTTATATTGTGAAAGTTTGTTTTGACTGAGTCTGATAGTATAATTTCAACTCCTGCTTTTCTGGATCTACCTGATCCATGGTAAATTTTGTTCCAGTCTTTCATTTTTATTGTGCATATCTTTGATTCTTAGGTGTACTTCTTGTAAGCAGCAGATTTGGAAATTTGTTTTCTTTTCCAATCTATTATTTTTTCTTTTATTATATTGTGCACTACCTTCACATTGAAAGGTATAAGAATTATGTTTGTATTTTCTTCCCTTTGTCTCTAATAATGGGTTCCCCCCAAACTCCTAAATTTGAATTTTTACCTTTTTCCTTGGCAAAGAGTATTCTGTCTCCTGAATTATTCTAACTTAGTTTCCTCTAAGCCAACTCTATTCCTATGGGCTTTCTTCCACCCACACCCTCCAGCTCCTTTCTTCTATTTCTTAGCTTTCCTTAATTCTCAGTTTTGTTTAGATTTTTAGTTTCTCTTTCTTCCTTTTATCTCTGAATCTCATTCTTCCCTTTTTGTTCTCTCTTAGGTGATCAACTAGTATCTTCCCTCTCCCTCTCCTCCCCTTCAGCTGGTTTTCTTAGTTTAAAAATTTTTCATTTTCTGCTCTTTTTTCTAAAAATTATTTTTTCCCTCATTCTCTTCATTGTTTTTCTTCTCTTTATGTCTATCCTAGACTTTTATTCTTTGATTCATTGCCCTTATACCTTTTTCTTCTTCTTTCATCGCTATGTGCCTCATGGAACTAAAGTTTCTAAGGTACTTATTTTGAGTTCTCTCTTCTAAACAGTTTCTATGTTGTTGTCTAGTAGACCTTCCACCAGCAACCTCTTTCTGTTGTGACTTACTCTTACAAATTCTAGTTCCTGCACAGAGAGGATAGGAATATTGCCCCATGATAAACATTTACCTTTGTCCATGATCATGGAATGCATTTTTCCTTTTCATGATCATTTTCATAACATATCCTCCTTGGGTTTATTCCTTCCCACTTTTATGGGTGTCATTTTCCCCTAGGAACTCTGATTCCCCTTCTACTGAGTTGTCTCTCAAAAGTATCATATCCTTATAATTATACCTATTTAAGACTCCCATCTCCATTTATAGATTATCTCTCTCTCCCCGCATAGCAATATTATTCAGTGGGAATCCTTTCAACCGAACCAAGATTTCCCCCTTTCATTCCCCTCATTTCAATCTCTCTCTTTGCCTCTTCACTTATTCTTCTCTAACTAGGCCTCTTCTTACTGAGAGAATATAGAAGTCATTTTTCAAATTTCATTGTTAACTTTCAATTTGATTAGGGCACATTATGTATTCCTCTCCATCTTTTTGCACCCTCTCGTTAATTCAATTTAGTACTACAAGACAAATAAACAAAGAAAAAACACTGATTCATCCATTGGCAAAGTGTTGTGAGGTTAAGACTACGATATTTGATATGATATTTTTTTCAAAGTCACTTATCTTTACCATATTTTTATCACTTATTTTGCCATCATCATTTCTACTTAAACTTCTCTTTTACCCTTGTATCCCTGTGTATTTTTCCTAGGAGTTTCCCTTTTGGGGTCTCTTTCAGGAGGTGATTGGTGGAGTCTTTCCATTTCTATATTACCCTCTGGTTCTTGAGTATCAGGGCAATTTTCCTTGATAATTTCTTGTAAGATGATGACTAGGCTCTTTTTTGATCATGGTTCTCAGGTAGACCAATAATTTTTAAATTATCTCTCCTGGATCTATTTGTCAGGTCAATTGTTTTTCCAATGATATATTTCGCATTGTCTTCTATTTTTTTTTTTGTTCTTTTACTTTTCTTTGATAATTTCTTGATTTCTCATAAAGTCATTAACTTCCATTTGCTCCATTCTAATTTTTAAGTTACTATTTTCTCCAGTGAGCTTTTGGACCTCCTTTTCCATTTGGCCAATTTTGTTTTTTAAGGCATTCTTCTCATTGGCCTTTTGAACTTCTTTTACCATTTGAGTTAGTCTATTTTTAAAGGTATTATTTTCTTCAGCATTTTTGGGGGTCTGCTTTAGCAAGCTGTTGACTCATTTTTCGTGAATTTCTTGCATCACTGTCATTTCTCTTGCTAATTTTTCCTCTACTTCTCTTACTTGATTTTCAAAATCCTTTTTGAGTTCTTCCATGGCCTGAGACCATTTCATATTCTTTTTGGAGGCTTTGGATGTAGGAGCCTTGACCTTGTTATCTTTCTCCAGTTGTATGCTTTGTTTTTCCTCATCCAAAAGGATGGAAAAAATACCTTTCACCAAGAAAGTAACCTATTGTCATTTTTTCCCACTTTTTGGACATTTTCCAAGCCAATAACTTGACTTTTGAGCTCTTTGTTAAGTGGAGGGTATACTATCCCAAGTTTTGGAGGTTTTGTGCAGCTTTTTGCAGAGATATTTCTAAGCACCTATAATTTCTCAGTTCCTCCAAAGTGGTATAATCAAGGGAGAGGTGTTTACTCCTCTCCTGGCCTGCACTCTGGTCTTCAAGCAACCACAAGCACTCTTTTTTGCCCTGGAACCATGAGTAGGATTCCCTCCCCACAGCTGCCACCAGCTCCACAGCACCAGTGTTCCTTCTCACCCCCGGACTGCCACTCAGAACTGAGACCCAGATCAGTTTCTGGATTCCCCCATCATCTGTAGACTGAGAGCTCTAGAAGCACCAGCCACTCAGCAGTGACTGCTGTCATTCTGGGGCTGGACCACGTTCCCTTCTCAACCAGGTGAGAGAGCTTTCTCACTGACTTTTGAAGCTGTCTTTGGCATTTGTAGGTTGAGAAGCCTGAAGATTGCAGCAGCTCGTGGAGATTCAGAGCCCTGAGGCCTACTCCAGTCCCATCTGTGCCAGTGCAACATGGGCTGCGTTCCACATTCTGCTCTGAGCCTGATTCCTGTTGGCTTTCCAGATTGTCTTGGGCTAGAAATCTGTTTCACTCTGTCATTTTGTGGCTTCTGCTGCTCTAGAATTTGTTTAGAGTCAATTTTACAGATATTTTGAAGATCCCTATTTGGGAGTAGGTCCCTGCTTCTATTCTGCCATCTTGGCTCTGCCCCCACCCCTGTGTATTTTTAGAAAGAAACCTTTTAATGGTCTCTTTGTTTTTACTTTGTTATTAATTGGTATCTTTTTCTCTTTTTTTTTTCTTGTTGGGAGGATAATTTATGTTGTTATCTGTGCCTTTTGTTGCATTTCTTCAAGTTTTTTTGTATTTCTGTTGACTGTAGTCCTTGCAAAGCAAACAATTTATACAGGTCTTTTTTGCTTTGTAGGGATGCTTCCAATGTCTCTTATTTGTTCATTCATTTGCAAATATGTATAGTTATTCCAAACAAATTTCTGTTTTAGCCATGTTCTCCCCCTCCAAAAAAAAGAATAAAGCAAGAAAAAAGAAAGGAAAAAATATATTTCAATCTGCATTCTGAGTCCATCGTTTCTGTATCTGGAGGTGGATAATATGTTTCATCATGAGTCCTTTAGAATTGTGGTAGGTTATTGCATCGATCAGACTTACTAAGTCTTTCAAAGTTAATTATCTTCATAGTATTGCTGTTAACTTCTGTTCCCTTTACTTTGCATTAGTTCGTACAATTCTTCAGGTTTCTGAAACTATCCACTTCATAATTTCTTACAACACAGTAGTATTCCATCATATCAATATACTGCAACTTGTCTAGCTGTTCTCTAATTGATGAACATTTCCTCATTTTCCAAATCTTTTATGACCAAAAAAATGAGTTACTATAGATATTTTTGTACAGATGAATGAGTCCTTTTCCTCTTTCTTTGATCTCTTTGGGGTATAGACCTAGTAGCTATATTTCTGAGTCAAAAGATATGAATAGTTTAATAACCTTTTGGGTATAGTTCCAAATTACTTTCCAGAATGATAGGGCTAGTCCACAGCTCTACCAGTGCATCGGTGTGCTTGTTTTCTCACATCCCCTTCAGCATTTGTAATTTTCTGTTTTCATGAATTTTGCTCATCTGATGGGTGTTTTTCTCTATTTATTGGGTGCATTTCTCTATTTATTAGTGATTCAGAGTATTTTTTAATATGACTATTGATAGCTTTGAATTTGTCTTCTGAAAACTGTTTGTTTATATCCTTTGATGATTTATTAATTGGGGTATGCTTCTTATTCTTGCAAATTTGACTGTGTTCCCTATGTATTTTTAGAAATGAGATCTTTATTGCAGAGATTTGCTACAAAGATTTTTTTCTGTTTTTTTTCCTAAATTTAGTTGCATTAATTTTGTTAGTACAAAAGGTTTCAAACTTCCTTAAACTTTAAAGTTTAAACTTTCTTAAACATCTAAGTTATCCATTCCACCTCCCTTAAACATGTCTATCAATTGTTTCATCATGAATTCTTCCTCTGTCCATAAATGTGACAGATAATTTCTTCCCTTCTCCACTAATTTATTTATGAAACCACCTTTTATTTCCAATCTTTTTTATTTAATGTTCATCTTTTTTTCATTAATAAGTAGGCTTAGGTTTGCAAGGCATTGAATCCCAAACTCTTTTGTTCTTTAGAATATATTATTTCATTCAGTCCTTTTGTTCTTGGTTAGTATAGAATGTTGTTGTTTTTCGGTTGTGTCTGACCTTTATGACCCCTTTTGGAGTTTTCTTGGCAAAGATACTAGAAAAGTTTGCCATTTCCTTCTCCAGTTTATTTTGCAGTTGAGGAAACCGGGGCAAACAGGGTTAAGGGATTTGCTCAGGGTCACACAGTTAATAGGTGTCTGAAGCTAGATTTGAACTCACAAAGATGAGTCTTCCTGACTTCGGGCTCAGTGCTCTATGCATTATGGCTATCATCTAGCTGCCCCAGTTAATGGAGAATAACCTTGAGTTATTCAAATTTCCTTTACTTTATATTTGAATGACTTTCTCCTGGTCACTTGCAAAATTAATTGTTGCCAATGGAATTTTAAATTTAACCATTAGGTGTCTTGGAGTTTGCAGTGTAGAGAAGCCTTTCTAGAGGTGCTTTGTAGATTCTTTGCATTGGTACTTTTTTGCTGCTGTGAGAAATTTCAGGCAATTTTCTTGCATTATTTTTTGCATCAAAGAATTCAGGCTTTTTGACTTGCTGTGTTCTTCTTGGGGACCTGTGATCCCTAAGTTGTTGCTACCCATCCTGTTTTTGAGATTAAATGTATTTTGACTTCTTTTGACAGTATTCTTTTTTATTTTTTGTAATTTTTTAAAATTTTGTATTCATTTTGACCTTAAATACAAAAAGGCAAGGAAAAAAAGAACATTTCCATCTACAAAGCACAACATAAAGAGAGGATTCAGTATAAAACCATGAAATTTCCATTTCACATGGTTTCCTTTTTTTTTGAAAAACCATGTAATAAACACTACACATCATTTTCAAAGCTATACCTCTTTTCTGGGCTTCCTTTTCAGTTTTCTTTTGTTCTCTGCTGTGCACTTTTAATTTTTTTCTCCCTCTGTCCCCACTGTGCCCTAGAGAAGGCTACCATTAGACACACACACACACACACACACACATACACACACATATATACACACACATATATATATGTGTGTATCTGATAAATAGAAGCATGTATAGTGTATGTACTGTAGAACTGTACTATACATACTTCTATTTATCAGTTCTTTTTTCTGGATATGGACAGTATCTTCCTTCCTAGGTCCTTTGTAGCTGACTTAAGTATTTGTAATGCTCAAAATGACTTAGTCTTTCAAAGTTATTCTTAGAATAATATTGATGTTATCATGTACAATGCTCTCTTGGTTCTGGTTATTTCCTTCTTTATTATTTCATGAACAGTATTCTTTTTTTTAGCAATGCTTGTAAAGATAAAAGACTGGGGCTGATCTTAGGATCAATAGTGGCCTTCCTATTTCATGAGTCCCTAAGAGGACCATTGCTACTTTATAGCACTAGGAAATGACTAGAAGATGTAGAGAAAATTAAGGACAGAAAGTTGAGGGAACCGTGGGAAACCATGATAGGTTTTGTAGCAAGGAAGAGGGTAAGTAGAAAGGTGTCAATTACTCATTTTTAAACCTTCCCATAACTCAAACTCATATTGCTGGATGAAACGTCAGGGATAGGGAGGAGAGGAGGAGTAGATATATTTGTATTAGGTCAATAACTCACTGCCTCTACCTCTAAAAACTGTCCTGTTTATAAAACCAAGAGAAGTTATTCATTACATAACTATTAAAATTGAAAAAATATGGAAGTTAAATTGGAGAAATTTTGTACAGTGGAGAGAATTTTAAGCATCTTGACACGTATTCTTGTCTTGACTAACTTGATTTTTATTCTTCTGGTAAACACCTTGTGTACTTGAACAAGTGGGGAATAAGTAGTTGTATAGTACCTACTATGTATCAGGCAGGCACTATGCTAAGCACTTTACAAATACGATCTCATTTGATCCTCACAGCAACCCTGGGGAGTAAGTGCTGTTATTCTCCCCATTTCATAGTTGAGGAAACTACAGAAAACAGAGATTAAGTGACTTGCCCAAGTTCAGACAGCTACTAGTGTCTGAGGATGGATTTGAATTCAGGTCTTCCTGACTTCAGGCTCAGTTTTCTATCCCCTATGCCACCCAACTGCTCCAAATCTTTCAGACATTCTCCACCTCTACTATTTAGATTTATAAGGGATTTTAGAGACCATTTAGTCGAATCTCAGTCATCTTCCAAAGGAGGAAACCGAGTAACTTGATTAAAGGGACTCTTAGTAAGCACAGGAACCAGGACTCAAATACTGGATCCAAAATCCAGTGTTTTTCCCCCTCTACCATATTACTCTAAAGTTTCCTCTTCTATACAAGGACATCTGCTCTACCTACTTGGCAAGGTAGATTTGAGGCTCAAATGATATAATATTTGTGAAAGTATTTTTAATTACAAATAAATAAAAATGAGAAATTACACAAATGAAAGTTACTGTGTGTTATAAGTAGGAATTCTAATTATAATACTTATATTACCACTGAAGAACTGTAGGATTTATTACAACTGGGACTTCGTTGGCCAATGGGCAGAACCAGGAACTTGTCTTTTGCTCTGTGGTGTGGATGGGCATTCCCTACCTTTTCCCTTCCCATTACCATTTTCCCCATTATGTTCAGGGACTGAACATCAGATCAATATTACCATTGTAATTACCTTTACCATTGTAAAGGGCATAGTAATCTAGACAATTGACTAGATTGTGACTTTACTAAAAATATAGGAGATTCTGAGTTTGAGACTGCCCAGATTGAAGCTACATTTCACTTTCTCTCCTACTCATCCAACCATGTCCCTATTACCCTTTTGATTTCTTTATCCAGCTGTTTTCTTCTACTTCCCATTCTTGCATTATTAACAAGTTACCCTTTATATTAACCTGTTCCCTGTCCCTGGAACTTATTTTGTATCTAATTTTCTATGTGTTGTTTTTCTCTCAATAAAATGTTCACTGCTTGAGGACAGGGGATATTTCATTTTTGTCTGTGCTGGGCACATAACACTAAATGCTTATAGAATAATTAGTCATTAATCACTTGAAATATACAAAATAAGTCTTTGATTTTATCTGATGATTTTTTCTAATATTTTATTTAAAATAAAATCACAACAAAATATACACTGATTAAAAAACCCCAAAATGTACAATATCATAAAGCTAATAGCTCATTGATATATGCATAAAACAATTTCTTCTGCCATTATATATTCTCTTCAAAACAGAAAAATAAACACTAATATCCTTTTCAGCTAAGAAATAGAAGTGAAAACTACAAACTTTCATTAACCTGGTGGTTACCCCTTAATTAACTATAGCTAGAAATCAAACCCATTATGTTTCCAAATGCACATACAGATGTATTTACCCAGAAAGCTTAGAAATAAGTATTAGCTATTCTCCTCTCCCTTCCCCCAGCCATACTGCAATACTTTTATTTTTCTGTCCTTTCTAAAAGCACAGTTGAGATTGCCCACCCCTATTAATGAACTTCAGAAGATGCGCTATCAACTTCATGGGAAGAATGAAGCTTCAGATGTTTAGTATTTTCAGCACTCTCCTGGTCATTGACTAGGAATTCTTGGCTGTGAGATTCTTGGCTTCTCTTGTTGAGTTGTCGTTTGTGAAATTCTTGGCTCTCTCTGTCAGCTTCTCGACTGTGAAATTCTTGGCTGACTTTGTAATTTTCTTGACTGCCATGTGAGTCACCTTGCTGCTGGCTGTCATAGTTAATCCGTTCAAGTTGATAGCTTTTCAGTTGCTCATGACTTTGGGTTTCTACACTGTATTCATCTGGGTGGCTGGCTTCATTGCTGTTCCAAGCAGAAGCCTTAGGAAAGTTTTGTGAGACAGGGTATACCTTGAGGGCCTTTTTAGACTCATAGCTTTCTATTTGGGATGTAAGATCCTCTTCTGTAACATCATGCACCTGTGGCAAAACAACAAAGAAAGAAAATTTCAAGGAATGTTTTTCTTCAGTGTGCTTTTGTACCTCCTTTCCCATTTGGCCAATTCTACTTTTTAAGAGCTATTTTCTTCAGTGAATTTTTGTGCCTCAGAAAGATTTCAAAGTACTCCTACACATGAGTCTATCAATCAATAGTCTAATATGGGCTAAAAATTGCCCATGATAGAAAGACAAAAATAAAATACTTCCTCCTCTTCTGACTCTCTAGACTTTCTCTACCACACCTCAACAGCCACCTAATACTGAAGATTCACTCTATCCTGGTACTTCTCATATTGATAGTACATAGGGCTCCAGTAGCCCCTTCCTCTGATTGGCTGCTGCTTTTCAGAACCTCCATTTTAAGGAAAGCATCTAGGCCAGCCACGTCTAAATGCCTCTCCAGGCTCCATCCTGACACTGGGGATTTTCTCTAGCATACCCTTATGTGGGTAACCTCTCGCCCCACACCTTCATCAGCTCCCTTTTACGTGTTACTTTCCCCTGTTGTAATATAAGTTCCTTGAAGGCAGGGACTGGCCTGTATTTGTATTCTCAGCTTTTAGCACAGTGCCTGGGCACATAGTAAGTGCATAATAAATGTTTGTTGCCTTGACTTGCGGTCAAGGACTTCACATTTTACCAGAGGAGACAACAGACCCACATAGAAGTTTATACAAAAGAAATAAAAAATTATGTTCAGGGGAGGGATATACTGGCAGTCCTTGGGTATCAGAAAAGCCTCATATAGAAAATGGCACTGAGATTCAAGAGAAACTAGGGATTCCAAGAGACTGTATGAAGGAAATCATACAATGATTCGGGTGAAGGAATTTTGTATGTGAAGGACAGCGATGAAGCCAGTTTGACTTGATTATTTAGTGTGTGAAGAGAATTAATGTAAACCATTTTTAAACTATGGCTAACAACATGGAGGGGGATTAATTTTAGCTAAAATGTGTGTTTGCATAGTTATTCTATTTTTTAGTCTTTTGAGCTAATGCTTTTTTTGTATATGATTGCCATACTCTAGAGACTTTTCTCCCAAGAAAGTCTAGATGGAGTAAGATAATTGATGGAGACCTTGGCACCATTTTGAACCATGATTTTTAAGTGAAAACTGCAGTGTTAGAGAAGGAAAAGTGTAGAAATTTATGTGGATTTTCCAAAAGCACCAAATAAAACATTTTAAATAATAATTTTGTATTGGATATTGCTTTCGTTCATTTATTCCTTAAAAGGGAGGCTTTTTCGTAACCATCTAAAATTTTTGTCAAGAGAATTTACCTGTTCTGATGATCTGTGGAGTGCTCCCAATTTTGACTTCAGTCCGTAAGCCACACTATCTCCTCTGCCACCATCACCTCTTGTTGGTCCATCAGTTACAAAACTTGGTGTTGCTGGGGTATCAGTAGGAAAATCAGTGACCACCTCATCAGATTCATCTGAATCATCAGAATCAATGCTTTGATGTCCTTCATCTCCATCTTCGTTATCATCATCATCAATATCATCTGGGCTTTCATCAGAGTTTCTTGGGAGTGTCTAAAAGTCAAAAGTTTTTTTTTTAATTTAAAGATCTACATAAATGTTAGCTATTGAACTCTACTTGAAAAATTCATAAATTATTTTCTTTATATTTATACATCATAAAATATTCTCTTTCCAAAATGCTTCATATTTTGTAAATAAATTATTTGGTACACTAGTAGTTATTAGTTTGGATAATTGAAATTTGACTGAATGCACGTGTCAATACATTTCCATTTCTAACCATCACCTAAACCAATCAGTTAGTATCCATAAATAAGAAAATATACCGCCAAGCATTTGTGTTGACACTTCTGTTTTCATTCCAATGGCTTATTTAGTTTCCTCTCCAGGAGCTCTCAGTACATCACAATGGTGGTATTAAAAAAGTTAATATATGATTGTGATCAATGACACAATTGTATCATTTGACTCAAACATTGCTTTGACATGCCAGTGGCCCTATGAAGATTGGAGCTATTTCATAAACAATCAGATTGGAAATGAAAATATAAATAGAGTCAAAAATATTAATTTGGTTATTGTTCAAGGGCATTAATTTGTCACTTGATGAGCACGAGGTCATGTGTATTCGTAGACTTCAAACAAAATTTTTAAGCCTGATATTAATGAATCTTTATTTTAGGACTAAATAGATAGGAGATATGTTAATTCCTTAATGATGGGCCTTTTTGGAGTTATGTGATCTGATTTTACTGGTCAAGTTTGAAATGAATTTTTGAATCAAGACTGTCTAAACATTGAGCTTTGATGCTAGACTTTTATGTCAGCTCTGCTATAAATCCCTAATTATTATCTCTTGTAATAATTCAGATCACTCCAATTTATACAGCACTTTAAGGTTTACCAAGTACTTAACAAAGAAGTCTAGGAGGAATTCTCCAGTGGATTATCAGAGGTAGAGTATCTAGATCAGTCTTCCTGCGAGAAAGAAGTTTTATAACATTTTTTACACCCATTGAATTCCCTATGTTGGGAAAAGTTGTGGAGGTGAGAACTAACCTCTTGTAAGTCTTCTGTACTTTCTTCAGAGGACACTGAATTCTAAAAAGGGAAAAGATCAAAATAGGTTGATTATCTCCTTCTGACTGACATTCAAATGAAAATCTTTGTTCATCAACATGAAAATGACCCATCTTACATAACATAACATATGAGGACATCCATATGATTTATCCATATATAATACAGTTTTAAAAACTGCTAAATATTCTGTACCTTATTGCCTTGGAGAGGTGTCTGAGGTATAAATAGAAATCAAACCACTGGTTTCTTATATTCAAACACTTTGCACAGTGGTGCCTTCTGAGTTCATTTTGTAACTGCTCTATCTAAATAGCTGTATCTATACACTCATATGTCTTTATATATACATATTTTATTATTTACATATTTACATGCATGTTTTGTCCTCTGTTAAAAGATAAGTTCAGTGAGGGCAGGGAATATTTTTTGCTTTTTCATTGTATCTCCGAACTTAGTACAGTGTTTGGCACATAGAAAAGACTTAATAAATAACCTGTAGATTGATTAGTGGGGATGATGAGGAGATATGTATTTACATATATAAATGTATATATATATACATACATACAGGAATAAACACTTGAATTATATATTTAATCATACAAAATTTTCAAATACCTGTGTGGCTAATAATGTTTCCTTCTGGGAAGGGTCAGCACTCAGCCATGTGGCCACAAAGTCTGGATGTTTGTTATAAAGCTATAAGAAAAAAAATGCATGTCTATCATTATTAGAAGGGAAACGTATGCCCCTGTAAGTGATGTTGTATGAATTAGGGAGCTTTAGCAACATGAAATACATAAGAATAAAGATATAATTAGCTAAGAATCCTGTTACCTTTGTATCTTTCTTTCAAGAATTTGTTTGTAATTGCTGCTCCTTTGATAAATATTCCAATTCACTGACTCTTCTCTTAAAGTTCAATTAAAGGCAGATATAACCTTAGATAATTGTCTACTTTCCACATTACCATATATGTCAATGAAATTACATTTGCTCTGTGCCCAACATTTATGGAAAATTATGATTATGATAGGAATGGTGGTGGAAATGACAACAGAAGGAAGAACTTTGAGTTTGCTCATTCACATCCTGAATATCATTCTCAGCACTCAGCTACTGGTTACTACTTGGAGTTTGTGTTGCTCTCTGACTTCTCATTCCACTTAAGAGACATTGTTAGGGTACCTCCTTGCCTTATTTTATGTTCTCTGGGCATGGTAATCTTCTCTGACTAGAACAGAGGGGTAATCTTCTCTAAAAATGCCAACTTTCCTATTTCATTATGATAACAAAGCATTTTGCACTCATGAATGAATTAGGAAAAAGCAACATCTCAAAAATCCTGCTGATTCCTTCATTAAGCAACAATCACAATGATCCCAGATAACTCAATTTTAGCCTCTATTCTATCTAGAATTTTACTATGTGTTCTACAGGGTTAGTACCCGGGGGCAATGCCTGTTTTCTGTTGGACACAGTTTTATCTAGGAGACCAGCTGCAATTAAGATGCTATGAAACCAATAGTAGAATGTGTATGATTTCAACCGATGCCTATTTTATTTGGAAAATATGATTTGAAATCATCTGACAATATTCCTCGGACAATGGACTCAGAAGCAAACATCTAAAGAGATACTGCCTATGCATTTGGCCACATAGTCTTATAGACTAATGTCAGAAATGTATTTTAAATTCTACTTTCTCTTAGGGTGATCAAACAATGGATTGAACTCTTATAAAACAATATATTGGCCACAAAAGGGCACACTTAAACAGAAAGGATTCATGAATTATTGTGGTCCAGAGAACTATTTGCTTTTTTAAAAGGCCTAATTTTAACTTCACAAAGGAAAAATCATGCATTCTTAAACAGGTGGTAAACTCCTCAGCTAGGTTTTGAGTATAATATTGTAAGGGACCTTATTCTATACCCAACTGTACACAACAGTGCTGTTGCAGTGCTGGACCCAAAGCAGGCTTTGTAAAAATAAATGCTCATGAATTAATAAACTCAAGTTAATAGGGAAAAGTTCATGTTACCATTTTGTGAGCAGGCATTATTGTAACAGATATTTTGGGCAGTGAATTTTGTAAAAGTAGGCATATGTGTGTGTGTGTGTTAATCCTTTGTTGCCTAAGAAGACCATGCCATCAGAGAAATGATGACATGACTTCCACTTGACTTTGTAGTGAGTGTGAAGTGAAGTTAACAAAAAGATATTTAAAGGAAACTCACCGGCTTTTCTTCTGAGCTACCAGAATTGATCTGCTGCTTCACCTTTGAAACAAGAAAGATGAAAAGAGATTACAGTACAACTTTATTTCTAGCACAGAAAGAATCTATACAATTTATTCAGGTTTAGTAATGTAATTGAATTGTAATATTTACTTACAGGAAATGCAGAGACAATGCCAAGTAAGCAGAAGCAAATCACTGCAGTCCTCATGGTGAATTCTTCCTCAGTGTTTCCAAGGATACCTTGTAATATCAATTTAACCACAGTGATTCCATATTCTAGAGGCTCTTTCCTTTCCATTAACATTTTTAAAAATTTCTCTGTTGAGTTGAAATCTGAAAAGGAGTTCTAAAACCCTGTGCTACTATTTTTTTCCCCATTCCTGACAGTCAAAAGGGAATGTTAAAAACTGAGTCATCCAACATCGAAAAAGCATGAGTACATTTTACAATTCATTAATAGTTCTAATTCTCTATGTTAGACTCATTCTTAGCTGACAACATTAGATAATAACTTAAACTTAACATCAATATGCCAACCATATATGCAGTACATATCTTTCTCCACTTATAAGAGAAACCAACCAAAAAACTGGATGCGTTTTTATCATCTTTTCAGCTTGCATTTTAAAATAACATAACTCAATTTTAAAAAATCCTAGTCAGATTGTTTTAGCCTAGTTTTAAAACATGATGAGCTTTTGTAGGAGAAAAATAACTGAATTTAGAATAGCTTCGTCTAATCACCCAAGTAGAAATTTTAAGAAGTAAAGTGGTAAAACAAACAAATAAAAAATCTAATTACCTGAGGTGGAGTTTGAGCAAGAAGATTGTTCAGGTTCTCTTCAGGATCTGATGCTCCCTCCTCTTCTCTTCAGACTGCTCACTTGTTGTGACCTCCTAGAATTTAAATGCTGTCCCACATCTTCTCAGCCAATCACCAAGGGGTGGAGGAAAATGTCATGAGGTTTGTGCCACTGTCCCGCCCACCTTCTCCCACACTTTCCTTCTGGTTTTGTGGTTTTATAAAGCAAATACAAACTACCCTATAGTTAAAACATTACTTACATACTCTGTTATTTCCTAGCAGTTTCCTCCGAGGGTTTAACACATCATTATATAAGAGACTCAAGGGTAGGTGTACATAAAATAAGCAATACAAAAGCAAAGAAGACTAGTTTCTGGAAATGTTGAGTTTATGACTTAGCTATTGGGACAACATAGTATTTCATGACAATAAGTCGGCAACAAATGACAGATAAGATGAATGTATTTTTGTTTCTTGCAGAGTAAGTGAAAGCTTGAGATCAGAAAGTGGAAAGTGGGTTGATTAGAGTGAGGGGATCTGGTTTTCAGTACTGATTTTTCTACTTACTACCTGAATCACCTCAAACAAGTCTCTCAATCTCATCTGGCCCAAGTGAAAGGAGAGAAGGCACCAAATACTGGTTCTGTCATTTAGTAGCAGCAACAAATCACTAAATTTATCTCAGCCTCAGTTTCCTAATAAAATAGATGGTAATACTATCTATCCATTAGCACATTCCATCTTACACAGCAGAGGTTTTGAACACATGAAGATGTATGGACACAAGCTATCATTATGGACAATGTCTCAGATTAGTGAAATTGGACCGACACACCAAGTGTTCATAACTGTCTCTTCTGTAATTAAGAACCATTCTATACTCTTAAGAGAAGCACTAACATGACAATAAAACATGCATATGTTTTATATACATACATCCACAATGTGTATGTATACATATGCAACACATACACGTATACATGTATAGGTATACACATATGCATTGTGTATGTGTTTGTATTATGTATATGGTATAGTTGTGTATCTGTGTATATATAAACATATGCATATATATATGTATATGCATATGTACAAAATACACTGTGTATATGTATATGTGTGTGCACACATGTATCTATACCTATCTATATATTATATTCTTGAACAACTTTAAGGGAGATAATAGTTTTGTTGCATTATTGAAATAATATGAATTGTCAGGGCTTACTTGGTAATATCAGTGGAGAATCTTACTTCTTGTCATAAAAAATAGAAGCCTACTCTAGATATTGCTAAGATAAAGACTTAAGTTTCTATAAGGTTTTGCTTTGGGGGAAATGGTGATGTTAACTTTTGGCACTGTTCATCTCTAGAATGAGTCCCTACATAAGGTTTGTACATCTTGAATAACAGGAATGTCACATATACAAAAAATGGAAACATTCTGAATCATATTTAGAAATTAAATCCTAGCTATCTTCATGGCTCAAAGGAACCTCTGAGGTACCTAATCCAACCCACCCATGTAACAGATGAGACTGTTAAGACCCAGGGGTGTTAAGGGACTTTCGTAGATCATACACACTGTAAGCTCAAGAGGTAGGATTTGATTCCAAGTTCTCTAACTCCTGAGGAGAAGGGAGGGCAGAAATTAAACATATATAGACCACCTACTAAGTGCTAAGCTCTTTTACAAATATTATTTCATTTGATCTAGTCCTTTGGGTACTACACCTCTTGAGTTCTCATCCAACTTTTCTTGTCCCTCAGCTTTGTGCCCCCCAATTTATATAGATGATAATTTTATTAATTTATGAGCCTTTTAAAAAATTCATGTACCTAAATGCATGTGTGAGAGAAGAGGCTAGAGATGCTGTTTAAATGCAAGGACAGAATTTTTAGAGTTTCATTTCTGGCTACAATATTTCATTGTCATTGGAGGTCACTTAGCTTCAATATCATTTTCTCAGTTGTGAAATGGGGGGATTACAGTACTCATTTACTTCACAGAATTGTTTGAAGGATTGTATGCAAAGTGAGATGTAAGATAAATGGGCCGCTTTATTAGCATTTTCACAAGTCAGTTCCTTTTTGACCTGAAATCATGCCAAGCACTGTTTTAAAATAGCCACAAAAATCCCCAACCCTCTAGATGTTCACACTTTATTCCCAATATTAATGGAAAAACCCACAGTTGTTTTTTGTTTTTTTTTTTTAGAATTAGGAAGAAAATAACATTGGGTGCAATTCCAAATGAGTTAATCTTGTTAGATTTGCTGTCCATGGTGGGTTATATACATATGTGTGTATATGTATATATATACACACACACACACACATACATATATACACACACATATATATACACATATATGTATGTATTTATGTATACATATATATGTTCTAATAATACATACTTTATAAATGCTTGTAAGTTTTCAAGTGTTAAAATAAACTTGTAAAATATTTCTCTTACAACTACTTTTTTAATTATCTGATTTCTTAAAAGTATTACCTACATGGGCCTGATGTTATGAATTCCTTGGAGTACATTTATATATTCTAAAAGGCTTCACCTAGTTACAGAACTCATTGCAATTTACTCTTTACCCTCTCCTATAATTTAATATAAAATTGTAATAAGAATAAATTTCTGCAACTTTTCCTAGACTGAACCATGTAACCCCACTTATGAGTTTCTTGGGCATATCTATAAAGTTCCACAAGATGGCAGTATTTCGAAAAATGATCTTTGAAGCAAATAGCAGTGATTTGTTTCTACTGAGTTTCTTGTTGGAAGGGGTACACATTCATATGTTAAAAGACAAGACCAAAATTAGTTAGTGTATGCCACTTTCCCTTGGTGCTTACAGAAAGAAATTTTCCTCAACAAAAAAGCAGTGGGAAGGAATAAATAGGTCTAGACAAAAGTATTTTTTCTTTTCCATGCAATGCCTTGAGTCTCTGTAAGCTGTCAGGTAGGCCTCGCCATCTTTCTTGCAATTCATCAAAAAATGGTATTGGTTCTGAGGTTCTACAGAGTGTAAAACCTTATAAATTTATGGTTAAGGAATTTTGGGGGCTTCTTTGTAGTTGGGAAGGTAGAGAGCATGTTTTTGACACATAGACAAACTGGATATTCCTGTTTATAGCATCAGCAAGTTAAGCATAAGAATAGGGAATGACTTTGTGATTTTAATTGTTTTGCTAGTGAGGAAACATCCTCCACGACTCAGCACTTTCTCTGCAACTTTTGATAAGAGATATAATTACAGCGAGCAGTAAATGGACACTCCCAACAGCCATGGGCTGTCCAATACCCCATATGGATTTCTGATTACTGGAAACATGGTGGTCGCCAGAGCAATAAACAGCAGAAACTCTGCGTAGCATTTGGAACCATGACCCCAGCTGCTAAGTTACTCACTTCTTTCTTCTGTACACCTTTACAGTCTCACTCAAGGAAGATAAGCCATAAAGACAGCGTCAGTTAAACTAAAGAACATCAATGTGTTCGTACCAACAGAACTCTTTGTCCAATAGGAAGGGTGGACATTTTCCTCAAATATTTTCTAGGCAGAAGATGGTAGAATGTATTTTTTAATAGGCAGTAAAACCCAGAACACATCCTTGTTTATACATGCAAGTACACATCTATCTGCATGCATCTTGTACATGTATGTGAAAGATGCAATAGAGTGTAGATGCTAAACAATGGGCAGGATATACTTATGTGTATTAATCAATATATGCATGATGGAAAAGGATATACATATATATACATACATACATATATACATACATACATATATATATATATATATATACAGAAACAAACTATTATAGTTAATCTATCAATAAGCATGCATTGAGTACCAACCATGTGCCAGGCTTCATGCTAAGCACTGGCAATATAGTCACAAAGGTGATAAAGTCTCTGCCCTCAAGAAGTTGATATTCTTCTGAAAGCATATGACATGTTTACAAATGAGTAAACAAATGAATATAGCTCTCTATCATCTATATTTATATCATATCTGTCTGTCTTGTTTTCTACCCACATTGATTGACCAAAGGATACTACATAAAGAATGGAAAGAGCTCTACGTTATAGCAGTTTCTTAGTTTGGGTGTCCAGGAAGTGTTACCAGATACAGATGGTCTGTTTTTTAAGAAATACATTTTTATTTGTATCTTTTTCATTTATATTGACCAAATTTACCCTTTATATCCCTTCTCCTCTGCCCTCCCAGAGAACAACTCATATAACAAAAAATATTTTTTAAAGAAAAAAAAAGGAAGAGGAAAAAAATTCAGCAAAACTGATTGACACATGGAAAAAGTTTTAAAATATATGCAATGTTCCATACTTAAGAGCCTCTCACTTCTGCAAAGGAGTGGAGTAGGGTTATCTTTTCCTATTTCTTCTTGGGAGCCATGCTTGGTTTTTGTTTTTGAAAAATTTGAAATATTCACATTCTTTTTGACAATAATTTTTATTGATGTCTTTTGCTTTTTAAATCACAAAATTTTTCTCAGTTTTTCTTGCTGTTTCCTCCCAGAAACTCATCTCACATAACAAATAATATTTTTAAAGAAAAAAATAGAAAAGATGTAACAGAACAAATTCATGAAACAGATCAGTAAGGTGAAAAAGTCTGAAAATGTATCCTATGCTAATTATATATGTGTGTGTATATATACTTATACATATATGTATACATATACACACATATATGCATGTATATGTGTGTACACATATATATACCTATCTATCTATCTATCTATCTATCTATCTATCTATCTATCTATCTATCTACCTATATATACAGATACAGATACACGGGCATTATATACATACCTCTAGACCTCCCACATCTGCAAACAAGTGAGGTTGAAACGTCTTCCAGTATCTCTTCTTTGGGATCATATTTGTTCCTTGTGTTTTTGAAACATTATCTTTTGATGTTTTTATGTTGGTTCTTTCCATTTACAATGTTGCAATGATTGTGTACAATGTTTCCCTTGGTTTTATTTACTTCACTTTGCAACAGGTTGTGTCTTTCCATGTGTCTTGAGTGCTACTATAAATATTTTGTCATACGTGGGGATTTTCTTCTTGTCAATGACCTTCTTGGTAGATAAGAACAATACATACATCTTGAGGTTAAAGAGTATGGATAGTCACTTTATTTGTATAAATTGAAATTTCCTTCCAAAATGGTTATACAACGTCACAGCTCCACCGACAATGTATAAGCCTGTCTTTCCAAAACCCCTCAAATATTGACTTATTCCTATCTTTTTCCCCCCATTTTCTGGGTGTGAGGTAAAACTTTAGGATTGTTTTATTTTTCATTTCTATTATTTATTATTATTATTCTTGATTGTAGAGTATGGACTAAATTGTTGGTATAAGTTTGATTTCTGTCAGATCGTTTTCTGGTTTTCCTTTCTGACTTTTTTTTTTTAACAAGATAGAGAATTTTTTCCAAGTAATTTTTTTAATTTATTGAAAATTAAGTTATTGTTTTTATTTGTTTCTGATTTTCCCTTAACTAGTCTGTTCTGTAGATCTGCTCTGCTCTCCTTTAACCATCACCAAATAGTTTTGATGATTGTTAGTTTATACTATAGTTAAAGTCTGGAAGTACTATTCACCTGTCATTACTACTTTTTTAAATTATTTCTCTTAATATTCTAAATCTTTTGTATCTCTAAATGAATTTTGTCATTATTTTATAGTTTTGTAAGGTATCCTTTTGATAGTTTGATCGGTACAGTATTAGTACTGTAGCACCATTATTTTTGTTATATTGGCTTGGCCCAGCTATGAGCACTGAATATTCTTCTAGTTATTTTAATTAATCTTTGATCATTTAAGAAACACTTTAAAATTGGATAATAGATTAATGTTTTATACACTTATTTTGTGCATTTAGTAGTTAATTTGAATGGTATTTCATTTTCTCTTATGGCCTCTTAGATTTTGTTATCATCATATAGAACCATTCATGATTTTCATGGGATTATTTTGGAACTAGAGATCGCTTAGCAATTAATTATCTCAATTACTATCTTTGCTGATTTCCTAGGATTTTAAAAATAAATCACCATGCCATTGACAAATAAGATTAGTGTTATCTCTTCTTTATTTTTTTGCCTTTAATTTTTTCTCTTGTCTTATTGCTATTACTAGCATTTCTAGAACTACATCAAATAACAGTGGGGAGGATGGGTACCCTTGCTTTATTCCTGATTTTATTGGGAAAACTTCTGGACCAAGACATATACTTTTAACCCTCCCCCCCAACACTGTCTCTATAACACCAGCACGAGAAGAGAAAGACCCAGACCTCAGAAATGCTCATTCAACAGTAACATTTCTCCCAGCATCAGTCAGGCTCTCCTAGCTCTCATAACACCATTCTCACCATCTACCATAACATATAGGCTAGTTTGAGCCAAGATATATTAGTCTCCTTCCTACCTTTTAGGTCCTGAAATGATACAAAGGAAATGCTACATTAGTTTCCATCCTATTCTACTTTTCTTTGTAGCAGCTCCTATGTGGTAGTTCTCATGGGAATTTCCTGCATATGGTATCTACGCCTTCTACTACCTCTTAGCCTTGATTCATCCTTCCTTTTGACTATATTAATAATAGTACTTTCTCATTTCCTCCTCCCATTTTCTCACTAGGACTAAAGTCCTCCTCTAATGTTTCATCATGGTCTCTGGGTGACCCTGAGTGCTAGAAAATTTCAGCAGGTCTTACCAGCTGGAAGATTTTGAATATAAACCTTCAGCTAAAGCAATTAGTGAAGATCATTTGCAGGGACTGTGATTTGCATTTATGCAAGGCATGTCCATATTGATGACATGATGGATCCTTTAAGCACATCATTATCATATACAGTATTAGAGTGTGAATTCTTTAGCTCTAAGTATGTACTATTGATGTGAGCCCATCTCCCATTTCACTTGGATGACAAGATTATGTGCTGCAAAGTCTGAAACTGGAGTATGTTATTTAAAAAAAAAATAATGTGATGGAAAGAACCAAGAAACCAAAACTCTCATTTGAACATGAGAAAAAAATTATTTTTAGAATAAAATTTTAAATTCTCAGCCATCATATTTTCCACCATTTCAGGTTATTTCTGATATTTTTCCATAATTTTAATGAATTTTGGACATATGTATGTGTGTTTGTTTACAGAGCTCAAAACACTAGCTGTGTGTGGCCTGTGTCCTTAGTATTTTTTCAACAAAGATATCACCAAAATGAGATATTGTGGCATGCTTGGTATGTAATTGCATATTTTATCTAGTTAAGGAGGAAAATGAATTAATAAATGCTCTTGGAATTTCTTAGAGGTTAACCAGAGAGAACCCAAGGGCCAATTACAGACAATCTGCACCAAAGTCCTCATTTTATAAATGAGTACATAGATTGGAGGTTCACATTCCCTAGATTCTAAGCAGAGTTGCCATAATATGCTTGCCTTGGACTTTAGCAAGCTCTGTCCAGCTCTAGACAGTAGGTTTCCTGGGCAGGGAATCAGGAACTCAGTCCAGAGTGTGGGAAGCAGAGTGCCTCTGCTCTTGGGAAAAGAAAACTCACCAAGGGTCTGCTAAGATAATCTGCCCTTCACTACCAATATTAAGACAAAGGGAAGAATGGGGATTCTCCTTCCTTCTTTCATACTCTTTAGTCTGCATGTTACTCTTTTTTGCCCCTTCAAAGTTAGGCTTAAAGTTCTTTAAACTGATTTCACATGTACAGCAATTTTAGTGGTAGAGATAGAGAAGGAATTAGCAGAGAGAAAACTCTAGTAGGCTCTTTGTAAGTAAGGATCACATCTTAAACATTTTAATATCTTCTTCAATGTTTAGCACAGTGTCTTGACCATAGTAGGCCCCAAAACCAAAATAAAACAAAGAGAAAACTTTTGCTGAGTAAATGGTACAGGATATTATAATCTTAAAAGAACAGTTCTAATTTATTTTGCTGCCCTGATATTAAATCTACCCAATTTAATAGGACATTAAAGCAGCAAGGCTCTCTTTTTAAAACTTTTTATTAATATATTTTGTTTTCATATCATCTTTACTTCCAAAAATGTCTTTCTCATCTCTCTCCCTAGAGATCCATGCCTCCTAACAAAGAGTGAAAAAGAGAGGGGAAGGGGAAACCCATTTTAGTACGGCTCCTAAGGATCACTATCTCAATTCTCACTCTCCCAGATGAGTCTCAGGTGCTAGAGCCAGGCTATACCTCTTCCTTAGATATGACTTTTAAGGAGGTTGGGGTGATTTTCTAATGCCATGGGATGAGCCCTCACCAGTGTGTTTCCCTCTAGACATTATTGATTGAGATCATTTTAGTCATCCAGCCTTAAGTAGATTTTTAAAAGGTGTGATTACTAAGATAGCACAATTGGTACAAAATATCCTCCTAAAAGTCTGTGATATGGTCTTCCACAGTTATAGAGTATCCAGGGAAAAGTGGACTCAAGCTTAGCATATATGATAAAAATGTAAGTCATAGCTCCTAGTTGCTAGAAGTTCTTTTCTTTCATTTGGGGGATATTCAAGAAGTTTCCCTTAAGCATGTTGTAGTTTCTTTCCTGAGACCCTTATGAAACTATGTCTTTTATTTCCTTGACCCCCAATGGAGATATTGCCATTCAATGATAGAGAGATGCTGCTAGGACCTTGATAGGAGATTGGGAAAATCATCATCTTTCATACCTTGCATATCTTTAGGTCTCTTCAAAGATTGCAGCATCCTCCATCAAAGGGGAAGGAAACTTAGGTCAAGATCAAAGCTAAAGGGTTTCTTCTTCTTCCTCAGATGATTCATTCTCAAGGATTTACTGGAAAACTTTTTTATTTCCTGGCTTGCCCTTCTGGAACTCAGTGCTTTTATATGGAATCTAGAAGAAAGGATGAAATTCCTTAGTCAATCAGACTTCTTATCTGGTGTCATTTCAGTTCACCCAATGCCTTTCACTTTTTACACTTAGTCTAAAGGGCTATGGTTTATACTGAGCATCATTAGGTAAACTGAGGTGGAGTGACTTGATTGGTTTGCTCAATTCATCCTTACATCAGCAAAGCTGAGTCAATAGTGAGTCAATAGCACATGCCATGTTCTACACCCATTGTCCTTTCACCTCTTCTCTTTTCTTCAACAGTGTTCAGTTTTCTTTTTATATTCTTTCCATTTACATTATTTTAGTCATTATGTAAATTGTTTTTCTCTATCGGATACCCCACATTTTATTATGGAAGTAATTGATAGACTAGCATCCATACTGAGAGGGAACCGCATGTACTGAAGAGCAACCCTGACCTGTCCCTTAACTGGTACTATGATTCACATGAACAAAGTGTAATCCACTAGAATGGAGTAGGCTGGATTGCCTTTTTGAACCTCATACTTTTATTTTAATGACTTCAAGCTTCTTCCTAAAACAAAGTCCGATCTTTTAAACAATATTCTTAGAGTGATGCTATATGGATTTCTATTTTAAAAAAGACGTCTAAAGAACTGAAAATAAATCTGACCCAAAGGGCAATGGGGCAATGTAGGGTGAATCCTGAGCATGGGCTAAATCTAAAGATTAATCACCCAAAGAAGCATTTTAGAAGTTATCATCAAAGATATATATGATAGGATATATAAGATATATATGATAGAAAGATGGGCCAATCACATGGTAAGAATGTATACTAGGGGATAGCCTGAATGCTCTATTGGTATCCACATAACATCAAAAGAAGTTGAAGAAGTCTTCCCAAAATGTTGGGAAGAGGTGTTCTAGAAGATTAAGTTACACAGGAATGGCAGACATGGTTGGGTTGATATCTGAATTGTTAGAGGTAGTTAATGGCCTCACAGATTTATCAAAATATTTCGGATTGCTCCAAAGCCTGAGGGAATTTGGTGCTTGCCATATTTACATAATAAAGACAGGAATTTGTAGCAAAGTCTTAAAGAAGAGGATGATCCCTCCATGAAGCTCCACTTAAGGCATTTTGTTCCTCTTCTCTCCTTCCCTTTCATTTGCATAGGATAACCTAGAATCTTGGGAATTTATACCTCCAAGTCACATAGTGATTGAAGTTAAGGGACTGAGTTTTGGCTCCAGAAGTATGATCCAAAAATAGAGTTTAGCTTAGACTGGTTTAGACTTTTGCTCCTGAGGTTGGTGTGGTGGCTCATAGCCTCAGCCATGCCTGAGGAGCAAACTCTACCCTTATCAAGGAAAGGCTTTCTAGCCCCTGAGGAGGCCAGCCAGAGATGAAGCCTAGAAGGTAGAAGCAGAGTAAAGTTTGGAGGCCACGATATTAGCGTAGTACCATTCAGGAGCAATCATGCAAAAGTCGTAGTGTTATCCCAGCAAAAATAGCCTGAGGACATTAACGGAAGCCCTCACAGTCAGACAATCCATGACTGGATCCATCATCTGCCTTTTATGTGCCCGTTCTTGTGTTGTAAATGCAGTCTTCTTTTAGAAGCTGGGGCTAGAACTGGTCTTGAGTCTCCTTCCAAGAAACCTGGCATATGATCCTAGTCATCCAGTTTTCCCCTTTTTCTGAGTGCGGCAAAACTTGCATTACTCCACTGTGAAGTAATCTATGGAAGCTTACTGTCTTCTCTGCTACTCTGAGACACTGAGATCTCACTCTCTTCAGATCCTGACTATTAGAATATGAGTTGATTTCTTTGTCATGTTCTTGGTCAGAGTGTCTATGAGATCCTGTCCCATGAGATCAAATTGGGTACATGTTCTCCTACCTATTGTCCCTGCTCAGAGCTCCTGCAGGTTTTTAGTCTTGTGAGATTGGGTTAGATACATATCTCCATCCCCCAATCTTCCCTTATTCCTTCTTCTCTTTCAAAGGATGATTCAGATTATCCACAGGCTTCTGACTCTATGAGACTGGGCTGATTTCAGGTCCCCCTGGCCTGTCAGCATCCAGAGGAGCAGCAGGTTTCAGACTGTTTACCAATTAACTCAGCCTAGCTTCCCCTCTGTTGGGATCCTTCCCTGAGAATCCACCTTCTGACTGTCTTCTTGTAAGGTACTGGACTGAGTGAAGGAACTTACAGTTTCTCCTTGGTACATTTGATCATAGCTACTTCTGGTGCCTTTTTAAAGATATATTTGCTTTAGTGTATGCAGGGAAGTACAGTTCCCTTACGATCTTTCATATTTTCATTTTAAGTAGAAATTCTCTCTCCTTAATTTCCGATCTTTCACATCTACTGGATTCCCTACTAAATCTTCCAGGTCTAAATCTTCTCCCCTAACATTCCAAACCTATGTAATGGAGAGTGGCACGTCCCATATAACTAACAGTTTAATGGACTCTTCTAGAAAATAGAAGCTGAGTGCTGGAGGAGAGAGACCCAGGGCAAGAGTGGGCTAAGCAATCTCTCTTCAAGTTTTATTTCTTTCCTTCTCATGACTGAGCTGATGAGGTTGGACTCATGCATAAAGAGGCTTAGGTTTAATGCTCTGGCTTTTATTTAGCTCTCCTGTTTATTTCTGTAACTGGCTTAACACTGTCTGTGTGTGTGTGTGTGTGTGTGTGTGCGTGTGTGTGTGTGCGCGGCCGTGCGTACACATATATACATGTGCTTGCAGTTGCTACAGTTAATTGTCAATCCCAGTCACTTCTCCCCTGATCTGAGCATGGAATGAATCTATCATATTCATTGCAGACTATCTCTCTTATCTGTCCTCAAAATTCTTGCTACACAGAAGACCATCATGGATAGTGAGCAAAAACTTTTATCCCAATAGTCCGTCAACAACAAGCATTTTTAATGTATTTACTATGTGCCAGACACTGTGCTATAAAACAGGAATTGGAAAAGGTTAGGGTAGAATGAGATAAAATTTCCACTTAAGTAAGCTATCTCATTGGAGAAGTCCATTCTTAGTACAATGGTGTTACAGGTGCTTGAATCAAGGGGCCTGTTAGAGGATGAGGAGGGTTGGCTTTACCTACGTCTATCATTCTGAGGGCTCCATTCCCAAAAGTTTCTACCTTTTCTCTCTTGCCCTCTCAGTCTCAATTTCTTCTCTGCTATTTCTCCTAAGTCTGTATGTAGTATTACAGGTCTATCCACCTAGGAAAGGGTTGTTACATCTGAAAAAACCTTTACTTGATCCTGTTATAGTAAAAGTTTACAAGTCTGGGTTTTATGAGAGAGAGAATCTAACCCACCATGAGGTCTGCAAGACTGGGGGTCAAGAGGTCAGCAGTCAGACTGAAAGGAAAATAAATTATTAGTGAACTAAGGAAGATCACATTGATTAAAAATGGCTTCAGCTTTACGAGGTACAGACTGGACTTTTATATTTTTAGGCTAATTTAGAGTAAATGTCCAATCGGCAGCTTTCTGTGGCAGAACAGAAATGGAGGAAGTATGAGAGTTTTGAGGTCAGGTGTGTTCCTTTGGGAAATGTATTTCTCTATGTCTTATCATAATTCCCTGCTCTGGCATGAAATGCTTTCCTATCAGCTACTCTCTGTTTGGCTTTGATGTTCAGGGACCATCACGATAAGCTGATCCCTTGAACTCTAATGACCATGCAGATGGACTCAATTTTTGATTTGTTGTTCCTTCAGTTCACTTGTATTCAACTCTTCATGACCTCATTTGGGGTTTTCTTGGCAAAGATAATGCAGTGGTTTGCTATTTCCTTCTCCAGCTCATTTTACAGATGAGAAAACTGAGGCAGGCAGGGTTAAATGACTTGCCCAGCTTCACACAACTAGTAAGTGTCTGAGGCTGGATTTAAACTCAGGGAAATGAGTGTTCCTGACTCCAGGCCCAACGCTCTATCCACTGAACCACTAGTGTTTAATACTTGATATCTTTCAACTCCCTTGGCTGCCTCTTTCTTTTGATTGGAGGGCTGGAGGATGGAGTAATAAATTCCTCCTGAAGCCTTCCTTTTGGGAAGTTAGAAGGCTCAGGGGATAAAGTGCGGGGCCTGTAGTCAGGAAGACCTGAGTTTAAATATGGTCTTAGCCACTTAACATCCTGTAACCTTGGTCAAGTCACTTAACCTGCTTGCCTTAATCCACTGGAGAAGGAAATGGCAAACCACTATATTATCTTTGAAAGAAAAACCCCATGGATAGTATGGTCTGCTAGGTCATGAAGAGTCAGACTACTGAATAAGAACCACAAAATCTTCCTTTCTAGAGGGATGACTTCATTTTTCAGCAGCAGCTCTGCTTGTTTTCCACTCCACTTCCCAAGTTTCTGTTCTGGGTACCCCCCATCCTGTTCAGTCCCCTTTTGTGTATTGACTTCTCTCATCAGATTTTAAGCTCCTTGAGGGCAGGCATGTTTCCTTTCATGATGAATGGAGTCATGTTAATGGATAACTTTCCAGGAATGGTGGCAGAATTTATTTGATCATGATTCCAGAACTAAAGAGTGGGGAAACTGGAGGTGGAACACATCAGCAGGAGGAGGTTACTCAGTCAGCACCAAAGCTCTTGGGTGAAGCTGTCAACCTAGCTAGGAAGTGAAATGAAATATGAGTGGCCCTGAAGCAGTAGACACCATACAGGACAGTGGTACTCCAGGGCAGAACTATAGAGAGGAAAGGGTTAAAACCTCCAAGACTTAGTTTCTGGTGCTGCGCAAGGCTGCTGGCAATGCTACCAAGGAGATTTCTGGGGGGTAGAGACTGATCATTAAGATTCCAATTAGCAAAGCACACAGAGTATGGGCCAAGCGTGCTAAATACCTATGCCATGCTCTATTTGTGCCCATACTTTTGAATCCTGGATCTGTCAGTTAGTATGCTAACTGTCCTTCCAACCTTGTGCTGTTTGCAAATTTGAAAATGATGCCATCTGTACTTTTATCCAAGTCAATGAAAATAAAATTAAACAAGCCTGGATTCCTGGAGAACTTCACCAGAAGCCTCTTTTTAAGTTGGCATTGAACCATTAACGTCTTTGGGTCTAGAAGAATCAGAATTTGGCTCACATCTCTTCCAAAAAGAGTGATCAATTTTCCTGTAAGCACAAAGGCTTGATTATTGCTAATTATTATAATAATATTATGAATAATATATTGATATTGATTGTTAATTAAGGATAGGATTTTAAAAACCTGACATAAAGTACAGAATGAGCTCATATCTGAGCTGGGAAAATTATCTTCTCCTTTCTTGATATCAAACAAGCTAATTTCAGTTGGATCCTGCCTTCTCAGAATTCACTTGAATCAGAGTACCAGTGAAGGAATAAATTTGAGTTGCCTCTGAATACGCACTACTTATTCTTAGAATGTAAACTTCTTGAGTGTAAGGATTTTTTCATTCATTATATTTGTGCTTGGCACATAGTAGGTGCTTAATTGCACTGTTGATTGGTTGATTGATTATGCTCCTCCTTTGGAGATATGCTTATGGTCTGGTCTGAGGCCTTCTTTCTAGGCACACTTGAATCTGAATATATTTGTCTCTTCTCCCACCTTCTCTCTGAAATCTGAATACTTTCTTCCTCCTCTATCCTTACTCTCTCACTGGAAATCAATCTTTATGGCTATCTATCTGGGACTAACTCCAATTATGACTTCTCTCTTTGTGCCTCTTATCTCTGTCCTTTTAAAAGTCAAGCCCAGGGGTCATAGGTATGTGATGTGTTTGTCCTTCATTGCCAAAGAAGACCATGCCATCACAGAAATAATGACGTGACTTGCACTTGACTTTGTTTTGAGTGAGGGAGAGCTGTGTAGCTCACCAGCCTCACTTCTCCTCCAGAGCCATCTGAATCCAGTGACCTGATATTCATCAGGATGGCTGAAGATGACCCAGGATGAGGCAACTGGGGTTAAGTGACTTGCCCAAGGTCACACAGTTAATGAGTGCCAAGTGTCTGAGGTGAGATTTGAACTCAGGTCCTCCTGATTCCTGCACTGATGCTCTATCCACTGCACCACCTAGCTGCCATGTGAACTCTATAGGTTAATAATATGAACTCAATAGTTGTCGTTGTTACCATATAAAAAAGAAGCCATCAACCTAAGTTAATGCCAGAAAAAAAATTAACTCCTCAGTGGGGGCAAAAGCCCTAAAGGATTCAGTTAAAGGGCTACACGTGAGGATCTAGATGGCTACATGTGGCCTCAAGGCCATATGTTCCCCACCAATGACCTAGGATAAGAAGAATTCACATGTTACGTAGAAAATTCACATCTTGTCCAGAGAATTCTCACCTTATCCAACTTCTCACATATCCACCTAAAGTATGTTTTGCTCTTTTGCATTCCCCATTTATCCTGGCATAAATGACCAAAGATTTAATTTCTATTCCTTTCCCTCATGTCCCAGGTCATATTCTCAAACACTACAATTATGTTTTGATTCATGGTTGCATCTTGATAAAGATATGTAACTTATAAAAGTGTTTTTCTCTCTCTACTGAATCTTCAGAATGAATGGGCCCAGTTAAATAATGTCTTTGTCTGATTTTGCTTTTTAATGTCTACCCAAGTAGCTTTCCTATTAACTCTGGCTAATTTGTAAGGGCATTTTTCTCAAGGACATGTTCATAAAGGTAAACATAGCCAGAGGGTAGGTGGCTAATGGGAGTCATCAAAATGACTCATATGTCTGGTGTGGCAATAGTTGCAATTATGATAGAAATTCCCAGACTCAGTGATTTTTTATCAGAACTTAAGAGAAAATCAAATATTAACCCTCCCAACACTGACCCAAATCATTTTCAGTCTTCTGTGTTTGGGAAACTGACAATACCTCTGAGTTCAAGCAACCAACAGGAAATGCAATTGGCAAAGCTGTCAGCCGTAAGTATTGGGCAGAGTGTATCCGGAAAAAATGATGTTTTTCTAAGGTTTTATATAGCACTGTGTTGATCTATATAATGCCCAGCAATAAAAAGGAACATTTATTTGTAGACATTCACAAGAGGAAAAGTTTCGCCACAGGTAATGCAACACATCATATCAGTGTTTTATTTTGAGCAGAGCAGCAAAAAAAAAAAAAAATGCCTTCTGTTTGTTTAGGTATGATACTACAAAGATTGTATTAACATATTTCTCCACTTTTCTAAATGAATGTAAAGTTTAAAGGGTGGGTTTGGCCATAGTCTGTGGTTCCAATGAGGAGGTGTTTACCAGCATCTAGTCCTGTCCTTTTCCCACATGCCCTCTCCCAGACCCTGGCTTTGTTCCCATAGTCTCAGCCCACGTTACCCACTTCCCATACATTACATGTTTGGTTCAAGTGAAAAACATTTCCATAAAGTGATAGCTAACATTTCTTGTAGCTTAGTGGTCATCAGATTTCCCAATATTTTGTGATTTTTATGTTGTTATATTTGCACGGGAAGACTTCCCCAAATACATTCCTTTATGCTCTCTAAATAAGAATCTGGACATATTGCATCACTGAGTGCTCTTAAAAGAATTTTCTAGTCAATTGTTAGGTTGTTTTCCATAGATAGATATATTTCCTAGCATTCTTAGGAACATTATGCATGGTACTTTATGTTAAAAACTTCTCTGATATGTGGGAAAGACTTCACATGACTGTCAACCTCCCTGGCTTCTTTTAAACCCCAATTAAAATCCTACCTTCTACAAGAAGTCTTCCCCAACTCTTTTTCATTCCAGGTATTCCTTCCACTAATTATTTTTTATTTATTCTCTATGTAGGTTGCTTTGTATATATTTATGTTTATGTCTGTGTATGTTTGCATACTGTCTCTCCCGGTAGATCATGAGCTTCTTGAAGGTGGGGACTATCTTTTGTCTCCTTTTGCTCAGCATGGTGCCTGAAACCTAGTAGGTGCTTAATAAATGTTTGATTGATTGGCCACTCACAAGTCCCCACTGATGTGTTTCCATTTGATCAGCCAGTGGACAAAATAGTTCAAAATAAAAGACACTTATTCAAATAGCATCACAAAGGAAGTGACAAGAAAATATAGATTACCACATGTAGAGAAAAGCATGTCTAGAAACATGTGGCTAAGGGACATGTACCAGGGTACATTCATAGAAGGCATATCTCAGAAATCCATGTATCCCAAATCCATAAATGTCAAGTATTCCTATGATGCCATATGTGGCCAGAGTACACATGTGACCCAGAACTCTCTATCTATGACACTGCAGAGTTGCCTATGTTTCCTGGTATAACTCTTTGCAAGGTGATGATCATATCTCTGATCTCTGCTGTCTCTGCAGGGTATCATGTCTCCCTGTCTCTGTCGAACATGGCCTCTCCCTTCTCTGTTGCATTGTTCCTGTTGGCTTCATGATTGCTGAGCTGGTCTCTGCTAAGCCTTCAACTATTTGCTCCCATCTGGTAAGATTCTCTCTGACAAGGCCAAGCTTTACTGTATGTGTAAGGGGTGCAGTAGAAATATGTATCTGCTCCCTTTAATATCATTAGTCTAGAGGGAATAATTTTTATGTTCAGACTGAAAACCTGACAACTATCTCTTAATCATAGTGTATCCCAAGCCATATATCAAAGGTTTAAGTCCCTTCCCATCAAACACCATTTCCACAATGGGCACCTGCAGCAAATAGAAAATAAAATTCATTTATCCAAACTGATAGCAAAAAGGAATCTGAGAAAGTATGTACATGAGAATATATATCAGACAGTATACAGAATAAATGAGTTCTCCTATTGGGAGTGAGGTATTTCAGTTCAGCCTAGACAGAGGATCCTAGATCTCACCCAAGGGGAAAAAGTTTGGGAGTTGGTAAACATATTCCATAAAGGCCAAATAGTAAATATTTTAGTTTTTGTGGGCCTAAGGAAAATAGAGGATATGACATAGTTATTTAACCAGTGATAAAACACAATTTTTATTGACAAAATTCAAAATATAATAATAATAATGGAATCTGATAGATTATAATACAGTTCTACTAATAAGAATGGAATGGGGGGTGGGAACATTTCACTTAATTGCAATTCAAGTTAATGTTCCCTATCATCAAAATTTATTATAAATATCATCAGTTAATACTGACGGGGTATAGGGTATGTTCAGGGAAGACTAGTACCTCTGGTGTGAGGGTTGCCAAGTCATTTTTAAGGCTGATTTTCACCTTTGGTGTCTATCTGTGTCTAATTCTCACCTGTGGCTCCAAGAAGCATTCATGACCACCATACCCTGGTAAACCATTTCAGCAGATTGTCTAAAACAGGTTAAGAGTAACTGAAGTGTCTCGAAACCCTTTGGTGAGTTAGGAGGTGTCTGCCCCAAGCATGTGAAGACTTACTCTGGTGAAATGGGAACATGAGAACAATTTGTTCCAATGGCCATGAAGCAGGTGTTGTGGAACACTTAGAGCTTGGTTAAACATCATAGACATCAAAGTCATTCACTGCATCCCAAGCCATTGACAGTCATCCTGACTCTGTCATGCCTCTGAACTGTGATGATTCTAGAAGAGAGAGAAGCCAGCCACGCCATGCATCTCTGCCTCACTTAAATCCAAATTTATGCAAAAGTCAAAAGAGATTACCCATACCATTTTACCATTTTTACCAATCTCAAAGCCTTGTAGAAACAGGCAAGAGATGAAGCGGCAGGTGTGGATGCACTGGGAACTGTAGTCCCTACCCTGCACACAGGAGGCCCAAGGTACAGGATTGTCTTCTTACTGGAAGCAGCAGGGGGATTTGGCAGCCCTCCGGGTGTCTGAGCAGCCTTTGAAGGACTGCCCTGCTCAACACCTGGTGTGAGGAAGGGACTAGAAAAAGTTCCCTAAAATTTGTTTGCTTTACCCAACCCTGGCCTGTTTACTGTGGTTGGCAGGCCTTTCACCCTGTGGTCAAAACATAAAAATATGTACAAAAACTTGTGCGAAGATGATTACACTCATCATTGGTATATGGACTTTGTGCACACTTATGGACGACACAAAATCCAGTAGAACTGAAAGATCAACAGCTCTTGTTGCAAAAGAACTCACCTGTTGTCACATCCAAGAAGCAGGCCTGAGTGAAATAAGGCTGGCAAATGAAGGTCAGCTTACCAAAGTTGGAACTGGAGACACTTTTTTTCTGTGATGGGGAGTACTATGAAGTTGGCATAAGTTTCACAATCAAAACTAATTTAGTCAACGAGCTTGTATGCCTTCCAAAAGGGGTGAACAGTAGGATGATAATGTGATTTCCACTTGCAAGAAAGCACCATACCACTCATTTATGCTTATGCTCCCATCATGATGAACCCTGATGAGGTCAAAGAAAAATTTGATGAAGACCTGGAGACCCTCATCATCAATGGGCTGAAAAAAGACAAGCTAATAATTCTGGGTAACTTTAATGCAGGAGTAGACACAGACTATCAACCAAGACAGGAAGTCCTTGGGTAGAATGGAGTTAGAAATAGCAACACCAATAGTCACTTAATACTGAATACTTGTACATCTCAAGACTTCTTCATCAACCAGCACTGTCTTCCATTTGCTTAAACACAATAAAACTTTGTGGATATACTGTCATAGGAAACATTGGCATTTAATAGACTATATCATTGTAAGGAGAAGAGATAGATAGGATGTGAGAGTAATGAAGGCAACTTGTGGTGCAGAATGCTGAACTGATCACAGACTTATCCTTTCTAAGGTAAATATTTAAATTCAACAAAAGCAGTGACCCCAAGCCAAGATGACTACCAGAGCACTTAATGTCAACAAATTAAAGGGCTTCTCTGATTGGGAACAGGTCATTGTTAACTAGGAAGGAAAGTTGAGCCAACACACAGTTGGCAACCAAGGAGCAGAAATGGAGAGAGCAGCTTTCAGAGATTTAGTGTACAGCACTGCATTTACTCATTTGGACCAGAACACTTGAAAACATCAAGACTGGTTTCATGAAAGTAATAGGGAAATTCAGAAGCTGCTAAACAAAAGAATCGTCTCCATGGGGTTTACCAGCAGGATAGTTCATCTGTCTCTAAGAAGACAGCATTTAGCTCTATCAAAAGTAAAGGACAAGTGAAGCTTAGACAGATATAGGATTCTGGGCTCAGGACAAAGGCAGAAGAAATTCAACTTCAATCTAATTCAATCCAGAGCAATCCAAAGTGCTTTTATGATGCCCTGAAAGCTATTTATGGGTCAAAGATATACGATGCATCTCAACTACTCAGTGCTAATGGAGTCACATTGATTAATAATAGGTGATAAGGATATGAACCTGGAGAGATGGACTGAACACTTCCATAGTGTTCTTAACAGACCATCATCAATCAATGCTGAAGCTATTGACCGTGTACCTCAGGTGGAAGTCAGTCCCTCCGTAGTTGAAATTCCAACTGAAGAAGAGGTTTTGAATACTGTTAGACTCCTCTCATGTGGCAAGGGCTTGGTGTGATTCTCTTCCAGCTGAGATTTACAAGGTAGGGGGCCCGTTGTTTATATAAAAGCTGACTGAAATTTTCTAAGTTATATGGCAAGAGGAGGCTATCCCTCAGGAGTTCAAAGATGCCTCCATTGTCCATCTCTATAAGAGAAATGTTGTCCTGTGACATTCGCAAAGGGGTCTCTCTCCTAGTCATTGCCAGCAAAATTCTTGCCAAAGTCATCCTTAATAGGCTAATCCTTCACTTGGAAGATGATCATCTACCTGAGGGTCAGTGTGGCTTCAAAAATGACCAAGGAATGGCCAATATGATATTTGCTGCCAAACAACTCTAGGAGAAATGCCAGGAGCAGAACAGAGGTCTGAACACAATGCTTATCAACTTGACCAAGGCCTTTGATATTGTCAGTCAGGAGGACTTATGAAAGATCAAGGCAAAATTTGGTTGCCTGGAGAAATTCATCAGCCTTGTATGCCAGTTCCACAATGATATGCTTGCACAGGTTCTAGATAATGAATGATGCTTTTACACTTTCCCAGTCACCAATGGAGTGAAGCGGGGCTGTGTGCTTGTTCCCATGCTTTTTAAAGTCATGATGTTCTCAATGA